>NW_016107584.1:1835092-1858521 GCF_001604975.1 Cebus imitator
ATAGAGTCTTGCTCTGTCACCCAGGCTAGAGTGCAGTGGTGCAATCTCCATTCACTGCAATCTCTGCCTCCTGGGTTCAAGTGATTCTCCTGCCTCAGCCTCCCAAGTAGCTGGAATTATAGGTGCCCACCACCACACCTGGCTAATTTTTGTATTTTTAGTAGAGTCAGGGTTTCGCCATGTTGGCCAGGCTGGTCTCTATCTCTTGACTTTGTAATCCACCCTTCTCAGCCTCTCAAAGGGCTGGGATTACAGGCGAGAGCCACTGTGCCTGGCATATTACTTGTATTTTGAAAAGCTTCTATCTCCTTTTGTATTTCTAATTATCAAGGGGAAAAGTCATGATTCCACCAGTTTATATTGGATATGCCTTATAGATGATATTCCATTACAAAAGAGAAACACAGTGTTTTTATTATGTGTTATGCTAATTATTTTTTTCACTCAAGAATATTTATTAGGTGCTCAATTTGTGCATTGAACACTGTATCCTCAGGCTCAGTGGCTGAGGGTGGGCATGTTCTTATTCCAGGATTACTCTGGTTGATTTGCCTGAAAGACTGCATGCCTTGTGACAAAGCCTAGGAAGAGGCATAGAGCATCTTCCTCCTGTACTTTTGTGCCTCTTCCTGGTGTACCAGAGATTCCTTTGTGATGATGGCTAGGGCAGTGCTGTTTTGTGTGTGACAGAGGGAAAAGTCACTGGGACCAGGAGCTTCTCTGAATTACACATGTAGGGGATCCCATTTAGAATCTTTGCTCTTCCGTGTTTACAAAATCTCATTTTCACAGAAAAGAGTCAAATTATCTGACATAACTTTCTCTGCAACTAGCCATGTTGGTTGTTATTCATGCTTTGTATTCTTACCTGGGATAGTAACAAACTTAAACTGACCAATGTACAAACCTATTTCTCTCTCTGTTAAAAGACAGGTATTTTATATGCCCATTGATATTTTCAGTTACATCCTTTTCTGCCCAGTCTTTTTTTTTCTGAGACAGATTCTCTGTCCCACAGGCTGGAGTGCAGTGGCGCCATCTCAGTTCACTGCAGCCTCTCCCTCCCAGGTTCAAACAATTCTCCTGCTTCAGCCTCCCGGGTACTTGGGACTACAGGCACCCACCACCATGCCTGGCTAATTTTCGTATTTTTAGTAGAGATGGGTTTTGCCATGTTGGCGAAGCTGCTCTAGAATTCCTGGCCTATGTGATCTGCCTGCCTTGGCCTCCCAAAGTGTTGAGATTACAGGCATGAGCCCACAAGTCTGGCCACTGCCCCGTCTTAAACCAAATAGTAATTGAACTTCAGAGCCTGACAATTTGAATACATGCAACTTCTAAAAAAACACCTCTCTGCCATTTTTTCCCTTTAGGAGAACATCCTTGAGTTAGAGCAGAGAAGTGACATAGAAAATGGGGTGCACCAGAAGATTGAGGTTTGAGGCCTGCCTTCTGGGACCTTTTGCAAGTCACTTCTAGGCTTCACTTTGTGTCAGCTGTCAAATGGAGAGGAGGGGGAAAATTGGGAAGGTGGGTGTAGCTGATAAAGAAGAAAGGGTTTTGAAAGGCATAAAACATCAGATCAGCATGAGACTTCATACAAGCCTCTTTCTCCCCTTCTTGTCCACACACAGTCTCACAGACACACACACACACACACACACACACACACACACACAGCGGCATGCATGCTTCGGGTTTCTTTTTGTCTTTCACCTATGTTCCCTTTAAAAGTAGGCATTTTAATCACTCCACGCACCTCTGTCATTTGTCACATGCGCCCATTGATCTCCCTGGTACCCGAGGCCTTGAATTGACTTAGCTCTCCATTTTAGACAGTACCTGTTTTCTCCCAGAAGAGCATTTAGCTTAGTGTTAAAAGCACAGTGTGTTCCTTCTTTGTTAACTTAACCTCTGTGTTGTTTTTTGAAAATCAGATTTGAAAGAACAGGGACCCTAGAAAGCCTGTGATATGTAAATATTTAGCCAGGCAGATAGCGATAGTAAGCATTTTCTCTCTTAACACAAAACATGATTTTATTTGCTAAAGCTGTAATCTTGTTTGATAATCCATCAGTTTATTATCAGCTATGTGGTGAGACATAATGCCACAGGGAGATAATCAAGAACCTTGCCTGACACTACAGGGTTGATTACAGTGCCTGGAGAAGAGGGAGGCTTCTGGAGAGGATTATGTTAAACATAGCCTTTCTATTTACAGTTGATTTCCTCCCCAGCGCTTTAACCATTCTGCTCCCAGCCTAAGTAAGTAGGTCATCTGAAAATCTTCAAGGAAAAGGAGTCTTTGCAGGTGTGAAAGAATGAGACATGTCTCTTTAGCAGGCCCCATTAAGTCACTGTTTCATGCTCAATGCACTTCTGAATAGAAGAAAAAAGAGAGATAGTGGGGCTTCACTGAAAACACCAAAACCAAAGAACCACAGGAGACCAAAGAACCCAAAGAACAAAGTGGTGCTTCATTAAACAAACCAAAACCAAAGAACAACAGGAAAGTCCAGGCTGGAAACAGAACAGGAAATCCTTCTACCCCACAGGTAACACTGGGACTCCAGCTCTAAGTATTAGGTCCAGTAAACTGCATTAGTAAAATGAAATTGAATATGACGTTGATTGATAGCATTCTCTAGGCTGTAATCCATCTGTGGTTTCTGAACCCATGGCGACACACATGTAGAGCATCCTCAGAGCTCGGGTCAGGGCAGTTGGAACGCACGATCCCAGGGGCAGAATTCACATGTATTGTAACTGGAGTGGTGCCACTGGATTACTGCAAGAAGGTGGTGCAACTGCCAATCCTTAGTGGGAGGCAGAAAAGCATTTCTTTGCAACTCTTCTCCTTGTCTACCCCATTCTTCTCTTTCTTGAAATTTATGTCCTCAGGATTGCCCACTATACAAAATGTGTCCACCACCCCCTGCTAATTCAGCCTTCAAGTCACAGGCCTGTGGTTACCTGACTGATTTCTGGCCACTAAAAATAAAGGCTGTGTGGTTCTGCAGTACTCTGCAATTAAAATGCCTTCAGGTACATTGTCTCACTTGAGCCTTTCTTGAGATAAGCAGATGAGGAGGCTGAGTTTCAAATAATTTAAGTATTTTGAGTTTATACAGATGGTGATTTCTTCCCTTCTTTTGTTCCCTTCTTGTCTTCCTGCATTTCTTCTTTCCTTTCTCCTCCAAACACCGATTCTTAAGAATGTAGACTCTGAAGCCAAATGCCTGGTTTTAAATCCCTGGTTCTGCATGACCTTGAGCAAGTTTCTTATCTTGGCATGTCTGCCCTCAGCAGTCAAATGAGGATAACAGTATTATCTACCTCATATGGTGATTGGGAAGATAATCATAATACAAGTATACTAATTCTAATAGCATTGCGTCTGGCACATAGCAAAGATGTAGGAAGTCCTAGTCATTACTATTATTGTTGTCATTTCCTTCCATTCTCCCCTCATCAAATATTAATCATCTTCTCTCTGATAAACATTAGGTTGGCTCTGAGGGATGAGTCAGAGATGTCCCTGTTCCCTGGAACTCACTGTCTGTGAGGAGATAGGCCATTACAGACTCAGTGCAGATGTCATGGTGTCATGTAATCACACATGGTATGTTTGATGCCCATGATTAAGCTGGGAAGACCTCATGGAGGAGAGCAGGCATTGGAGTTGAACGTTGGAGATTAAGAAGTGTTTGCCAGGCCAATAGCTAAGGAATATGCAACTCGATAGAGTAATCAGTATGCATGAAATAAGAGAATGAGAAGTTATATTATTTTTCTCTGGTTGCCTATAACAAAAGACCACAAATGGGATCTCTTAGAAAACAGAAATGTAGGGCAGAGCGCGGTGGCTGACGTCTGTAATCCCAGCACTTTGGGAGGCCTAGGCAGGAGGGTCACAAGGTCAAGAGATCGAGACCATCCGGGCCAACACGGTGAAACCCTCTCTCTACTAAAAATACAAAAAAATTAGCCGGGGGTGTTGGTATACGCCTGGAAGTCCTAGCTACTTGGGAGGCCGAGGCAAAAGAATACCTTGAACCCAGGAGGCAGAGGTTGCAGTGAACCGAGATTGTGCCACTGCACTCCAGGCTGGATGACAGGGCAAGACTCTCTCTCAGAAAAAGAAAAAAGAAAAAGGAAAGAAAAGAAAAGAGAAATGCTATTTCCTCACAGTTCTAGAAGCTGCAGGTCAGAGATGAGGTGCTGGCAGGACTGGTTCTCTGAGGCCTGTCCTGGGCTTCTAGAGGGCCACCTTCTCGCTGTGTTCTCACATGGTCTTGCCTCACATCCCTGGTGTCCTGATCTCTTCTTAAAAGGGCACCAGTAGGATTGAATTAGGGCCTACTTTCGTAATCTCATTTTACCTCAGCTGCCTCTTTAAAGGGACTTTCTCCAAATACATTCAGAAGGGGTTGAGGATTTCAGCATATGGTTTTGCGGGATACAGTTCGCCCATAACAGAAGCATCTGTGAAGGAGGACCAGGGTCAGGTGGCGTGGGTGAGTGTTCTGGGATGAAGCCAGAACGCCAGGCATCCTGCATCTTGAGAGGCCTGGCATCTCATCAGGCTGAGGAGGATATTGGGGAATGGAGACCACCACCATATGTAAGCTCTGCTGGCCCCTCAGGCTGCCGTGTGAGGGACCCATCCTGTAATGTACTCTGTCTGATGAGATATGGATTTGAATTCGAGTTATCTTCCACCACACCCCCAAGGTCTGGGTAGCAGTTTAAGGGAGGCAAGGATTCCCCAGTAGCAAGCGTCCATGAGATCAGGGACGTGTGTGGTTGTGGGGGGCAGGTAGGTGGGGCCATGTAGGCAGCAACAGCTAATCTCTTGCCTTCGGGAGCAGCCCCTGTTGCTGTGTGAAGTCAGTGGGCGGCTTTCCAGGTGGAAGGTACTACAGCTCATGCAAGTGAAGAAGCACCAGAGAACGGATGAAGCCAGCTCTGGTGTTTTCTTTTCCCCAGAAGCCCCCTCGAGTGTTTCTAACATAATCATACCTCTTACTACTGTATTGTGTAAATGAGAGAACAGCCTCCGTTTCATTCTCCTGCCAGGTGGGAGCACACAGCAGCTCACTGCTGTTGACAGAGAATGAGATAATTATCCTTCTCCATTTTTAGATTCCTGCTCAAACTCCAGCATTTTGGTGCAGAAAGAGACAACGCGTTGCGGGGAGCAGCATTATTTTGTGTAGTTCCCATTTGGTTCGGAGGCCCGAGACAGAGCGCTCTGCTCTGCTTTTACTTGTTTCTGATATAGCTCCTTGAGCAGGCCACTTCTTCTACCACTAGGGCTTCTCTTTTACAAAATGGTCATCTATAAACGACCAGGATAGTGGTGAGGACTCAGTAAGAAAATACATACCAAGAGCCCGTTGCAGTCATTGAAGTGCTATGCATATGTTAGTTCTGGGGATTAAAAAAACAACAACAACAGATTCACCTTACTAGAAAGAGACGAGGTGTTTGTGTTTTGTAATTTTGGTGACTTGCCGCCTTACTAGAAATAAGTGAGCATTTTCGATTCTCAGCCCAGCTCTGTCATTGCGTGTGAGGCATTTGCAAACCCTGCTTGCCTGGTACAGCTTTGTAAAGTGGGAAGTGGTCGCTCTCACCTCCAACTCTTCTTCTCTCAGAAGCTGTAAGAATTAATTGGATGGTGTCCACGCTGTCTGCCAGGAAGATAGAAAGTGTGAAGTATCATCTGGATGGGTTTGGTAAGCACGAGATTCTCTTTCCTCTGCTTTTGACAAACAGAGTGACAGCCCAGCGCTGTGTTTAAACAAGTTAATATGTATGTTCCTTGACATAAGGAAGTGCTGTAATCATGAAATACAGCTTGCATGTCATTTGGTTTTGAGCTTTTATTGAGTACTACTAATCTTGACATATTTTGGTTGGCACCACATTCTTGGTGTAGTGGGTTAGCGGTTGACTAGTTTGCAGAGTTTGTGAAACAAAATCCTCATTTAATGGTTTAGTTTGGCTACATTTTGAAAATATACAAAAACATAATGCGCTTTTATATTATAGGGAATTTTTTTTCAACTTGTGGCTTTGTTTTTTTGTTTTTTCTTCCTTTTCCTCACTGCCCATTCTTTTCTCTCTGTTCCTGACTCTTTGTCTCTGTTTCTCCTTTTAATGTTCCAGCTGCAGCAGCCTAGGTGGACTGCAGCAGAGAAAGAGGAGCCTGTGACCTGAGCTGCAGGCAGAAGAATCTTCTTTGTACTGCTCAAGGTCAAGTATGCATTTATACCCTGGCCTAATGCTCTGAACTTTTGCATCTGAGTGCAGGACTTCACCACCTCTGAAGGCCACCACGCAGTGGAATGAGGAAGCTCCCCAGCAGAAGCAAAGCACCTGGACTAAACGTGCCACGAGACCAGTCCACACCAGCCCCCCAAGTCACTGAACTCAATGACATCATGCCCAGGCAGGGAAAGTCAACAGGCCTCTGGCCCAGGTCCCCTCCACTCGTCTCATTTCTTCTGCCTCTTGCGGTTCTTAACCCAGGGACAATATTTAGAAAACAGAGTGGGTTCAGGCAGCCTGCTCAATTACTTTGGCTGGAACCTTCCTGAGTACATTTTGCTATCTCTTTGTGATGTAAACAGGGGCATTCACAGTTGGCAGGGGATGCTCTTTCTGTTTTAATTACACAAGGCATAATTATAGTCCCAGGGTCTGGAAACAGCACAAAGTTCTTTGGAGAACTTCATAGGGATTTTTCTGTTATGACATAGTTTATCAGGGGGAAAAAAAAGTAAGGCAAAAGACATTTTCAAAGAGGAACTAATGACACTATTTATGCTAGTGTTCCATTCCATAATGAGCCGATCACAAAATCGGAGTAGACATTTTTTCTGGAGGTGGAGGGTGGAGTTTTGAAATTTTGGACTCATGGACAGACAGTGGTGCCAAAATCTAGATAAATGGCCGGGTGCGGTGGCTCACACTTGTAATCCTAGAACTTTGGGAGGCCAAGGAGGGTGGATCACTTGAGGTCAGGAGTTTGAGACCAGCCTGACCAACATGGAAATAGAAAAACTGGCTGGGTGTGGTGATGTGCACCTGTAATCCCAGCTACTCAGGAGGCTGAGGCAGAAGAATTGATTGAACCCAGGAGGTGGAGGTTGCAATGAGCTGAGATCGTGCCACTGCACTCCAGCCTGGGTGACACAGTGAGACTCTGTCTCAAAACAAAAAAACAAAACAAAACAAAACAAAAAAAAGCTAAATAAATACTAATGAATGGATGTGGGTGTAGAAGGATATACACATAAATGGTTTTTACTTAGGAAAACCATAAGAAGGCATCCAGCTGTATCTGAGGGAATTTGCAAGTACCCTGGATCCTGAGGATATGGAAAAAGATCCTACCATAGTCAGAGTAATCTGGCCTAAATCTGAGTCGTAAAATTCTCTCTGCCCCCAGATGTGCAGTATGACGGCACTATATTACTCTGCTGATGTAGTGAGAAATTGCAGAACTGCCGCGGTAATGGAGAGCGCAGTGATAGGGATGGGGAGGGAGGGCTGTTTCTCTGTTATGAAACATGTTTTTATAGGTAATTCTGACGTACAGTAGGTATTAAATAGAGCAACGAAAAGATGTTTTATTTTAGATTAGTGCTAGAGTGATATTTCCCCCATGGCACTAATAATCCGGCTGCTTTCAAAAGCCTATTTTCCCTCCCAGTTTCCCATAGACTCCCAGCACTGTTCTGGCATAAGGGTAAGCCGTTGCATCAAAATTTCTGCCTTGCTAAAGGAGAGAACCAACTTCAAAATACTATGCATTTTATATTTAGACAAGAGGGACATCGTGCATTTTTTTCTGTTTGGGAGGAAGACATTAAATAAGTTTTGCCTTTGCAGTGTAGAGAGAGGAATGTATAAGGGAAAACTCTGTCACCCAGGTTGGAGTGCAGTGGCGCAATCTCGGCTCACTGCAACCTCTGTCTCCCAGGTTCAAGCTATCCTCCTGCCTCAGCCCCTCTAGTAGCTAGGATTACAGGCACATGCCACCATGCCTGGCTAAATTTTGTATTTTTAGTAGAGGCAGGGTTTTGCTATGTTGACCAGGCTAGTCTCGAACTTCTGACTTCAGGCGATCCACCCACCTCCGCCTCCCAAGTGCTGGAATTACAGGCGTGAGCCACCTCATCTGGCCTTGAGTGATCATTTAAGACGCCCCTGTATGCATGCATGCTGGTTTGAAATGCAGGGGACCCACCACTTCAGCCTACCCTCTCTGCTGTCTGCTTCACGAAGGACTCACAATCCTAGTTTAATTATATGCTTCTTACATATCTCAAGGCTGACACAGGAACAACTGTAAGAGGCCTGTTGTTGAAACCACATCGTTTTATCACAGTGGAAAAAAAATAAGGTCATTGCAGCTTTGGAGCATGGTTAGGTTTAGCCTGCCCATATTATTTTATTCCTGTTAAAATGTAAGGAGATGAGAAACATATTGAATGAGAGGACAGAAGTTAATTTACCTCTCGCCCTCCCCCCTCTGCAATATCCTCCCACCGACTTTTAGCTGGAGGGTGAGCCCTCGCTTCCAACCCCTCTCTCCCTCCACCTTTGGGTTTTTTTTTTTTTTCTTCAATTTGTTAAGATGCTGAAATCTGCTTTGTGTGATTTATGAAGGAACTTGAAGCGATTAGTTTCACAGTGCATGAAAATTCCTCAGGTTCGGGGGGGATGGCCAATCTGTTACACTGTTTGCCATGGACTGGATGGGAACTTGAGCAGCTCGGAGCCATAAGGAGATTGTGTTGAGTTATTAAACACTTGTGGTAAAGCTGCTTATTGTTAATTCCCCGATGTCCTGCTGAAGCGATAGGATAAAATCAGATCGGATTAGATCAAAGAGCCTGGGAGCCAGCCTTTGGAGCAGATTTATTTAATCAATAAAGAGACCTCCTGAGAGACAGGGAGAGAACAAGGCAGCACTGGTGGTTTAGGGATTAAGACCGGGTGGGGGGAGCTGTGGGAAAGAAACAACAGTTTATACATAGATATTTCCCCCTTCTTTTAGAGGTGTAATTCTCTTCTCAGATGTTTTAGTCACACTCACCAAGGGGTATAAACACTTCTTTAAGATTTCATGACTCCAATCCTCCATTGCTTCCAAAGATGCCCTATAAGTCAGGAAGTAAAAAAAAACACCAAAAAAGCAACTTCTGTTCCATAAAAGGTATTTCAACAAATGCAATTTAGGCTTAAGTGATTCCCTAAGAAACATTAATCCCTTATGAGTCAATCTGCAAAATTTCCTATTGTCCCTTTGTGAGGGGAAATAATAGAGGAACACCAAAAGGCTAAAGTCTAGCTCCACCCTGTTTTTTGTATCCTCCTCACTGCCTACCTCCCAGCCCTCGCCGGTAATTATAAAGCATTGTGGATTAAGAGGTATGATGTGGCTTCCTTCATCCATGATTAACACTTACACCAATGCATATTCATTCATCTCTTAGCCCTACCAAACTCTGCTAAAATGAGAACTTGCCAATAAGGAAGTGACACCCATTAGAAAGTTAACCACGGAAAATGAGAGAAAAAATGAAGGATAGAGCAAATTAAGGATACGAGTCCCTCAATGGTTATTGGCCTTAATGGTGTTATAAAAATGATGTCGGCTTTTACCAGGAATAATTTATATTCTGAATTAAATAAGGATATGTATCTATAAATCCATTCTATAAAACTTAATTTTCCATCTAGATATGCTGATTACTTCGGGCTCCGCATACCTTTACCGGTTGTTAATTACTGCGGGATGGTTTAACACTATTTTCCAAATCAGCATGCATGCATAAAATGACTGCAATCCAATTTGACACATTATTAGCGATGATTATTGTCATAGATAAATTAGATTGAACAGAAAATAACCTTCATCCTTAGCATGTTTTAGCTCTCAGAATTAATGTGATTTGGTGAACACATATAAATAAAAATCTGATGAGTCCCTGCTGACTACAGGGCCTGTTGGTGCTGAAGTGTATCAATTTCATGCAGATGATGAATTCCTTAAGCATTCAATGATAATCATGCTTGATTTGACAAGACTTTCTCATGCTATTTTAGGGCCTTAATTTTCTGTGAAGTTCTGTCAAGTGCTCATCAAGCACCCACTTATCTCCGTATCTTAACCTGGCAGCCAATCACAAGGTTGCCTAACAGTACAGCTAGGGAGTGCCAGCCCATTAATATTCAGATCACGTGACTGTCCAAGGAGAGAAACCAATCAATGGCTGATTAACATTCAGGTCACATGACTCCTGAGGAGAGTAAATGAGTTACACAGTAAGACATCAAACAAATTTTCATCTTGAAAGAGTGATTGCTTTTTCTGCTGCTGTGATGTTTGTCAAATTCGCTCTAGCCTTGTCCAATTAAGCTCCATGAGCTGAATTAATAATGAAGAGATGTAAGCACCGAGCCAGCATGAGCGCCGCGATCTGTGCCACGGAATAAGAACCGCTAAAAAAAAAAAAAGAAATCCTAGAATGATTGAAAAATCACATCTGGATAAATGGAATAATTGCTTTTGCAGTCTTGATGCTGTTTTGTAATCTCCAGTGCAAAGTGTGAGCTGGAGTGTGCTGGGACATGGCACTGAGCTGGCATTGTACTTCAAAGATGAATGTGGTATTGAGTTTAGAACGATTTTGAAGGCATTACACAAATACATGTTAATTGGATTATTGTTTGTGACCATAGTAATGAATTTCATTTGCACACTCAATTATGTTCTGGGGCTTTCTGGAGGTATGAATTTTCAAGATTTTTTAAACTGTCAGAAGAGGGGAAGGAAACCATTCTCTATTCTTGTATCCTGGGTGAAGAAAGACAACTAAATCCTCAGAGAGAATCTGAGTGTTGGTGTGGGTGTGTGCTTCTCATTTTATTAACATCCAGAGGTTGATAAATTAAATTCACTGAATTATTTCAAAATGCACATGCAAACCCAATGAAAATTTTCAGAAAAAGGCAGATGCTGTTTTGCTGTTGATAGCTAGTGACAGCTTTCTTGGAGTTTCAGGGAAGGTTCTATTCAATCGCAAAGTCAATTGCATTTCAGCACAGATGCGCTACTAAATTCAGGTGACATGTTTAGAATAGAGACCCTATGACTAATAAAGCTTTCATTCCTTCCCTGAAGGGAGTGAGACCTGACTAATGGTTTATTGGAATTATCAAAGAGTGTCAAATCCCACTTAATAAGTTCCAGCATGAAATTAGCTAAATTCCCAAAGGCCTTTCTAAAACAATATAGTCAAATAAAAGGTGTTGGGCGTGCTGGAAAGAGTGTTAAAACCAGTTACTTGGAAGTGAGGAGAAATAAATCTAACTGTAGGCAGGAGGCAATGTTTATGTATACAGTTAATAACCTTCTTAATAGGACTTCTTGGCTTGGTGATTCCCGGACGGAGAGGAAAGTGAGATGTGGAGCACAGGGTAAGCGAAGGGCCATAAGTCAATTCCCAGCACTGTTAGTCAAGGATGGAAATTGCAAAGAGAGAAGCAATGAATTTAAAAGCCCCAGCAAGCTGAGAGAGTGGAAGAAGATGAACTGTGCATTTAGGGGAGGAGGGAGTGAAGGTGGCAGGGGAATGGTTGCGCGTCCACACTGGACCATGATAAAGTAATTAAAGCTGATTTAGTCCAGAGAACAAGGGGCTCCACCATTTTTTCAGCGTTGTCTTCTTAGGGTGAGTGAGGCCTGAAGGGGAGCATAATATAGAAGTGGTTTTATTCAAAAAAGCTAAAGTTGAGACCCAAACCACTAAGACTGAAATGAAATTTCTGATACTTATGAAAACACAGTCCTGAGTTGGTTATGAGAAGATCTGAGGTACCCATGGTAATGTAAGTTTAATGGATATTCTTTTCCTGAATGTTTTATCTCTGACTTGCTTTGCAGCCGAGTGGCAGCCGGGAGCTCCACTTACATGCAGCTCACATGCCATGGAGCCCCTTTCTACAAGCACCCCCACTTCCTGGCACTTGAGAGCCACGGAATGGAAGGTGGCTCCAAGTCGTCCTCATCAGTCGGCTTTCGAAGGCCCTGAATAAAAGAGTATTCCACTTTCTGCATAACTTTACATAATTAATAGTTTTCCATGCAAACTATTGTTTGCCGTAATTGTTGTTTCAACAGCTGTTTTCATTAAATTGTAAAGCCCGCTGTGTCTAATCCTTTGAGCCCCACTATTGATAACAAGAACAGCTCTGAAGCTTGCTCTGGAGGAGGGTTCCCTGCCAAGCTGGAAAACCGTCATGAAGTTACTTGAAAAATAAGGCCTACAGTGGGACTGGTTGTGTAGCTAATCCATTAGGCTTTTCAAAAGAGCCATGCTCTGTCCCCTTATGGCTAAATTGACCCAACAACCAATCAATGCCTTTATTTGCTGAGTGGCTGCCCCCGAAGGGTCTTACAGCTGGGTCCAAGTCGTAATCAAAGCCTCCATCAGTACTGGGGCCCTGATGACATAAATGGCCCAACTTTCAACGCAGCTGGCCCGAGTCCAGTCACACCATTTTGAAGATACAAAGAGGCTGTGTTGCGCGGTGGAATTCATTTTCTTGTTTACTTCCTCCAGAAACAAGAGCATCATCAGCACGCTCAGTGCATCAGATCAGACCGCGGAGTTGTTGACAGAAGCTTGGCGCGGCCTGCCAGCTTTCTTCTCATACACCCCCTACCGTTTGTGTCTCTGCCAATTGTAGCACATCAGAGCGGCCATTGAGATAATGACCGTGAAGTCTCATGATACACTTTGATGAAGTGTAACATTTTTTAAAGGATTTTTGTCTGTGCCAAAATGATGGAGGCAGCTGACTAAAACTCGCCCCATCAAAATCAGGGCTGATGAACAGCAGGCGGAGGCAGGACTCTCCCCAGAGAAGACGAGGGGATTTCGCAGCCAAAGTTTCTTTCTTTCCATGTCTGTGTGCACCACAGACTCCTTTTTTAAAAAGTTGTCTTTTGTTTCGGATGAATGTATGTCAGTTGCTGATGTTTCGGCCTCCAACCTTTTTTAATTCTTTTTTTTTTTTTCCCTATCAAACCCCAGAAGATGCAGGGACTGATTCCTTTCTGACAGGTCCTTACTAATGACTTAAAACATAATGTTGTTGTTAATAACTTCATCTTGGTTGGGAAAAGCATTCCAGAGTTCATCAATGCAATAGCAGAGGTTTTCAGTCAGAAGCTGATTCTAGATTCACGTTCACGTAACTTTGCATTTCTTTAGTTTAGCTGGAATTGACAGTAGGATACACAAAGTGGTTCTCAGCCAGTGAAAAACAAAATGAAGCTGGTAAAAACAGACAAAGGTGGTGAGCTGCTTTGGAGAAAAATCATGTGTTTCATTTACTGCCTGGTCTATCACGACTACCATTTATTCAACACCTGCTGTTGCCCAGGGATCGTACCAGGTGATCTGGATATTCACATTGTGTCGCTGACCTGCAGGACAATTCCATTTCACAAGTGGGGAAACCAAGGCCCAAATGAGGAGCCTGAGATGGGGCAATGTGAAGTGACTTGGCCAAGCCTGAAGAGCTGGGAAGTGGGAAGGCAGGTCTGACCCGTGCACTTGCTTACGAGCTGTGATCCCTTTCTATCTGTGGTTTGCTGTTTCCATCGTGCACCTGATATGGCTTATTAAATGGTGCTCAGTGGAAGAAAACAATTTGTGGTTGAACTGGTAAAGGCAATGAATCAAATGAATTTACAGTTTGCCATTCTTACCTCTTAGCTTTCTCGAAGGAAGACATTAGCTATGTGGTATCCTTTCATATGAGTTAACAAATGTAGGCTCAGAAACCAGGTTTGAGTATGAAAGAGGAGGCAGGGAGTTTTGGCTAACCTCTCTCCATCTGTAGTTTACCTTCTTACTCAAGGTTAAAGCTTGGGACATGACTTACCCTTGGGAGGAAGTGGGACCTGTGAACTCTAGGACTTTGCTGAAGGTCATTATTAAAGAGACACCTGTGCTTAAGCAAGTTTATGCAGAAACCACAAGTGGAAACCACTTGCCTTTAGAACCTTTGCTTCTACATAAGAATATGCATGCACATATATGTTCTTGGGTACAGGAATATGTCAGAGTAGAATGGAGGGTGGTAAATTAGGGGGATAATGAAGGTAAAGGAAGCCAGGGGTATCTGGCTTAATCATGGTAAAAAACACTTGTATTTGCATATGCAAATGAGATTCCCTTGGGTTTCCTTTTAAATGCCTTCATACTGTTCCCTAAGTACAGTCAAATAAAAGGTGACAAAAACTCAGACAACGGAACAAAAGAACCAAGCTAATTTTGTGCACACATTGTAAGCAGTAAACTGCAGAGCTTCGCTACCCTGCAACACTCTTTCCAAAGAACGCGTATTTCAGGAGTCAAGATGGGTTCGTCCCAGTTTGCATTTAGATTTCATTTTACTAATTATTTGGATTTTAAAAAGGAAAAGTGACCCAAATCCAAGTTTTGCAGACAAGCTTAGGCAGCTGAATTTATACACCCGAGGCATTGTGAAGGAACAACAGCCTCTGTGGAGCCGACAGAAGTGTGACTAAGGCTTCTCATCACGTAGAAGCCAGGAAGGAGCAACATAGATCCATTTGCACAGGGAAACTTGTCTAATGGACTCAGGGATTTTTCTGAGAGTTCTTTCAGCCTCCCTTCTATACCAAAGTATGGGCATATGCATTTTATAACAGGAGAGTATTCTACTGGGAGAATCCATCACAAACTCTTTATCTCATTTCAAACAGAAAGCACTAAGACTCCAAAGGCAAAGCCTCCTTCTTTCTTCCAGGAGCCTCTGAGTGAGGGAACCACACAAATCCATTTAACTTTAAAGAAAACTTTTACAATGTGTGTCAGCCTGTCTTGCCCTCACTTTGCCCATTTGTAGAATGATGAGTTTATATTCTCTGAATCCTCCCAGCCCCAAAAGTTTCTAGTTTTGAAAGATTCATTAAGTATAGACTAATGCCTTTCATTTCTACTGTTTCTAAGAGGATCAGGAAACTAAGTGGATCAATCCAAATTGACAAATAAAAAGATCTATTTGCTACTTTCCAAATATGCTGTACTTTTAGCCTTTGCTCAGGTCTGTATTTCTCAGAGTGCAGTCCCTGGATCCACGCCATTAGCACCACCTGAAATGCAAATTCTCATATCCCATCCCAGACTTACTGAATTCCTCCCCGTCTCTTTCAGCCCAGCCACCACGTAAACAAGCCCAGCTGTCCTGCAAGTTCTGGGGTGAGGCTTTGAGGAGAAGAGCCTTGATTTGAAGCCTTAAGGGTGACTCTGGGCTAGAATCACCCAGTTAAGCTGCCTCTCCATTCCTGAGCCACAGAAACTGTGAGATGATAAATGTTTATTGCTCTAAGTTGCTAAATTTGGGGGTAATTTGTTATGCGGCAATAGATAACTAAATACACAGGGCTTGCATGTTTTTGTATTCTCCAAAGCTCATAATGGGATGCTTTGCTCATAATAGGAGCTTATTATATGATTGCTGGAATTGAAGGAATTTTGCCTTGAGAAATTTTCAAGAGCAATTTCTCGGTTTAAAAGGGATGCATTCACTATAGGTTCCAGGGAAAATATCCCTGAATAAGTTACAGGAAAAGAACAAAAAGGGTGGGGGTTGGAGGAACACAATGAAAAGAAGACGGGAAAATGTGGTAAGTTTGAGGGAAAATGTGGTAAGTTTGAGGGAAAGTGTTCAATTAGGCTTCTCGGATTCTTTGAGTTTTCCTGCAGTTTTTCCAACTTTTGAAATAAGGGAGACTTTTTTGGTTTGGTTTTGTTTTGCTTTTTTTGAGAGACAGACTCTTTATCACCCAGGCTGGAGTGCAGTGGTGTGATCATAGCTTACTGCAGCCTGGAACTTTTGGGCTCAAGCAATCTTCCCGCCTCAGCCTCCTGCCTCAGTCTTCCAAATAGCTGGAACTATAGGCATGTGCCACCAAGCTCATAATTTTTGTAGAGACAAGGATCTTGCTTTGTTGCCCAGGCTGGTCTCAAAATCCTGGCCTCAAGCAATCCTCATGCCTTGACCTCACAAAATGTTGAGATTACAGGTGTGAACCACCAGACCTGGCAAGAGACTTTGTATTTACCATTTTAAGAGGAATGAGGCCCAACTACCCAAATAAATATCTTCAGTGCAATGGGTGAAGTCCAGAAGTTCTAGATTACCAGCCAGAGTCTACCATTTGAAGTGTGACACTCAAGAGGCTGAGCTTGGATTTAGCTGAGATAAGTATCTGAATGACCACCCCACACTTCTAGTCTTTCCTGCCACTACATTCATACCTTTCTTTTAAAATTTGACGAATAAAAATTGTGTATATTTATACGATTTGTGTGGTGGTATACAACATCATGTTTTGAAATATGTATGCACTGTGGAGTCATGTGTCTCACATTTTCTCCTTGTCAGCTCCAGACATTGCCTTGAATAATCTGGAAGGTAACACAACACATCCTCTGGATCTGTGAGTAGCTGGAAGTTGGCCTTCCTTATTTTATGCATGTGCCCCTCTTGCCTGGCTCAGTGTCACCTCAAGTTTCTTTCTTTCTTTTTTTTTTTTTTTAATTTTGAGGCAGAATTTTGCTCTGTCACACGGGCTGGAGTGCAGTGACATGATCTCAGCTCACTGCAACCTCTGTCTCCTGGGTTCAAGTGATTCTTCTGCTTCCACCTCCCAAGTAGCTGGGATTACAGGTACCTGCCATCACGCCTGGCTAATTTTTTGTATTTTTGTAGAAACAGGGTTTCACCATGTCAGCCAGGCTGCTCTTGACAAATAATTGACAAAAAGATCTATTTGCTACTTTCTAAATATGCTGTACTCCTGAGGCTTTGCTCAGGTCTGTATTTCTCAGAATGCAGTCCCTGTCACCCAGGCTGGAGTGCAGTGGCACAATCTCAGCTCACTGCAACCTCCACCTCCTGGGTTCAAGCAGTTCAACTTCAGGTGATCCACTGGCCTTGGCCTCCGAAAATGCTGAGATTACAGGCATGAGCCACCCACGCCCGGCCTCACCTCAAGTTTCTTTCCCTTTCTTGTCTCAAGGAGGGCTGAGCGTGCCTGGGAGGAAAGAAGGGTGTTGCAGACAGACGAGCAGTCCATCTGCTAGTACACACAGCAAGCTTGTCCACACAGTGTTTGGTGTGGTACTTATTCTACCCTTCAGGACAATGCTTCCTGGGCACTTCTGAATACTGCTGCTGGCTCTTGCAACCACACACACATACACACACACACACACACACACACACACACACACACACACACACGTAATACACTCCTCTGAAAAACTCCAATCTCAGACAGAATGCAGCCAGCTGAAACCAGCAGTGGAACATCCTTCTCTAGAAACCTCAGGACGTAATGGAGGCTGACTTTCTGGGCGATTGCCTGCCTGTGTGGAGAATAAAGACTTTAATTTCAAACCATCTTGTTTGTACTTTCCTTGAGAAAAAAATCTTGGTTTGGATAACACCCAATATAATATGATTTCTTTGGTGTAAGTGCAAGAATTTTTCTCTTCATTTTAATTTTCCCATTTCCTGAACGTCGGGCCTTTTTTTTTTTTTGAGTTTTTTTTCTCTTTCCACTATTGTTGTCATATTTGGTTTCATTTTTAAGAGTAAAAAATTATTTAGGAGAAAGTCTCAATTAAGTTTTATAGGGATATTAATTTGGCAATTACTTGTGTTACTTAAATAAAGAAAAGCCAAATAAAACTATATAGCTGTGATTTCAAGGCACAGTACTTCAGAATAAGTGTCAGACAAAATTGTTTCTCGTTATGATCTGGGGAGTGGCCTGTGAAAGCTGTTTTGAGTTTGGAGGAATTTTGAAGTTGTTGCTTTGCAGAAATTATGATCTTTCTGGAGAGATCCTCCAGGCTGCACATTCGATAATTTCTTTCTTTTTTTTTTTTTGAGATGAAGCTTTGCTCTTGTCACCCAGGCTGGAGTGTAGTGACACAATCTCGGCTTGCTGCAACCTCCGCCTCCTGGGTTTGAGCAGTTCTCGTGCCACAGCGTCCCAAATAGCTGGGATTACAGGCATACGCCATCACTCCCTGCTAATTTTTTGTATTTTTACTAGAGACAGGGTTTCATCATGTTGGCCAGGCTGTTCTCAAACTCCTGACCTCAGGTGATCTGCCTGCCTCAGCCTCCCAAAGTGCTGGGATTACAGGCGAGAGCCACCACACCTGGTCACATTCTGTAATTTCTTACACATGCCTGCCTCACCACATTCCTGCCTCACCCTTCCGGAAACATTATTCTCTGCAGTGCGTTAGGTAGAAATGTGCATCTCCTCTTACCCAGTCTGGGGCTCTCCCCAACGAGAGGGGCATGACTTTCTGACTCTCAGATGATGAATGTTCCATGGCTACCAGTGCACAAAGTTCAGCTGGGTGAGTGAATTGATGAAGTTGATGCTCACATGTGGTGGGTTTCTCTCTCTTGAGTTCTCAGTGGATCTGAGTTATGCTGTATCTCCATGGATGTGACTTAGGATCAATGACCATTGCTCTGCCAATCTCTCTCCCTCCTTACAGGTTTACCAAACTCTACATTTTGAAAGAAGGGGTAAAAATTCATCTTGACCTCTGGTCCAAGTAGTGACTGCTAAGCATATGTACCAGATATGAGAAACCATATCTTGACGCCTCTCCCACTCCGACGTCCATATCTCCATTGGCTGAGCAATCCAAGCCCGGATCTTAACCCATACCCTAGTCAGCTGCTGCTGCTCTGTGGGCTTATTCCAGCTCCCCAAATGGCTTGTTGTAATCTAACCTTGTCCTGAAGTTTTCTGAACTTCTCTGTGACCTGACCTTGATCCATTTGGTCTTGGAAATGCTGGGATGGGTTCTGCTCTTCCGCCTCCCAGCCTTTTCTTTTTTCTTTTTTTGAGATGGAGTCTTGCTCTGTCACCCAGGCTAGAGTGCAGTGGCACGATCTTGGCTCATTGCAACCTCCACCTCCTGGGTTCAAGCAATTCTCCTGTCTCAGCCTCCCAAGTAGCTGGGTCTACAGGTGCATGCCACTATGCCTGGCTAGTTTTTGTATTTTTAGTAGAGATGCAGTTTCACCATATTGGTCAGGCTGGTCTTGAACTCCTGGCTTCAGATGATCTGCCCACCTCGGCCTCCCAAAGTGCTGGGATTAGGGGCATGAGCCACCGTGCCTGGCCCCATCCCAGACTTCTTCCGGCTGAGGAAGATGCTGAGCCCACGCACAGGCCAAACAATGGTGGGGCTCAGTGACTGCACTGAAGGAGCACTCCAGCCTCCTCCCTCTGTTTATCCTTTTGTCAACGTGGATGATGTTTGCCAGGGTAAAAAAGCCACACATTCTTGGTATAATTGATGGGGCACTGTCAAGCAATGGTATAAGTGGTTTATTTTGAAGGAGGTTATTACTGGCCACAAAACTTCAAGTCAGCTGTTTGCTGGGAACAATTATGAAGGAAGCCCCTGTTTTGGCGTCCCCCCTCAAAAGCATCTCACAGAGGGCTTACTGTACTTTTGCACCCAGCCACATTTAATCCATTTATAAGACCCCTTTGTCTGAGATGCCTTACCAGAGGAAATTAATGTAGGATATTGCAGACAGCTTTTTAAAATGTCTTTTCTATAACGCTGTGTAGTTCTGAGAGCAAAGTCTGTTTTTTCCCCCCACATTGTTATGACTTGACATCTCCGTTGTGGAATGTTTCCAGCCATTTATGATAAGAAAGGGCTGGACTTTTTACTCTCGTGGAAACCACAGCAGAGGAAAGCCATTATATTATCTATTCACTTACTGTCCTCCTGTAAATATAAATGCATTTAAGTAATGGGTCCATGTTAGGGGGGAGGTGAGGTGGCAGCATGTCAGGCAATGAAAAATGGAAAGTTCAAGATCACAATGGTTACCACGTGGACAGCAAAAGAGAAACATGTGCCTCACAAGAAGGAAGATAAACGTATCCCCATGTGAAAGGTCCTTGGCCCTTTTTTTCNAAAAAGGAAAAAGGAAAAGAAAAGTAGTTTGAACTGTACAATCTTTAAAATTTTTTCCAACTCTGATTTGGGTATCTGTTTCTTCCTACCAGACGGTGTTGAAATACAATATTCTCCCTCCTAAAAATATGAAGACCTTTAGTCTTAGCGTGGAAATGGGAAAAACTAGATGTGAACAATTGACTTCACCTCGATCCTTGACTCTCACCATCCATACCAGGTGAAGAAAGCTGGGGTGCTGGTGGCCGGGGGAGCACCTGGTCATAGGAACTGAGCTGGGACATGTGTGTGTGTGTTGGGGATGCAGTGTGCTCACATGTGTTTTCTTCTTCCTGGTCTCAGTTACGTGGGGAGCCGCAGCTCTTCCAATATGGCTATTGTGGAAGTGAAGATGCTATCTGGGTTCAGTCCCATGGAGGGCACCAGTCAGTTAGTAAGTTACTCCTGTTTTCTTCATTTATCTAGCTGTGAGGGGATCTAACATTATAATAAAAAAAAAAACTGATAAAATGGACATCATGGCATGTGTGTGTATACACACACGTGTATACATGACATGTATGTATGTACACTTCTAAGAAATATATGTATATGTATGTATACTTGTAAGAAAAGTAGTTTTCATACATCTATATGGCATCCATATATATATGAATATATACATACATATATGCCCAATATGCCACTACTGCCTACGTGACATCTGAGGTCAGCCTGGCTATAAAATCCACTGAGAATTTTCAGCACACATTCAACGTACAGTGGGTCAACAGACTGGTATTTCAGCAAGAGACTCTGCCCAACGTGTGTGTGTATGTGTGTGTGTGTGTGTGTTGGGGATGCGGTGTGCATGGAAATAATAGGCTCATACATGTTTTCACATATACATATATGTGTGTATACGTATATACATATATATATGTATGTGTGTGTGTATATACGTATATATACACATCCACACACACACAAACTCATGATTGGATTATTTAAATGGGCTGCAAGGGTGCAGCAGATATATGACATGCAACTTGTAATAGTCGTGGTTCCCTTTTCCTACCCTTCCACAGTATATATTGTTTTCTTGATCATGGCAGAGCTTTGGAAGACTAACCTAGGGGATAGGGAAGACTCTAGCTCTTAGTGTCTTTTTTTCTCCCTTTCTTCTTCAGCTTCTTCAGCAACCCCTGGTGAAAAAGGTTGAATTTGGAACTGACACACTTAACATTTACTTGGATGAGGTAGGTATTCAGGAACTAGATCAAAGAGCTGGATTGCTTATGTATCTTCATGACTTCCCTTCTTTTTTTTTTTTTTTTTTTTGAGACGGAGTTTCTTTCTTGTTTCCCAGGCTGGAGTGCAATGGTACAATCTTGGTTCACCGCAACCTCCGCCTCCTGGGTTCAAGTGATTCTACTGGCACAGCCTCCTGAGTAGCTGAGATTGCAGGCATGTGCCACCACACCCGGCTAATTTTGTATTTTATTAGTAGAGAGGGGTTTCTCCATGTTGGTCAGGCTGGTCTTGAACTCCCGACCTCAGGTGATCAGCTGCCTCGGCCTCCCAAAGTGCTGGGATTACAGGCGTGAGCCACTGTGCCTGGCTGGTCTTTCAGTTTTTGTTGTTTTCATTTCACAGCAGATCAGTGAGCATGTCCTTATTGCCTGGCCCCAGTTCAAGTCCTGGTGTTAGTAGTGCTTTGGCTTTGAAGTCAGATGACCTGGGGTCGAGTCTGTGCCTTGCCACTGGGTAGCTGTGTGGCCTTGGGCAAGCTATTTGCTAACTTTCTGTTTCTGCCTCTATACAAAGTAAATAAGACTAAAATCTTCCCTTCAGAAGGCTGTTGAAGGCCAGGAGTGGTCGCTCACGCCTGTAATCCGAGCACTTTAGGGGACTGAGGTGGGAGGATCGCTTGAGGCCAGGAGTTTCAGTTAGACGTGGCAAACATAGCAAGACCCCATCCCTACCAAAAAATTAAAAAATTAGCTGGATGTGTGCCCGTAGTCCCAGTTGCTCGGGAGGCAGAGGTGGGAGGCTCTCTTATGCCCATGAGTTTGGAGCCACAGTGAACCATGATCCACCGCACTCCAGCCTACGTGACAAAGTGAGATCCTCTCCCCAAAACAAGGAAAAAAGGCTCTTCTAGAGGACTAAGTGGGGGAAGGAAACGTGTGACTGGGCTATAATGGGCATGCAGCCCTGGAAGCTCTTGCTATCAGAGCACCACGGACACACCCCTCAAATGCTCAGATGAGAAGGGAAGGTTTTTTTTTTGCTTGTTGTTTCTTTACCAAAGTCACCTGCATTTTATGATACACATTCACACACACACACACACACACACACACACACACACACACATACACATGTTTTTTTGAGATGGAATTTCTCTTTTATTACCCAGGCTGGAGTGCAATGGCAGAATCTTGGCTCACCATGACTTTCACCTCTCCGGTTCACAGAGATTCTCCTGCCTCAGCCTCCTGAGTAGCTGGGACTGCAGGTGCCTACCACCATGCCCAGCTAATTTTGTATTTTTAGTAGAGACAGGGTTTCTCCATGTTGGTCAGGCTGCTCTTGAACTCCCGACCTCAGGTGATCCGCCCGCCTCAGCCTTCCAAAGTGCTGGGATTACAAGTGTGAGCCACTGCGCCTAGCCTATCATTTATATTTACAGACAAATTATTTAGGAAATGAAGAGACTACTTTTGGAAAAAAAGAAACAGTATGTCATGAAAGCATAGGTGGCCAGCGTAGCAAATGGAAATCATAGAGGCAATGCTTGCTGCTCACCAAGCAGAGAGACATTAAGATCTGCGTGTCAGACACAATTTGAGCTCGGAGAGCCATCCTCTGTGATCAGCCAGAGACAACTCAGGGTCCTCCTCAATCCATAAGTGCAAGAGTGCTTTCCCAACCACTGTTTATTTTCTTTCCCTTGTTCTGATTTTGTGATCATTAGTCAACTTCTGATTAATTTAACACATATCTTTCCCAGTACTTTTCCCTGAAACCTCACACTCCTTCAGTTGCTGTCCTTTCTCCCTAACCAACTCCTATTCATTCTTCAAGATGTCCTCTTTGCTGGATGTGGTGGCTCACATCTGTAATCCCAGCACTTTGAGAAGCCAAAGCAAGAGGATTTCTTGAATCCAGGAGTTTAAAACCAGCCTGGGCAACATGGCAAGACGTCTCTACAAAAAAAAAAATTTTTTTTAATTTGCTAGGTGTGGTGGTATATACCTGTGGTCCCAGCTACTCAAGAAACTGAGGCAAGATGATCACTTGAACCCAAGAGGTCGGCTTGCAGTGAGCCATGATGGCACCGCTGCACTC
>NW_016107584.1:1858603-1883119 GCF_001604975.1 Cebus imitator
AAAAAAAAAACAAAAAAGATGTCCCCTTTTAAAAAGATTCAGTTGTCTGCTATTTTCTTAACTCTTATACTAAATCATAATTTTAGAAAATTACCTGGCTTTTTCATGAAATTGTAAGCTTGACCAGAGTGGTGGTGTTATACTCTCACTACGAAGAGTTCCCTCTTCCCCAGGTGTCGCAGCTAGTCTGAAGGAGGCACTGAATACATCCTTGAGGACTGGATATTGAATAAATGTGTCAAATGAGTGAAGAGCAATTCGTGGGTGAATCAGTGTTAGTGTGTTGTAGTAGAGCATTATGGGCCGAGCTGTGTCCCTCAAAATTCACGTATTGCAGTCCTAATCCCCAAGTACCCCAGAATGTGACTGCTTTTGGAGATAGGGTCTTTAAAGAGGTCATTAAGTTAAAATGGGGTCATTGTTAGGGTAGGCCTTCATCTAGTCTCACTGCTGTCCTTCTAAGAAGAAACACCATGTCTTTGCCCATTCTTGCATTGCTATGAAGGAACACCTGAGACTGGGTAATTTATAAAGAAAAGAGGTTTAATTGGCTCACAGTTCTGCAGGCCGTATAAGAAACATGGCTTCTGGTAAGACATCAGGAAGCTTTTACTCATGGCAGAAGGCAATGCGGGAGCTTACACATGACATTTAAAAGCAGGCGCAAGACAGGGAGCGTTGTGGGGGAAGGTGCCACACACTTTTTAAGGAGCAGATCTTGCAAGATGTGCTCACCATCATGAAGACGGCACCAAGCTGTGAAGGATCCGCCCCTATCATCCAAACACCTCCAAGTAGGCCCGCACTCCAGCATTGGAGATGACAATTCAACATGAGATTTGGGTAGGAGGAAATACCCAAAATGTATTCCACTAGAAGATGAAAGCACACCAAGAGGCACCAGAGAAACACATGCCCAGGAAAAAGGCCATGTGAGGATTTAGGTAGATGGTGGCCATCTTCAAGCAAGGAGAGAGGCCTCAGGAGAACTCAAACCTGCCAACACCTTGATCTCGGACTACTAGCCCCCTCACTGTGAGAAAATAAATTTTGGTTGTTTAAGCCACTCTGTTTGTGGTATTTTGTTATGGTAGCCCTAGCGAACAAATACACAGAGTAATGTGAATGAACCATTTCTGGGGAAAATGCTGATGTATTTTAAAACTAATGTGGGCCGGGCATGGTGGCTTACTCCTGTAATCCCAGCAGTTTGGGAGGCTGAGGCGGGTGGATCACTTGAGGTCAGGAGTTCAAGACCAGCCTGGCTAACATGGTAAAACCCCATTGCTGCTAAAAACACAAAAAAATTAGTCTGGCATGTTGGTGCATGCCTGAAATTCCATTTATTTGGGAGGCTGATGCGGGAGAATGACTTGAACCCGGGAGGTGGAGGTTGCAGTGAGCAGAGAATGCCCAGGCTGGAGTTGAACTGGAGTTGAACTGTCTGGAATGCCAGACAGAGCGAGATGCTGTCTCAAAAAATAAATAAATAAGAAAAATATAATAATGTAAAAGGAGGACTTAAGAGAAAGCTACTTAATATTAACTAAACAGGGGGCCAGGTGCACTGGCTCATGCTTGTAATCCCAGCACTTTGGGAGGCTGAGATGGGTGGATCACCTGAGGTCAGGAGTTTGATACCAGCCTGACAACATGGAGAAATGTCATTTCTACTAAAAATAAAAAAAAAATTGGCTGGGCATGGTGGCATATGCCTGTAATCCCAGCTACTCGGGAGGCTGAGACAGGAGAATCGCTTGAACATGGGAGGCAGAGGTTGCAGTGAGTTGAGATCGTGTCATTGCACCCCAGCCTGGGCAACAAGAGCGAACTTGTTGCCATCTCAAAAAAAAAAAAAATTAACTAAACAGCAATAATAAGAAGTCACCATTGAGTGCCTTCTATCTGCTGACACTTTTCAAATTGGCTGACATACATTATATTATTTAATTTTTACAACAATCCCATGAAGTAGTTATTATCATCCCTAATTTATAAATGAGGAAGAAAGTGAGGTTTGGGTGGGTTGAATAAAATCTCATAGATCACGCAGGTGCTGAGTAATGGACTGGGACCTGAACACAGGTCTGCTTCTAAGCTCATGTGCATATTCAGCCATAGTGCCAAGTGACATCCATCACAGGGAGCAGTCCACAACAGCATCATAGAATTTGACTAGCCTCTGCGGCATGTTTTCTCAAAAGCATTAAGCTTCAAAGGAACATGGCTCCAGAAATACATGGAAATATTATAGCTGAGAAGATTCTGAAAGTTTGCTGATGGATGAAATTACATATCTGGGAACTTGCAAAGAATTTTTTATGGAGATAAAATTGATTTTGCAGTAGGCAATAACTGAGTAAAGCAAACAGGTACAAATGTGAGACTTGCAAAAAAATTGTAAAAGATTCAGCCTAAAACATTCCCAATTAATTTGTATGTGATGAGCTCAAACTCTGTATGACTCTTCAGCAAATGAACCGGCGTCCATTTGCAGAGATGCTAAGTTGCCAGCATTCTCCTATAAGTGAATTGCAGGAAATGGGCTTGATTCTAGGTTATTTCATTTAAGGCTTAGTTCTTTTATCCCATAGGGTTAAATTCAGTAGACAAATAAAAAGATTTAAAAATATTTTTCACACTAAGGATTTCCTCACCAAAGGCATTTTAAAAGACTTTTTAAAAATCTGCATTTATTAATGAAAATGTGCTGCTTAGTTACAGCACTGATCACTGATTCCAAAGTTTAGGAGGAGTCTATTAACTGGAAACTCAATACAATTCAGAAAAGAAACCACAACAAAATCTTGGGAAAATAAAATACTTTCCCACAAAAGCTTCTGGCCCCTTATCATTCCTTTAGTGTTCTCTAACTTTCTTGAAAACTGGGTTTGTGTGGACTATTGCTTTCATAATATCTGCAGTTTTTAGCTCTGGCTAAACTAGACTGAATTCTCATCTTCTCGGAATTAGCCCAAGTATTGATCAGTTTCCTTTGAAGTCAGTTCTAACTCCCCTTTTGGAATAACAGGGGAGATTCAAGCTTATTTTCCAGGTTTTCTTGACCATGGTTGCTCTTGGCATATCTTAATGTGTAGCATTTGCCCTTTTGGCTCTGAATTTACTCCATAAGCCAGAGTCTGACCAGCTTAAAATCTGTATGTGATACAGAAACATGAGATTTCAACCTGTAAAGATGAAAGAGTACCCTTTATCCTCTACTGTCCTAATCTCTTTGGGGGGAAAGATGAATTAATTGCAAGAAGGAGAAGTGTGTTGCCCGTAATTATGTGGTATGTGTAAGAAAAGGCCAGCTCAAGTGCAAGAGTACAGCTTCTTTTATAAGACAAGATCTGACTTGGGTGTATAAAAGCAACACTGGGAATCAGACCAGAAAAAGAAATCAACCCAGATGTCACTAAGTTTCATTATGAAAGTAACGATAGCATGAAATCACTTTTTAAAAAATTCAGAAACAACCTACACTTATTCTCAGTTAGAACTCATTATTGGTCCCTAGTTGAACTTCAGAAAGATTTAAGCTGAAAGAAACTAAATGTTCAGAAAGCACCAGCGAAATTCTCCTTAATTTAATGATTGGAAAAGAATAGAATCTGTAGAAGGTTAGATGTAGCATAAATTAAAAAAAAAAATCTACTAAAAGACCACACATTATCACATCGCATGGGACTAGGTATAACACTGACTTCTTTCAATAGTATTGGGTAAATATTTGACCTCCAATGTCGTTATGGTTAATGTATATTCTAGACCTCAGAGGACATCAGGACGGAAGACAAGCTTTCTGACTGGCTCTCTAAAAGTCTTTGTTTGCTTGGGAACGACTGGTAATATACTCTGTCCTTAACTTGGTGCAGTTCAACTCCTAGCTGTTCAATAGATAAAACAATAATGACCTCGTCCTTTTGCTCATTTAACTAAATGTGATTTGTAAATCAGTATGTAATAACTTCAGGTTAATTATTAACTCTCAGAAAATATTCTCATCAATAGCCTTCAGGGCTAATACTCCTTTATTTAATTCTGGAAAGATTGAGACACACGTGCTGTACATCCTTGAATGTCCCATAAAATCAAAGTTGATTACAATGACACTAATATTTCTATAACTCATGTCTTTCTTGCAATTCCCTACAAGGATAAAACAAATTCCTCTATGTTAAATTACTCATTTTGATAACTATGTGAGAAGACAGTGCACAGATGGCATTTCTGAGAATGGCATCAAAGCATTTAAAATGCTGATTGGCAACATATCGCATATTTATGTTTGAGTGGAAAGTCATCTTTCGGCTATATTAATGCTGCAGAAATAAACACACTTTGGTCTCTGATGCAGAGTTTTAGGTTCTCACGGTAATATCTGTTCACTTTGCTTACCAGGTACAATAATGGAGTCAACATCTTTATCAGTCAGCTGCATTTATGCAACACCCACTGTGTGTTCAGCATCAGGTGCTTTGGAGCCTTGGCGAGAAAGGCATTCAAGGACTTTATAGTTTAATGGGGGAGAATGAAAAATACAAATGTGTACATGTAAACAAGCAGGGTTGGAAGTGTCTAAACACACGCAGCATCCTGAGCATCTGTGCAAAGTTACGGAAAAGACAAAGGGAGGGTGTGTAGAATGAGTGCAGCAACTGAAGTCAGGTGAGTACTGTTTTGTCTGGGCTGCGTTGGAGTTTGAACAGAATTTGTTTTCCATTTCTTAAAAAACTGAAGAATCATATACATTCAGGAACAGAATTTTTGACTCCGTTTTTTGTGCAGCTGGGTGGGCTCTGTGGAATTTGAAGGGAGGGAAGTATATTTCTAGTGCAGAGAAATGCCCATGTGGTGGTTCCCAAAATGTGGTCCAGACCAGCAGCATCAGCATCATCTGGGCACTTGATGGAAATGCAGATAATCAGGCACCACCTCAGACCTACTAAGTCTGAAACTCCCGGAGTGGAGCCTGGCTATCTGTGTTTTGGCAAGCCTGCCAGGGTACTCTGATGCTTAGGTGTGAGAAGCACTGCTCTAGGAGATGGCTCTGTCTGGAGCAGGGGCAGTATTCCTTTGAAATGACAGGTCCAGAGGCCACCTTTTACCCATAGGAGGCATTCTACAAGACAAAAGCAGTTGGTGAGGAGGGGGCAGTTGTGAAGACCTCAAAACTCACCACCAGAAACTTCAAGACGCTACACTGAGCCCTCTGAAATGTTTATGTTAGAGCCACTGTACTGACCTAATGTCTTCAGAGAATACTTACTAATTTTTGCATTTCCTGACTTTTATGAGAGGCTTTTAAATGTAATTTCCTTTGCTTTTAAGGAAAAGATGGTGGGGAGGGGGCTTGCAGGGGATGGGTACCTAGTAGTGAAAGGGTAAAAACAGGAAAAAAAATTTCAAGAAAAATTCTTTAAAGACATTGCTGCAAAGCCTATATGCCTGAACTGAAACTCAGAATAATAACAGTAATAGAAGCTAATATTTATATAGCTCTTATTATGTGCCAGGCATGTTCCAAAGTATTTAGTAACATGGTCATTAGTGTTCTTGAAAGCCATCTGTGCATCGTCTTCTCACATAGTTATCAAAATGAGTAAATTAACACAAGGGAATTTATAGGGAATTTCAAGAAAGACATGGCTAATAGAAGCAACAATATTAATTCATTAATCCCCACAACCACTTCTCACGTTAAAAATAAGGAAACTGTAGCACAGAGAGGTTAAGAAACTTGCTCGAGGTCACACAGCTAGAGCTGGTGCTAGAGCTCTGGCTTGCAGGCTGTGTTTTTAACCATGACACTATGTTATTCTCCAAGAACTGAAACACTGGAAGACAACTATTTCTATTTTGGAAGAGTGACTCATTGTTCTAAATTGTTTGGCATTTGAGTATTAAGCTTTAGGCCCTGATGGCTTTCTTATTTAATTTTCTGGTTGGCCAGCCGAGTATTTCCTGGGTCTACCCAGTTCTCACAGAAAGTAGCTGAGGCTGACTTCTGGGCAGGGTAAATCAGTTACAAAATAAAGGTTAGGCTCACTGCCCAGAGCAAAGCTGGAAAAGACTCTGGAGAGATTGCCCCGAAGCCTGGAGCAGTTTAGCTTGGCCTTGGCAGTCCCTGCAGGTTTCAGGGGCTCCTAAAAGGCTTGAGTCCCCCTCAGAGTGCACGGAGAGCAAGTTTCACAGGGTGGAGGGAGTTAGGGGAGAGAAAAAAGAAGACACAGTTTGTTGACACCATCTTGTCTCCTATGAGTCATTCTCAGGACTAAAAGTCGTCACCATTTATGGGTGAAGAGCATGGACTTCGGGGTCAGGCAACAGCTTGAGTTTGAGTCCCAATTCTTTCACTTATTAGATGTGGGAACTTCCTGCTTTCCCTCACTTATAACATGCAGACAACATTAGTTCTTGCCTTGGTGGTTTTGAAAGGATTAAGTAAACAATACACTCAGAGTACTTTTCTTTTTCTTTTCTTTTTTTTTTTTTTTTGAGCTGGAGTCTCGCTATGTTGCCAGGCTAGAGTGCAGGGGCATGATCTCGGCTCACTGCAACTTCTGCCTTCCTGGTTCAAGCAGTTCTCCTGCCTGAGCCTCCTGTGTGCCAGCATGCCCAGCTAATTTTTGCATTTTTTAGTAGAGACAGGGTTTTACCATGTTGGCCAGGATGGTCTTGATCTCTTGACCTCATGATCCACCTGCCTCGGCCTCCCAAAGTGCTGAGATTACAGGTGTGAGCCACTGCGTCTGGCCATGCAAAGTTCTTAAAACAGTGTGTGGCACACAAAGCAAGTGTTAGCTCCTCTTGTATTGACCTCCTCCTGCACACGTGGTGCCATCCTATAAGCTTTCGAGAACAGTAATGACCACCTCCCACTATTTCTCACAACTCTATGACTTAGGTATCTCCTGTTTTGCAGGTGAAGAAACAGCCTCAGAGGTGTTCACTGGCCCAAGGTGACTTGAGCAGGGAAGGGCTCAGCCAGGCGTTAGCAGAGGTGGGCCTGAGCAGGCGGCTCAGCACTGCTGTCCCCTCTCCCGCAGGCAGACATGCACCCCCGCTGGGTTGAAATAATTGTCTACAGGGTCCTGGGGAAACCGTCACTGAGTTACTGCTTTGTTCACCAGTTTTCAAGCTGGATTTGAAGCAGCTTTTAATCACTTTGCTCATAAACGTTCACTGCTCGGTGGGAGTCCTCCCCATAGGTTGTCTCACGGATGCCTCAGCATAAGAAATGTTTGATGGGGCCTGCAATTTGCTTGTCATTTTCTGCCCACGTGAGTGATTGATAAGTGCTTTGAGTCACATCTGAGACTTCCTTTTAGGGAATGCATGTAGATCGGCAGTCACATTCCCTGACACCTCTCATACCTTCAGCTACACTGTCACCAACACACTGACATATTGGAAGCTCGGGCCTCTGCTCATTGTGTACATAGGAAGGGACAGCTGGTCCAGGTCAGCAGAGAGGAAGCATATGTCAGGGTCCACTGTGAACTCTGACCTCTCTGCCCTCTGGCCCAGAGGACAGTCTAATGGCTAGGTTGCTGTCATTGTCATTCCCAGGTACACCATTCAACTTCATGAGGCTGCAAAGTTAATTTGCTGTTTTCTGTTTAGTCACACAGGTTTGAACTTCTTTAGCAAATTGGTCTCCCTCCCTGGTGTCTTATAGCAGACATTCCAGACCAGACAGGGCGGTATTTATTTCAGATCCTAAAATAGTTGCCCTCCGTGTGTTGTGAGAGACTGAAACCCAAAGGTATATTAATGGGTCATTAGTTCATATCTGTGCATGTTTTACTGCTATTTGCACTGTAAATTTTTTTTTTTTGAGACTGAGTTTCACTCTATCGCCCGGGTTGGAGTACAGTGGCACCATCTTGGCTCACTGTAGCCTCTGCCTCCTGGGTTCAAGTGATTCTACTGCTTCAGTCTCCCGAGGAGCTGGGACTACAGGTGCCTGCCACCACACTTGGCTAATTTTTTGTATTTTTAGTAGAGATGGGGTTTTGCCTTGTTGGCCAGGCTGGTCTCGAACTCCTAATCTCAGGTGATCCCCCTGTCTTGGCCTCCCAAAGTACTGGGATTACAGTTGTGAGCCATGGTACACGGCCTACAGTAAATCCTTTGACTTTGTAATATTTACTTTATTTGTTTTTATTTTTTTAGACGGAGTCTCCCAGGCTGGAGTGCAGTGGTGCAATCTCAACTCACTGCAACCTCCACCTCCTGGGCTCAAGCAATTCTGGTGCCTCAGCCTCTTGAGTAGCTGGGATTACAGGCGTCCACCAGTATAACTGACTAATTTTTTTTGAGTTTTTAGTAGAGACAGGGTTTCACCATGTTGGCCAGGCTGGTCTTGAATGCCTGACCTCAGGTGATCTGCCCACCTCTGCCTCCCAAAGTGCTGGGATTACAGGCATGAGCCACTGTGCCCAGCCAATTTACTTTAAAATATATTGTATACCAAGAAAACAAGGAAGCAACAAGCAAAATTCACAGTGTCAATGACGACATAAACCTAGAAACAGAGACTGTATTAGACTACTAGGTATTAAGTTGAAACACATAAAATTGAGACTCTTTAATATTTTTGACCTGTAAGAACAAACTATCCTTGGGTACAGTGGAGTTAAAATTAGGTGAAAAAAGAAAATATTCAAAAATATCAGAATGGAAATGTCCTCGTGCCTTCTACATTATCAAGACACGTGATAAAATATTAGAGGAATTTTAGCTGGAAAACTTAGCAATATTAGTACTGAAGAAGGATAAGAAGTTTTTACAATTCAAGAAGGATACATCTGGTAAGACAAAATATCAAAGGAAAAATATTAGCAGGGGTACTAACGTAACCCACCTGGGTCTCAGTTTTCTCATCTGTAGAATGGGGTATTTCACAGAATGATTTCCTGGACTTTGAAGTATGAGGAGTCTGAGATGTAATTAACATTTGAAATACACATGGGATTGAATGTTGACTTTCTTTTTTTCTTTTTTGAGGCAGAGTTTCGCTCTTACTGCCCAGGCTGGAGTGCAATGGTGCAATCTCGGCTCACTGCGACCTCTGCCTCCCAGATTCAAGTGATTCTCCTGCCTTAGCTTCCTTAGTAGCTGGGATTATAGGCATACACCACTATGCCCGGCTAATTTTGCATTTTTAGTAGAGACGGGGTTTCTCCATGTTGGTCCGGCTGGTCTCAAACTCCCAACCTCAGGCGATCTATCCGCCTCAACCTCACAAAGTGCTGGGATTACAGACGTGAGCAACCGCTAGATGATCCAAACTAGATCATCTTTGTTGAGGATCTATGGAGAAGACCCTCAGTTTGAGACAGCTATCATATATATCTCTAAGGCCTGTTTAAGCTTAACATTAAACAGAAATGTTCCTGAGTTGCCGTATCCCAGGGGATTTTAGTGAACATACACAAGATGTTTCATGCCCTTCATGTTTCTACCCAGTAGAAAAAAATAAAATCAATTTATAGCTTGGACCAGAAACAGGCAGTGGTTCTTTTTACCACTAGCCTTGAAAATGTCTTTCTCCTTGTGGTGTGGCCAGGGGAGTTTAGCACACACCATCACCCTCCTCAGAGGACCCCAAAAAGCTACAGGGGGGTGTGGATGGAGGGAGAACTGTTTCTGAGCAGTTACTAAGCAAGTCAGGTAACACCATTTTACAGACAGCATTGGAGAGAAGCAAAGCCTCTGTGGCATTGTCATGACAATGTCTGTATTTTCAAGCAAATCCATCAACAAGGACTGAAGTCAGTTCTTCAAATGGTAATATGATCCTCATTCAAGGAAGAGACACGATGCCAGTTGATATCATTTTGAAAATATCAACAATACTCCTCAAGGTTTACTAAATGCATTAATTGTGTTAATCCTGAAAATGCTCTGCATTATCATCTGTACCTCTTATAACAGATGATAAAACTGAGTTACATCTGGGATTTAAAGGCTGTAGGTCCATACAGAAATGGACTAGGAAAAGCTGGGTATCACGGGGAGAACAGAAACCTACCAAGGAACACAAGGATTTTTTTTTTTTTTTTTTTGAGATAATTTCACTCTGTCACTCAGGCTGTAGTGCAATCACACTACAACCTCTGTCTACTGGGCTCAAGTGATTCTCCTGCCTCAGCCTCCCAAGTAGCTGATATTACAGGTGTGCATGACCATGGCCAGGCTGGTCTTGAACTCCTGGCCTCAAGTGATCTGCCTGCCTTGGCCTTCCAAAGTGCTGGAATTACAGGCAATGGCCACCACACCCAGCCACAAGGATTCTTTTAATTGATAATAGTGCATAGTCCTACTATGATGTATTTAATAGAAAAACACTACTATATATTATTTAATTAATTATTACATGCACGGGCGTGTGCACACACACACACATAATTCATGCTCATCTATTCTGTTTGTTGCCTTCGTAAATCTCAGATAATAAGTCTCTCCAAGTATTGTTAGATATAGAAAACTGCTCTGATTGGGCTTCACCTGACAATGCAGTTTACATGCAGGGTTTACTGTTTTACTGACCTAAGTTAAGACCCCAGCTCCAGTATTCATCAGCTGTGTGACCCAAGTAAATTGCCTAGTAACTTTAACAATATCCACTTCACAGAGCTGCTAGGAGATTTAAATGAGATCATATGTCTAAAGCAGTTAGTACAGTATCTAACACATGGTAAACGCTTAATAAACAGTGACAAAAATAGTGATTTCTAGAGTCACTCAACAAGGTAAACTGTGTCCTTTCACAGCGTTCACTTTGCCAGGTTTAACAGGTGTGACACTCTATAAACTTGCTCCCCAAGGCACTGCCGTAGACCCAACAAATAGAAAGATATTTAAGGTAATAAACTTGTTCAGTATCTTGCCAATTTTATGGGCCAGTCCAACAGGATCTGCCCCAATCATAGGAATGCAGTGATAAAGGCAGTGCCACTAAATTCAATTTTTTTTGCTGGGGCAGCTCTTCCCACAAGATGCCTCCAACAGACTTCCCTTTGCCCCATTTGCTTTTTCTACCGCTGTGCATGAAACCAAAGCTATGTGTATTTTCATTTCCAGTGTTCTCATATGTTGATCTTTTTCATCTACTAAAAAATAGTGAGCTTGAAAAGTTCAATTAAAATGAAACATAAATATTTTCTTTGTTACTGTGTCATTAAAAACTCTCTCCCACTCCTCAACGTTACTTGGCACCCACCCAAAGAAAATGTTTTCCCCTTTTGGCCCCCGGTGTTTAAAGCATAGAGGAAACAGGTCTGGTTAGTCTGTCTCGACAGGATCCTCACACGGGGAGAAGAGCAGAGATTTCAAAGGACTGGAAAACAGAGTACAAAGTAATAAAGAAAGCAGAGGAAGAAAGGAGGGTGACTGAGAGGTAAAAGGGAGAAGAAAATCATTTCATAGAACCAGCCTAGAAGGGACGATTTCTGTAAGATTATATCTTATCTCGGGTTTCTGCATTTAGGTATAAAGCTCATTGTTAGGTGATGACTCCCTGCAGAAGAGAGTCTAATATAGCATTATCTCTGGTCATTTCTGGTCAATTCCAGCATTATTCAACACAGCTGGTATTTCAGATTTATATTATCAGGGGATAGATCATCTTCAACAGCAGCAGTGGCACAGATATTTATTGAGCATTTCCTATGTGCTATGAAATTAACAAGAATTCATTTCTTTACTCCTTAAAGAAATCCTGTGAGCTATGTGCAATCATAATCCCAGTTTCAAAGATAGGAAACCTGAGTTTGGAGAGGTTACAACTAATAGTTGACTGAGGCTGGATTAAAACCCTAGCAGTTGGACTCCAGAACTTGTACCATCTATTATATTCCACAGGGCACTCCAAATTTTTGGATACGTTTTCAAAATTCTTACTATAACTCCTCTTGCTCCCGCTCCTCTTCTTCCTCTGTCATCCTCCTCCTCTTTCTCTGCTGCCTTCCTCTCTTTACATGGATCCTGCCCAGAGAGTCAGGTTCTATTTTGTAAGTGGTGCATCATCCAATTTTATTTCCTATCACAGAGCTAATGTATTCCAACCAGTCGTTTTTCCAGTAGTTGCTAATCCAGCAAAATCAGTATCAGTCACCACAGGAAATTCATATAGAGGGAACTGCTCCATCTAGAGTTTCATTTTGCAAATAAGTTGTTTGTTGTTTCCATTTAGTGCTCTTCCTCTCTTCCTCCCTTCCCAAGATGACTTTGCCTTGTCTAAACATTAGGCTTTCTATTCCAGGTTAAGCCAAAAATAAACCAATCTATGGAGGCATGCTCAGTGAGTGGTTTCCTGTAGATATCTGGAGGGCCACACATTCCTTTTCATCTTCTCTTTTCTAAACAAATATATCTCAATTTCAATCTTTTTTCCTAGGGAAATACTCTTTCCTTTCTCTTCCCCATATTCTAAGCTCTTTTTTCCTCTGTTTTATCCATTTAGCTGCTTCCATTTCTGTCCTGCTGACTTTGAAACAATATAGTCAAAACTGAGGTGAGAACCGGCTATTACTTTTTGTTGAGCTTGTTTTAATCAGACTGCTTTTACCTTGATGTAGAAAAATCTTACCCCAAAATGTAACACAGGGGCAGCTGAAATCCAGGTAAGAGTTTCTCTGATCTTCATCTATTCAGGTGATTGACATAGTGTTTCATGTTCACAGTCCAGCTGCAAATAAGACAAATCCTTGAACCTTAAAAGCAGCGGTCGTTGAAACCCTTTAAAGTGGTTAGGTGAGAAGGGTCTGAGAGCAGATCGTATTCTTGTGGTATGTATGGTCATAATATCTCTTCCATTATAAAGTATAATATATTGCATTTGCTAGCTGTATAATTTTGAGTAACCTCTATGGTGCTCAGTTTCCTCATCTATGAAGTGGGGAGAATAAAAATAACTAACTACCTTACAGAGTTGTCATAAGAAATGAATTAGTATATATATGTATAAAATATATATATATATGTTAGAACAGTACCTAACCCTGGAAGTTAAATATGTGTTACTGGCTAGGTGTGGTGGCTCACGACTGTAATCCCAGCATTTTGGGAGGCCAAGGTGGGTGGATCACCTGAGGTCAGGAGTTTGAGACCAGCCTGATCAACATGGTGAAACCTTGTCTCTACTAAAAATACAAAAATTAGCTGGGCATGGTGGCACAGGCCTATAATCCCAGCTACTCAGAAGGCTGAGGCAGGAGAATCGCTTGAATCCGGGAGGTGGAGGTTGCAGTGAGCCGATGTGGTGCCATTGCACTCCAGCTTCGGTGACAGAGCGAGACTCTGTCTCCAAAAAAAGAAAAAAGTATATATATATGTGTGTGTGTGTGTGTGTGTGTGTGTGTGTGTGTCCTATTATTATTCAAAATTCTAGACCTCATTCTTATTTTAACAGCGTCAGTTTGCCACTCTTATTTATTCATTCGTCATTCCTTTCATCCATCCTTCCTTCCAAATGTATTTATTTAGTACCTAATGTGTGACAGGCACTGTGACGGGCTCTGGGATGCAGTGGTAAGCAAAAATAGAATTCTTGCCTTCATGGAGCTCACAGTCTAGTGGGGAGACCACGCAGAAGTCAAATGATCATGTGAGATCATGTAAATGCCCTATGAAGCATTCTATGAAGAATTCATGAGCTGGCTGATGGTGCAAAGGAGTTTATAACATGGGGATTTGACTTAAGCAGGAAGCAGAGGGTCTTCCTTAAGTGCCCCTGAGGAGCTGATATAAGTTAAGAGCTCAGGGGTGAGAAGATGAGTTGGCAAAGAAAGGAGGGAAGAGTGCTCCAGGCATGGGAATCTGGGCGGTGAGATACAACGGGAAGAAGGAAAGGGCGGCCACACAAATATCGCAGAGCTCTCTGGGCCCATTCAACTGAAGTTGTCAGAGCAGCTGGGTGCAGTGGCTTGAGCCTGTACCTCAGCACTTTGGGAGGTCGAGATAAGTGGATCACCTGAGGTCAGAAGTTCAAGACCAGCCTGACCAACATGGTGAAAACCCATCTCTACTAAATACAAACGAAATTAGCTGGGCATGGTGGCACATGCCTGTAATCCCAGCTACTTGGGAGGCTGAGGCAGGAGAATCTCTTGAGCCCTGTAGGTGGAGGTTGCAGTGAGCCAAGATTGCACTATTGCACTCCAGCCTGAGCAACAGAGTGAAACTCTGTCTCAAAATAAAATAAAATAAAAAACTCTTCAGAGCAACAGGGAGCCTGCAAACAATTTTTTTTTTGAGACGATGTCTTGCTCCATTGCCAGGCTGGAGTGCAGTGGCATAGTATCGGCTGACTGCAACCTCCACCTCCTGGGTTCAAGGAATTCTCTTGCCTCAGCCTCCCGAGTAGCTGGGATTACAGGTGCACACCACCACACTCAGCTAATTTTTGTATTTTTAGTAGACACAGGGTTTCATCATATTGGCCAGGATGGTCTCAATCTCCTGACCTTGTGATCTGCCCCCCTTGGCCTCCCGAAGTTCGGGATTACAGGCATGAGCCACCCAGAGTGCCCAGCCTGCCTCCAAACAATTTTCAGCTATGTTTTATTTTTATTTTATTTTTATTTTTTGAGATGGAGTCTCTCTCTGTTGCCCAGGCTAGAGTGCAGTGGTGCGATCTTGGCTCACTGCAACATCCCTCTCTCGGGTTCAAGCGATTCTCCTGCTTCAGTCACCCAAGTAGCTGGGATTACAGGTATGTGCCACTACACTTGGCTAAGTTTGTATTTTTAGTAGAGACAAGGTTTCACCATGTTGTCCAGGCTGGTCTTGAACTCCTGATCTCAGGTGATCTGCCTGCCTTGGCCTCCCAAAGTACTGGGATTATAGGCATGAGCCACTGTGCAAGGCCTTAAACTAGGTTTTGTGTGTGTGTGTGTGTGTGTGTGTGTGTGTGTGTGTGTGTGTGTGTTACTGTGGCTGCAGTGTGAAGAATGGTTCTGAAGAACCAATCAGGATGCTGAGAGACAGGTGAGAAGGCTGTTGCAGTAATCTATGAGCGAGATGTTGACAGCATGGGCCACACTGGCAGTGGCCAAGGTAGAGTGGTGAGGACGGAGGCGAATAGCATTTAGCAAGTAAAATTCATACGGTTTGGAGATGGATGAAGTTGGGAATGAGGCAGAGAGGGCTGGGTGCCATGGGTGACTTCATTAATTCTGATAAGGTTGACCGTTTTTCCTTTTGTTCCCTCGAGTTGCCCATACCTCCTAGGTCCAGAGCCGATGTGTGGAATCTTTTAGAGTTGAAGTAATCAAGAACATTTGAGCAACACTGCTTGGGCATGCTAATTAGCCAAAATAAAAGAAGGAAGTTGACCCTCAACCCTTGTCTTTGTTTTTATTTCCAGCTGCAGAAGTCATTTTCAGTTGTTCTCTGACTCCGGTAAACAAAAATCCCTGTCGCCTTATCCCTTTGATGGCTGGTTCCACTTCTATATTTTCACTTGGACATGATTCTCACTGACAGTAGAAAGTTCAGCACCAAGACCTGCAGCTGTGAAAATACTTGCTCCTCTTCAGACCTATTAGTTCTCCTGGGAATCCTGTCACCGTGCCAACCACTTGCTGGTCCTGAAGTGACCCTGTTATTTTGGTAGGTAGTAAAGGAAATGATATTTTTAAAACCCCAAGTGGCACTCTCTTTGGACACTGAAAGGTGTGTAAGTGATAAAACGCTCACTATGCTGAAGAAGCAGGGCAGCACACAGGTGCCAGAGACTCTCTAGTGTCTCTATTTGTGGCTACAAAATACCGCTGAGCTCACCGAAATAACCCAGGACCAAAGCGTTCTCTTCTGTTGAATAATTAGATAACAGAAGTGGTCAGTTCAGAAAAGCTAACTCTCTTCTTCTGTATGTGTTTTAGAATTTTTTTATTACAAACAAAACACAATCCTTGGGCAGGTTTAAGAGCATAGGAAAAAGACTGCTAGATTTTGACTGTGAGCACAGAACCTATGTTTTATTATTCTTTGTATTTTAAACATACCCACAGTGCTTCTCATTTAGTAGGTGCCCCAAAAATACTCGTTTGATAAAAGGTTCGTTGATGTTTTCACAGAGTAATTTTTCTATGGTGTGGTAAATTGAGCTTTTTTTTTTTTTGATACAGAGTTTTGCTCTTGTTGCCTAGGCTACAGTGTAATGGCGCGATCCTGGCTCACTGCAACCTCCTTCTCCTGGGTTCAAGTGATTCTGCTTCCTCAGCCTCCCGAGGAGCTGGGACTACAGGCACCCACCACCACACCCAGCTAATTTTTTTGTATTTTTAGTAGATACAGTGTTTCACCATGTTGGCCAGGCTGGTTTCGAACTCCTGACCTTAGGTGATCCACCTACCGCAGCCTCCCAAAGTGCTGGGATTACAGGCATGAGCCACTACGCCTGGCCAGAGTTGAGCATTTTTTGTTCTACTTGGTAGAGGCAATCTTCGTGTTCTCCTTATTTGTTTTGACCATTATTTAGCTACAATGGTGTTCTAAAATGAAATAAATAATTTTGAGTACCATTTTGCCTGTACAGATACATACACTTGCTGACCAGGTGCAGACAGAGATGCTCTGCCTGGAAGATGCTTTGCAACTTAATTGCACTGAAATGAGATTATTGATGTGGGAGGAAGGGAAAGTAAGACAAAACTCACAACTTAATTTCTAAGCAGGATTGCTCTTTAAAAAATAAATTTTAAGTGATTCTTGCATACCCAGCATAAGCACATAGGCACTGGGGGATTTACTGGTGATTTGTGGTTTGTAATTACCCAGAATATGATCCAATGGTCCCTTGTCCTTTGAAGCGATTGGCCCGTTCTCTTGACTGCTGCTCTGTACTTTCCCACCCTCGGCTCTCAAGTCAGGGCCCCATTCCTGCTGGTCTGTCCTGTTGGAACAGTCTCTTTACACTATATTCTTAATTTCTCCTTGTTGCTGGATTACTGTATGTTAGTGATTCTCAAATTGTGGTCCCAGACCAGCATATTAGCATCACCTGGAAACATATTAGAAATGCAAATTCCTGGCTGGGCATGGTGGCTCATACCTGTAATCCTAGCATTTGGGAAGCCAAGGTGGGTGAATCATCTGAGGTCAGGAGTTTGAGACCAGCCTGGCCAACATGGTGAAACCCCGTCTCTACTAAAAATACAAAAAAAATTAGCTGGGTGTAGTGGTGGGTGCCTATAATCCCAGCTACATGGGAGGCTGAGGCAGGAGAATCTCTTGAAACTGGGAAGCAGAGGTTGCAGTGAGCAAAGATTGTGCCACTGCATTCTCTAGCTTAGGTGACAGAGTGAGACTCCCTCTCAAAAAAGGAAGGCAAGCAGGCAGGCAGGCAAATTCCTGAGTCCTACCCTGGACCTCCTAAAGAAGACACTAGAGGCCTCAGCAATTTTGTTTTAATAGGTAAGTGATTTTGATGCACTTTCAAATGTGAGAACTACTGGCATATATAAAACTCATTCTAAGTATATCACCTCTTTGTTCAATACCTTCTATTGCCTTTTTTTTTTTGGCCAAAACTTGTCTAAGCATCTCTTTTTATATCCGTCTATTCAGTGCTTTCTACTACAGAACACCAGTTGATGTTTCCCTAAACATGTCAGTGTATCCCATACTGCACAATTCAAGTAGAGTGCTTGTTTTTCCCTCTCTTCTTTCTTCTTGTAGAAACCACACTCATTCTTTAGAGCTCTTTGAAAACTTAACATTTATCTAAGTAATTCAGACATGTGGATTTAAAATCAACTGGTATTGAAGCGTCTATGAAGAAACACAACAGGCCCTACCAGACCTCTCAACCACTCTTTTCTATTCCCCAGGGAAAATAACTTTAATCTTTTCTATTTTTAGTTTTTCTTACAATGACCTTTAATCTGTAAACACCTCTAATTAAAAATAAACAATTTATCTACTAATTTTTATGTTTATCTACTAATTTTTGCTATGGCAGTGTATTAGTCACAGTTCTCTAAAGGGACAGAACTCTATACAATTTGAATAAATAAAATTTTAGGTTTATAAAATTTGGTAGACACTTCTTCTCTTGACTATTCCTCTTGACTATTTATCTTTAGTTAAATCTTGATCTCGTGCCAAGTTTATCCTTCTCAGGGAGCGTTTTCAGATACTGCTGTCTTCCCTGCCGTGATAGTGCTTTGTATCTCTCTCTTTTAATGCATGCCAGGCCTACCTTGTATTATACCAATGCTTGAAAGTATGTATTTCCCATCCCAGCTAGGTTGTAAGAGCCAAGGAAATCTAACTGGTGTTTTCTTGTCTCTGTATCCTCCCAGGGCCAACCACAGGACCTGGGACATAGTACTGTCACATGTTGCTTAATAACAGGGGTATGTTCCGAGAAATGCATCCTTAAGCAGTTTCGTTATTGTGCAAACATCATAGAGTGTATTTGCCCAAACCTAGGGGTAGAGCGTACTACACACATAAGCTATATGGGACAGTCTATTGCTCCTAAGCTACAAATCTGTAAAGCACATTACTGCACTGAATACTGTAGGCAAATTAACACAATGGTAATTATTTGTATATCTAAACGTATCCAAACATTCAAAAGGTGCATCAAAAATATAGCATGAAAGATAGTAAATGATACACTTGTATAGGGTACTTACCATAAATGGAGCTTATAGGGCTGGAAGTGGCTTTGGGTGAGTAGTGGGTGAGTGGTGAGGGAAGGTGAGGGCCTAGAATATTCACTCGTGTACACTACTGTAGACTACTTGTCAGTTTTTTCTCTTTTTTTGAGTTGGAGTTTCGCTCTTGTTGCCCAGGCTAGAGTGCAATGGCGCGATCTCGGCTCACTGCAACCTCTGCCTCCCAGGTTCAAGCAATTCTCCTGCCTTAGGCTCCCGAGTAGCTGGAATTACAGGCATGTGCCACCATGCCTGGCTAATTTTTTGTATTTTTGTTAGTAGAGATGGGGTTTCTCCATGTTGGTCAGGTTGGTCTCGAACTCATGACCTCAGATGATCTGCCCTCCTCGGCCTCACAAGACTCCTTAACACTGTACACTTAGGCAACAGTAAACTTGTTAAAATATTTTTTTCTTCAATCATAAATCTTAGCTTACTATAACTTTTTTAACTTTATGAACTTTTGAATTTGTAAGAGTCTTTTTGACTTTTGTAATAACACTTAGCTTAAAACAAACACGTTGTACAGCTAGACAAAAAGGGTTTTCTTTCTTTATGTTCTTATTCTTACGGCTTTCTCTATTTTAAAAAATTTAATCTTTTTAACTTTTTAAAGTTTTTTCTTAAAAACGAAGACACAAACTCACACTTAACCTACGCCTACCCAGGGTCAGGATGGTCAATATCACTGTCTTCCACCTCCACATCTTACCCCACTGGAAGGTCTTCAGGGGAAATGACACACAAGAAGCTGTCATCTGCTGTGATAACAATGTCTTCTGCTGGGCACCTCCTGAAGGATCTGCCTGAGGCTGTTTTACAGTTAGCTTTTTTCTTTTTTTTTTGAAACTGCATCACTGGCAACTTTTTGTTAATAAGTAGAAAAGTACAGTTTAAAAATAACATTAAAAGTATAGTGAATACATAAACCAGTAACGCAGTCATTTATTATTATTAGTAGGTATTATAGACCATACATAATTGTATGTGCTAGACTTTTATACCACTGGCAGCACAGTAGGTTTGTTTATACCAGCATCGTGAGTAATGAGTTGTGCTATGATGATGTTACAGTAGCTGTGACATTCGCAGGTGATGGGAATTTTTCATCTCCATTATAACCTCATGAGACCACCAACGTATATGTGGTCTGTTATTGCCTGAAACGTTGTTATGCAGTACATGAGTGTACACACTAAGTAAGTGGCAGAGTTTACAATACAGTAAAATATATTTGTCCAGCTTTGAAGCTTGGTGCTGTTACATCAGTACTAAGAATACAGCTTTTCTTTCCAATGTGGTTGTCTAACATTATTGCAGGGAATAGTAACCCTGAAGTCAGGAGGCTTGAGGCACACCAAGCCTCTTCTTGATCTCTTCTAAGACCTCCCATGAGGTGCCTGATGTCTTGGTCCATTTTTTCTTTCTTTTTGAAATGGAGTTTCACTGTGTCACCCAGGCTGGAGTGCAATGGCATGATCTCAGCTCACTGCAACTTCTAACTCCCAAGTTGAAGCGATTCTTCTGCCTCAGACTCCCGAATGGCTGGGTTTACTGGTTCCCGCCACAATGCCCAGCTAATTTTTGTATTTTCGTGCCCAACCCATTTTTTCATCAATAAAATGGTGGGTTGGGCCGGGTTTGGTAGCTCACACCTGAATTCGAGCACTTTGTGAAGCCAAGAAGGGCAGATCACCTGAGATCGGGAGTTTGAGACCAGCCTGGCCAACATGGTGAAACCGCATCTCTAATAAAAATACAAAAAAAAAGCCAGGTGTGGTGGTGCACACCTGTAATCCCAGCTCCTCGGGTGGCTGAGGCAGAAGAATCACTTGAACCCAGGAGGTAGAGGTTGCAGTGAGCCAAGATCGCGCCATTCCACTCCAGCTTGGGCGACAGAGCAAGACTCCGTCTCAAAAAAAAAAAAAATATGATGAGCTGTAGTGAGGAGCGATTGCAACAACACATGTTATAAAGCTTATGTTAATTCCTTATATTTAAAAAAAAACAAAAATTCCTTATATTTTTGTTGTTGTAATTAAGGGTCTAAAAAACATTAACAGTAACCTTTAAATAGAAAAGTTCATATTTAGATTGTCTAGGGGTTCTTTCTTCCAAGATCAGCTTAAGAGTCTTTGGGAGAAATTGTATTCTCATTGTCTGAAATTTGAAGCAAGAAAATTCAAACATTTAGTACCATTTGCCTCTTCTTACTTGTTGATGAGAAATCAGCATTACTGCCAACCTTTCAGGCTTTGAAGGGATTTTAAACTTTATCTTGATTTGATGGTTAAAAAAAAATTAACTGAAGGCACGTTTCCTAAGCCCTTGTCTGGCCCTACCCATTAGAAAGTGTTGAGCTACTGTTCTATCGAAACTAATTAAACCTTAAATGTATAACCAACTCTCAATTACCAAGGTTAATGGGACTACATGCATACATAATTATATCTTACATTTATACCGTGCTTTTAACTTCCTCAAAGCACTTTTCACTGAATTGCATATATAAAACAGATGGGTTTTTTTTAGGGGGGAATTCACAAATAAGGCAAAATAATCTTGGAATCAATAATTTAAACTTTGTACCTTTTCTAAGCTATTAGAGCTAGTGAAATTGTCTAATAGGACTTTCACTGCTCTACTCTCTTCTTCAACACTCTCAACTAAAGGCAAGAAACGATGGAAAGATCTGGAGCAAGAAGGAAAAATAGCCAAGGACCTGAGCCATCTACAAACTAGATCATTAGCTCCAGGGTAATTAAGAGTAATTGACTGTAGGTGTGACTCTATCCAGAAAGGCCAGAGACAAAAGAGACAAAAAGACATAGGAAATGCTGTGTAAATAACAGCATTTACAGGGTTCTTATTCATTCAACAAGCATTATTGAGCACCTACTGTATGCCGGACATTGCGCTCAACAAAGACAACAGGTGCAGAGGTGAACAGCTCAGTCAAGAATGCTACCATCACTGAAATAATCTTCTTAAATGGTGAAAATAGATAATAAACAAGAACATTAATATGCAAATGAGGTAATTCCAGGTGATACTAAGAACTGTGAAGTCCGTAAGACACAGCGATAGTGCCTTGGGGACGGGATGCTATTTTAGATAGAGAACCAAGGAAGGCCTCTCCAAGGAAGTGATATATGAGCTGCAACCTACAAGGGAGAAGGAGCCCGCCTGAGAAGGTTTGCTAACCAGAACGATGGAATGAATGAACTGACCACATATGCTGGAGGGAGGCCAAAGCAGGCCCCAGGTCTGTGGTTATTCATTTTGTGTCCTCCTGTCAATATTCCTAAAACCGCTCCAGGACCCCTGATTTACTGCCTCTACAATGGACATTGCTAATACAGATCACCCTGACGGGGTGCTTTGAGGAATAATAGGTAAACAATTGTGAGGAGCTATATAAATGCTAAATAATGATCACAGTAATAATCTTTTATTCAAGTCAGTACCGTGATAGGCAGCTCACACTCGGATGCTTTGGCAAATGTGGAAATCAATACGGCTGCTCCCTGAGCACACCAGCACCATCCTTTAAAATAGAAAAAATAAATGGGCCGATGATCATGATATTCAAAGTGGTTAGTGATCAAATAACTGTCTTGAGAGAAAGCTGGTGTGTGAAGTTTAAAATGGGAGTAGCGACATAATGGCACATTGCAGCACAGAGCAGGTAGAGAATAATGGGGAAATACAACTGGATGCCCGCTGGGGCACACGCTACCCGCTCCAGGATGGGAATTCTACCCTCATCAGGACAGGCGCTGCCACTACCAAAAGCTCTGGCAGACAGAAAGTGGGATGAGAAAGAGCCGGATCAGCAACATCTTTGCCAGCAGCCCATCTGGCCCTCTTGGCCTTGGTAAACCTCCCTGGGGAGAGAACTAAGAAGCTGGTACCAAGGGCCCTCCCTTGGAAGGGCACCAAGGAAGTGGGGAGGGAGGGAGGGAGGGAGGGGAAGTGGAATGAGCATTGCATTTTTCCTTTCTAGAATGAAATGTCTGAAATATCCTAAGGCCTGGAGAGGCTTCTGTAGTCTTCATAGCGGAGACTCCCTATGCAATCGCAGATAGGAATCCATCCTTCTAGTTGCTCCTTGTTTCCCTGAAACCTCCCTTCCTTCCTTTTTTTAAAATCTCTCCTCCCCACAACATCATATTAACACTATACAATGATAATGTTTGTGTGTCCTACTATCTCTTTGATATAAATATTCATGCGCTTGAACATTCTTTCCTGACTCCCACCCCACATCAGCAATTATGCGGCCATAGAGGGATATACACATGCACACATGCACACACATGTGCACTCACAAGTACCTGCACACACACACACACAGCCCTTCTTTGTTAAACCCTGGCTCAGCTATTACAGAATGCTTGTGGAATATAGGCTGCGTAGCAGAAAATTTTACATTAGAGTTGCTGCTTCTTTGAAAAGCAGAAAGAAAACAATTGAAAAAGCAGATACTTATTTTAAGGCTGACACCTGACATTTAATACTTTGCTGCATATTGACTGATGCTCCATAGTGACTGAGCAAGTCGCTTTTCCATGGTAGGACAGGTAGACTCCACATGCTCTCTGAGGTGCTATGAGATCCCAGTGCATATTTAACCTTTTGAGGCTTGGCTAGAAATTAGGGGAATAAGAAAGACTATGTAGCAAGGCAGTCTTAGTCTACAGGAAATTTCGGTTTAAATTGGAGTGAGGCAGGATCAAGATCCTTGAAAAAGTCTAATTGATTTTAAGCAAATGGAATAATATTCAGTGGTTCCCAACATTTTTGGCACCAGGAACCAGTTTTGTGGAAGGCAATTTTTCCACGGATCAAGTGGTGGGGAGGATGATTTTGTTTTGAAACAGTTCCACCTCAGATCATCAGGCATTCGTCAGATTCTCATAAGGAGCTGCAACCTAGGTCTCTCGCATGAGCAGTTCACAGTAGGGTTCACACTGTTGTGAGAACCTACTCTCAAATTCTGCAATTAGCAGTGCCCATTGTAGAGGCAATAAATCAGGGGTCCTGAAGCGGTTTTAGAAATATTGACAGAAAGACACCAAATGAATAACGACAGACCTGGGGCCGGTTTTGGCCTCCCTGCTGTGGCCATCACTGATCTGCCAGGAGACAGAGTTCAAGCTGTAATGCTTGCCTGCGGCTGCTCACCTCCTGCTGTGCCGCCTAGTTCCTAACAGGCCCCTGACTGGTACAGCTCCCCTGCCCAGGTGATGGGGACCCACAAGGGACATAGTAAGTGCTCAGTAAAATTTCAGCTGGTTAGTAAGGTGTTTTATTGATTTCCATCTCCCAGTGTCTCAGGCTGCTTATGACTGAAGTCATATGTTCAAATATAACTTTTGTTCAAAGGCTTTGTTTCCAAAAATAGGCAATGGAGGAATCCGGGGAACGTTGTCCTCAGGAGATGTGGTTATCTTTATGGCCAAATCAGTCTAGACTAGGTTGTTTCATTAGCAGGCATGCCTACTTGGCTTCCAGATTTTGTTTGTTTATTTGTTTATTAGTTTGCTTTTTGAGACGGAGTTTCGCTATGTCACCTAGGCTGGAGTGCAGTGGTGCAATCTCGGCTCACTGCAACATCTGCCTCCCAGGTTCAAGTGATTCTCCTGCCTCAGCCTCCCGAGTAGCTGGAATTACAGACAACCCACATCACACCCAGCTAATTTTCGTATTTTTAGTAGAAACGGGGTTTTGCCATGTTGTCCAGGCTGAACTCCTGACCTCAGGTGATTTTCCCACCTCAGCCTCCCAAAGTGCTGGGATTACAGGTAAGAGCCACCACTCCTGGCTTTTTTTT
>NW_016107584.1:1884284-1887063 GCF_001604975.1 Cebus imitator
TCAGTAATACTTGTCAGATGAATGAATGAATGGGTATCAGCTCCTAAACACATACTAGTTTGGTAGTATTGTATCACATGCTTCACATAATACAAAATATAAGGCTTAGTTCTTGGCTTAAGAAGTGCATCTTGGCCAGGCATGGTGGCTCACATCTGTAATCCCAGCACTTTGGGAGACCACAGTGGGCAGATCATGAGGTCAAGAGTTCGAGACCAGCCTGGCCAACATATTGAAACCCCGTCTCTACTAGAAATACCAAAATTAGCCAGGCGTGGTGGCACACACCTGTAATCCCGCTACTTGGGAGACTGAGGCAGGAGAATTGCTCGAACCCAGGAGGTAGAGGTTGCAGTGAGCTGAGATTGCACCATTGTACTCACAGGGTGGCAGAGTGAGACTACATCTCAAAAGAAAAAATTGTATCTTCTCATGTCCATTCATAAAAAGACTGTTTCAAAGAATCACAGAAAGCTAGACCAGGTTCACTATTTCTTCTGGAAAACAAGAAGTCATCTCTTAAAATGAAATGTTAGTAAAATATTGGTTATGGCAGTAACAGACATGAGCTAATACATCATGGAAGTCAAACACTTCATTACTATCAGTGGGTTTTCTACTTAATGTCTTTATAAAGAGCAAAATGCATAAAACAAGACAAATAAGATAAAGTGAGCACCTGGGGAATGAACCCCCATGTCAAGGAATACAACTTTGACATGATCCCGGAAGTCTTGAGTCTTCTGTCTGTTACAATAAGCTTTTACTTATTTTTCTTTAAAATTTTACTACCTTTATAAACTACCCTAAATAAAGTTTAATTTTACTCAGTTTTGAACCCAAAATAGATTTTTAAAAAACAACAACTGCATGTATGTTCAATATTGGACTTAAATAGGAAGTTTTTTTCTTTTAAATAAGATATTTTGAAGTGTACTGATCTCTATTGGAGATCAAGACATTTATGCATTAGTCTACTTTTATATTTGCTGACTGCCAGTCAACCTACTCTTTCATACTTCAAAGATATCCTTTCCCAAAGCTACCTTTGGTCTTATACTAGTGCTTTCCCTGATTCAATGGATCTTTGAAGGATACTGAGCTCACCGTGATGAAATGGGTGTTGACATTCCTTGAACATCATTGTAATTATTCTTAATTTGTACTTTGCTTCAAAAATCTCTTCCTCTGCCCCCTAAAGTCTGTACTTTCAAAATGGTATCTACAGCTTTAATTATACCTGACAATAAACTGCTCTTCCCACAAAAGCTGTTTGATCGTGTACCACACTCAGATTACGTAATCAGATATCATCTCCAGATATTCTATTTAAAAAAAAAAAAATCCCAATTTATATTGTGCTTTTAAAGAGCTAAAATACTAGCAGCAGTGTTTTCAACTGTTGCTGTAACTTTTTTTTGTAATTATTGTAAATCAAACTTGTGACAAATGATTGAATGCTAGTTGAATTATCTACCAAACTGGGGTAAAAATGGTCCTTTAAACTACTGTATGCTGTACTAACCTACTGAGTAAAAAGTGCAATGGAAATCGGATGATTGATCTCCACAGAGAATCAACTCAGATAGTATAGTGATTTCGGGTCCGAGTAATCCTGCTAATCACATCACCTTCCCAATGCCTCAGCTAATATCAGTTCCTGTGTGTGTGTGTGTGTGTGTGTGTGTGTATCCATCCAGTTTCTTGCCTTTTTTTACAAAAATTTTATGTTCACAGGTTTTTGGGAAACAGGTGGCATTTGGTTACATGTGTAAGTTCCTTAGCGGTGATTTGTGAGATTTTGGTGCACCTACCACCCGAGCAGTATACACTGAACTTGATTTGTAGATTTTTTTTATCTCTCACCCTCTTTCCACCCTTTACCCCTGAGTCCCCAAAGGCTATTGTGTCATTCTTGTGTCCTTGCATCCTCATAGCTTAGCTCCCACTTATGAGTAAGAACACACAATGTTTGGTTTTCCATTCCAGAGTTACTTCACTTAGAATAATAGTCTCCAATCCCATCCAGGTTTCTGCAAATGCCACTAATACAGTCCTTTTTATGGCTGAGTTGTATTCCATCGTGCATATATATATATATACACACATACCTTTATCCACTCAATTGATTGGTATTTGGGTTGGTTCCACATGGGTTGGTTCCACATTTGTGCAACTGCAAATTGTTCAGCTAATATCAATATCTATGAAAAAGAGGTCTTCTTGTGAATCCTTGTGAGACAGGCTTTGGGAAGGCGGAGTGAAGGAATGAAAGCACCTAGTGAGGTTCATTGGTACAAGGACAGGAGACAAAAATGAGGTCTATGTTCTTTGTTTTTGAGTGTAGTGGCGCAATCTTGGCTCGTTGCAACCTCCACCTCCCAGGTTCAACCGATTCTCCTGCCTCAGCCTCCTGAGTAGCTGGGATTAAGGCACGCGCCACCATGCCCAGCTAATTTTTGTATTTTTAGTAGAGATGGGGTTTCATCGTGTTGGTCAGTCTGGTCTTGAATTCCTTGGCCTCATGATATGCCCAGCTTGGCCTCCCAAAGTGCTGGGATTACAGGCATGAGCCACCGCGCCTGGCCGGGGCCTATATTCTTAAAGAAGTTATCGGTGAGCCGGGAGCGGTGGCTCATGCCTGTAATCCCAGCACTTTGGGAGGCCGAGGCGGGTGGATCACAAGGTCAAGAGATCGAGACCATCCTGGTCAACACGGTGAAACCCTGTCTCTACTAAAAACACAAAAAATAGCTGGGCATGGTGGCGCGCGCCTGTA
>NW_016107584.1:1887128-2046267 GCF_001604975.1 Cebus imitator
TGAACCCAGGAGGCAGAGGTTGCGGTGAGCCGAGATCGTGCCATTGCACTCCAGCCTGGGTAACAAGAGCGAAACTCCGTCTCAAAAAAAAAAAAGAAGTTATCGGTACCATAAGTGCAATCATTCTAAAGCTTATAACGTTGCTACACTGCTCTGTAAAACATAATATTTTATCATTTATTTTTTCCTTGATTCAAGTCTCATATATTTCATAATGAATTAAATAATCTTATCTGTTTTCACTTTTCTTTGTGTTTGGAGACAGTGACTAGGGCGCTGTGGCAGAATCAGTTGTTTCACATGGAGGTCTTGGGAAACAAGATTGGCAAGAAATGTGGGGTCAGATTATGGAAAGCCTTAAAATGCTTATGTTGGACTTTATCCTTCCAAAGTCATTTAGTGATTGCTTAATTAATTAATTAACTAATTACTAATTGGGAGCACCATGAGGAAAACTCTTTCTGATGGCTTCTAAGGGGAGAAAGACTCTGACAGGGAGACCACCTATAATGATGTAGCTTTTAGGATATAAGGTTGGACTAGACTGGCAGTGGTGGGAATGACCTGGGGGGAAAGGGATAGATGTAGCAAACATTTTAAAGGGAGATTTTGGCTTCTTTTTGTTTGTTTTTTTTTTGTTTTTTTTTTTCAGCCACTCAGGCTTGAGGCTGTTCAGTATTTTTGATTTATTTCTCTTTCCATTTATGCTTTTCTTCCTCTCTCGATAGCCTACTTTTTCTTTCCCATTTTTTTCTCTCTCCTTTTCTTTGCTTGCAGTTAAGACATTCTCTTACCAGCTTTCTATATGAGATGATGACTCAATCAGCCCAGCAGATATCAAATGGAAGTTGTGGGTAGAAATTCACTAACCACACTTTGGGAGGCTGAGGCGGGCAGATCACGAGATCATGAGATCAAGACTACTGTGGCTAACATGGTGAAACCTTGTCTCTACTAAAACTACAAAAAATTAGCAGGGCATGGTGGCACGCGCCTGTAGTCCCAGCTACTCAGGAGGCTGAGGCAGGAGAATCGGTTGAACCCGAGAGGCGGAGGTTGCAATGAGCCGAGATTATGCCACTGCACCCCAGCCTGTGCAACAAAAAAAGACTCTGTCTCAAAAAAAAAAAAAAAAAAAAAAAAAAAAAAAGAAATTCACTAACCATAAGATTTACTAAGTAATTAGAATATGTTGTGCTGGTTTTTTGTTTGTTAGTTTTAAAAGCTCTTTTGTCTTCAGTTAGAAAGAAGGAGAGAAAAGAGAAAAAAGGCATGAGGGGGGAAAAGGTAGAACAGAAAATGCAGAGACAGAGACCTCCACTCATTCATTTGTTCAAGAAATGCCATGTTTCAAGACAGAAAGAACCAAAGGTACAAAGAGAATACAACATAATAAAATAACAAATTTTACTGTAATTGTATGAGATATTTTCCCTTCTAACACACAGGGACAGGGTAGAGATGCTAGGATGGGAGACAGAAGATGAGGTGTGATTGGTAGCCTACTTCCTTCTCTCTATGCACATCTTGTTTTTCATATCAAAAGGTGGAGTCTAAATCTCAACGCTTTGAAACTGAGCTCGCCTTGTGACTGGTTCAATCAGTGCATTGCTGCGGAAGTGACTTTCTGGGACTTCTGAGGCTACATTGCAAGAAGCTTGGGTCTTTGGAACATTTACTCCTGGGATGCTTCCTTTTGGAACCCAGCCACCCTACTGTGGGAAGTGCAAGTCACATGGAGAGACCACATGTAGGCACCCCAGCTGGCAGCCCCCGTAAGACAAGAGCCCACATCTCTGCTAGCTGTGTGAATGAGCTCTTTTGATGTCCAGCCCAACTGAGCTTTCAGATGACTGCAGCTCCAGCTGACATCTGACTGCTCTTCCAGGAAGACCTCAAGCAAGAACTGCCCAGCCAATTCCAATCAAGCCACAGAATAATGAGTCAAGAATAAATTACTTTCTTAAGCTGTCATGCTTGGTGTGATTTGTTATACAGTAATAGATAACTAAACCATTATTGCTTATTTTACCCTTATGCAAAACATAAAGAATACACACGCTTCATCAAATGTTTGAAAGACTCATAATGCAACCCAAAATGCATGTATATTTTTAATTAAAAAAAATTTAAAGATCACTTTATTACTCTTTCGCCTTTGTTACTAGAGTCTGATTTTACCTATTCTTTTTTTGTTGTCGTTGTTGTTTTTGAGATGGCATTTCGCTCTTTGTTGCCCAGGCTAGAGTGCAGTGGCTCAATCATGGCTCACTGCAACCTCTGCCTCCTGGGTCCAAGCAGTTCTCCTGTCTCAGTCTCCTGGGTAGCTGGAATTACAGGAACCCACCACCATGCCTGGCTAATTTTTGTATTTTTAGTAGAGATGAGGTTTCAACAAGTTGGCCAGGCTGGTCTCAAACTCCTGACCTCAGGTGATCCACCCACCTTGGCCTTCCAAAGTGCTGGGATTACAGGTGTGAGCCACTGTGCCCAGCCAAATTATTCTTAACCAGAAACCCTAGGAAGGATTTAAGCAGAATTTTTTCCAACTTTAGTTTTAGGTTTGAGGGCACACGTGCAGGTTTGTTACATGGGTAAATTGCGTGTCGTGGGGGTTTGGTGTACAGATAATTTTGTCATCAGGGTAATCAACACAGTACCTGACAGCGTAGTTTTTCAGTCCTCACCCTCCTCCCACCCTCCACCCTCAAGTAGGCACCAGTGTCTGTTGTTCTCTTCTTTGTGCCTATGTGTGCTCAATGTTTAGCTCCCTCTTGGGGTGACAACATGCAGTATTTTATTTTCTCTTCCTATGTTAACTTGCTTAGGATAATGGCCTCCAGCTCCATCCATGTTGTTGCAAAGGTCATGATTTTGTGTTTATGGCTGTGCACTATCCCATGGTGTATATGTACCACAGTTTCTTTATCTGGTCCACCATTGGTGGGCATCTCGGTTGATTCTATGTGTTTGATATTATAAATAGTTAAGCAAATATTTTAATCACTATAATATTTTCAGTACTAGTCAGGATAAAGTGATATAGATATCATAAGAATAACTGATGTGTAATTAGAGGATGGGTTTAAATATTAATTTTGTCATTTATCACTGTGTGACCTGGAGCAAATTATTTAACATCTCTGATTCCTGGTTTCCGATGATATCGTGTATAGTCACGTGCTGTATAATGATGTTCTGGTCAACAGCAGACTGCATGTACAGCGCTGGTACCGTAAGATTACAATGGAACTCTATACAGGTATACCATTTTTATCTTCTATACAGTATTTTTAATGTGCTTTTTAATGTTTACATACACAAATGCTTACCATGTGTTACAATTGCCTAAAGTATACGCTACAGTAACATGCTACACAGGGTTGTAGACTAGAAACTTAGATAGCCTAGGTGTGTAGTATGCTATACTGTCTATGCTTGTGTACGTGCACTCTAAGATGTTCACACAATGACGAAATCACCTAATGATGCATTTCTCAGAATGTATTCCTGTTGTTAAGTGACACATGACTGTATTTGAAAGCATTTAGTAACGCCTGACAAAACTCATTCAATAAATTTTACTTTCCTTCCTTGCTATCAAATCCTGCAATCATGAGTGCAACCATGTTGAAGCTTAACATGGTTTTGTATGACTTCCTAAAGCTGATTATTTTTATTATTTATCAAGTATCTCTCTTAATAAGCTCTTGATAAGTATTTCATGAGCTTCCTTCCATAGTGTTGCTTTTAGTAGCAGATCTATCTTAGTTTTCCTATGGGGATGATTTGTTTAATAGATTTTTTTTTTTTTTTTGAGGACTCATTTTGTTGCTAGAATCTTACAAAGGCACTTTTGTGGCAACCTTCTTTGATTTTCAAGGACATGACCCTGTTTCACATCTTCAATGTGGTTCCCTTCCCCAGTGCAAATGTTAATAAGTTAAGTGACTATCAAATAAGAATTTTAATTCAGTTCATCATATGTTTATGTATTTAAGAGTCAAATTGATATAATTGGTAACATTACACATTTGCTTTGATTTGAGATGCCAAGTGATTGAAAAAATTTTTAATTTAGAAGTGAATTACCTTGCTTATTTGAATTTATCATTTTTGCGTAATTAGGACAAACTAATTTAATTTGCAGTTATCCTTTTAAATGACTTAAATGATGTCTGCTGAGATACTCAAGGCCACATGATTAGTGGAATCATCTTGAATATTTCTCTGTTTTACAGGGTTGGGAAGTATTCACGTGCAACTTGTGAAACTCAGAAATAGAGTCAGAACTTTTGCCTTTCTCCATTAATATACATATTATTTTATTTTATTTTATTGCCCTTGGCTCATTGTAGGCTGTTTTATGTTTTCCAGAAGGGTAACATTTTGCATTAGGCAATGGAGTGCCTTCCCTTTTCAATTCTGTTTTTTTTGTGTGTGTCATTTTCACTTCATGTTTAGTTCACATCTCAGTTCTGTGAAGGGAAAGCTGGGTATTCATTTAGTGAGTCATGGTGAGACTCTCCAAGACAATGCTCTTGATGGGGACTGAGGTTTCTTCAGCAAATATGGCTTTTTGATGATGCATTTTAATGAGCTTTAAAAAATTTGGACACCTGACTGCTGGATAGAGTAGCTGGAATCTATAATCTTAGAATAGTGTTTTTCAAACTTCAGGCCCTGGATCAGAAAATAATTCCGGGAATTGTGACAAGCAGTTAAGAAACAACAAAGCAAACTGGAATAGATAATATTAGATATCTTACATGTAACAAAGGAAAGGAAAATTTCATGAAACATTTGTATTAGTGTTATGTGTGTGTGTATTAGTTTATGATCAAAATTATTTTACTTATTTTTTGTGAGTTGCTGTCCAAAGAGTTTGAAAGCCACAGTCTCAGATTTAAAGCTATCTGATACAATTTGATAATATAGCAGTTTAAAATGGCAATATACTTGGAACATAAAAGTGTAGATTGCTTTTAGTTACATATTTTAAAGAGATTAGTATGTTGCTTTTACCCGGGAAGCCTCTCCCTGGCACGACTGGGCATTTTCCAAAGGGCAGGGATACAGTCATCCCCATGTAACTGGGTCCTGTAGGGGCCCAAGTGGTATCTCTCTGGGAAACTGAGGCAACAGGTTATTCATGTAGCCTGTGATATTGCTGCTGCCCTCCTGATGTTGTCTGTTGGCAGTATGATGCCTTACTCTACTGGATCAGACTTCCCTAGGTCTCAGTCTGCTGGGAAGACGGCAGCACACTTGTTCCTCATTAATGGGACCTGCACTTTGCTTGGAGAGCTGGCAAATTCTAATCCTGAACTCCTTTCTTTACTAGAGAACTTCTCCTTTCTTTCTCACTGGATCTTAGGAAGATAGGAGGCAGCATGGGAGGTTATTTCTCTCTTATTCATAACATGTGAGTTGGGGCTTTTGTGTAAAGGCCTACTCATTTGAGGAAAGTTCCATTCCTGGAATTAGAAAATTAATCCTTAATCAGAGTAATGCGGTGTCACAATTTCAATCTGCTAATGACCTTTGGAGAGAGATGGCCATCTCCCCAATTGATGGATTTCCCTTTTAGAGGATAAATGACATCCTCCCAGGCTTCTCTCAGCTGGTCCAATACACTTCAGAACCCAAAGAATCCTTCGGGCAGGAAGTGATCCCTTACATTTCTGACACTGGCCATTTAGGTTTCCCAAGCTACTCCCAATTTTGCAGTTTACTTTCTCTCCCATTAAAGTGGCTTCCTATTGAACTCATTCGTGGAATTTGCCTTATCGTGTCACTTAACTTTTCCCACTGCTTATTGTATTTAATTTTTTTGCATAGAGCAGCCATAATCTAATTTTTAATTCGTTTATAACGCTTTCATTTTCAAGTTATTACTGCTGAAAATCAACTAAACTTTATTATTACTTCTCCCTGTCCCTGATCCCTAATCTCTCTATCAGCCTTTACCTGTTACCCAGGTTTTTTGTTTTTTTTTTGAGACGCTCTGTCACCCAGGCTGGAGTGCAGTGGTGCTCACTGCAACCTCTGCCTCCTGGGTTCAAGTGATTTTCCTGCCTCAGCCTCCCGAGTAGCTGGGACTACAGGTGCCCACCACCATGCCCAGCTAATTTTTGTATTTTTAGTAGAGATGGGGTTTCACCATATTGGCCAGGCTGGTCTCGAACTGCTGACCCTGTGATCCTCCCGCCTCGGCCTTCCAAAGTATTAGAATTACAGGGGTGAGCCACCACACCCAGCCTATCCAGGTTTTAAAAATATGCACTCTAGACAGCAGTCAACAAAGATTGACTGATCTTTACATAAGATTTTTTTTTTTTTTTGAGATGAAGTTTAGCTTTTGTTGTCCAGGCTGGAGTACAATGGTGTAATCCTGGGTCACTGCAATCTCTCCCTCCTGGGTTCAAGTGATTCTCCCGCCTCAGCCTGCTGAGTAGCTGGGATTACAGGCATGCGCCACCAAGCTTGGCTAATTTTGTATTTTTAGTAGAGATGGGGTTTCTCCATGTTGGTCAGGCTGGTCTTGAACTCCTGACCTCAGGTGATCCGCCCACCTTGGCCTCCCAACCATAGTGCTGGGATTACAGGCATAAACCACCGTGCCCAGGCTAAGATTTTTCCCCCCGCCGCATAGGACATTTTCACGAATAGCTATAACCCCTTTTCTTAAGAACTTTAGATGGATTAAGGAAACAAAATAAGCAAATTTATTAACAGCATTAGAATTTTATTCTGAAATCTTTTCTACGAGTTGAAATGTGGCAGAAGGCAGGTGTCTATTTAAGAAGAAAGACCTTGTTACAAGTTATCTTGGAGACTCTTAGATTGTCCTTAAGAGCAGTGTTATGCTTGAAGATCCGAGGCACAGTTTTGGTCACCACAGTGTTTAATTTAATGGGGAAAGTGAAATGGTCTCTCAAAGCACCGGAACTGACTTTCCCTCAGCCTTTCCTTGGTTATACATTCTTATAATTACAGGATACAGGAAGAAAGAAACTTGGCATTCATTTTATTTGTCTTAGTCTACACACTAGGAAATTGAGGCTCGGAGACGGGAAGTCATTAAAATAATTCATAATTTGGTTACTTGACTAGATTGTTTCAGAAAGGATGCAGGAAAGTAGAAATATTTGAAAGGCATTTAGGAATTGTAATAGTCAACACTGACTGGGCATGGTGGTGTGCGCCAGTAGTCCCAGATACTGGGGAGGCTGAGGTGGGAGGGAGGATCATCTGAGCCTGGGAAATTGAGGCTGCAGTGAGCCAATTGAGGCCGATTGTGCCACTACACTCCAGCCAGGGTGATGGGGGTGATGGGAGTGAGACCATGTCTGAGGAAAAAGAAAGTCAGTACTGATGAACTGGTTAGCGGTGGGGTAGGGGATTGGGTGCTGAGGGAGGAGGAAGATTCCAGGATGCTGCTTGGGGCTTTAGCTTTAGTATCCGTACAAATAGGATGAGTTCGTTTTGAAGGAGGATGCTGGAAGAAAGGTATATCTGCAGAGAAAGATTGTGAGTTTAGTTTGGGAGTGTTGCATCGTGGGTGGCTTTGTGAATCCAAGACAACATATTATAATGGAACATATACAGAAGGAAAACCACGAGAATATTGAGTCCTGAAAGTTTAGGGAAGAGAGTTTTTCCAAGAGGGAGTTATTCTCATCCGTAGCCTCTGTGAAGCCAGTAATTAAGATACAGATGGAAATGTGTTTTTTAGGTCTAGCTATAAGGAAGTTGTTGGTGACCTTGGCAAGTCGTGTTTCAATGGAGCATGGGGTTAGAAGCCAAAGTAGTGAGCTGAGAAATGAGTGGGAGGAGAGGAAGTGGCAAAAGGGAATGTAAACAACTATCAGGAAGTTTGGGACGGTCAGGGAAAGGGGGAAAGTTGGGTAGTACCTGCCTGAGAAGATGCAGAGAAATGGCTTTATTTGATAAAGAGCAAGTTGGGCATGTTTTAGTGCTGATGGGAGAGGGCCAATTTTTCTACGGAAGTGATTGTTCTCTTTTCTGGTTCCTGCCTTCTGTCTAAAGGTCTGTGTATTTCCTGGAAATTGTGGAGCAGGTCTATTAGGAGCATCAGAATGATCTCTTATGGATGCATTATCAACTAACTTTTGACTACCAGCTCTTGTTATCAATCTATGTGCCTACATTCCCTTGGGACTCCTTCCTGAATACTGATATTCATGTTAGAAAAAAAGCATCTTTCAAATTCGTTAGCAGGAGTGAAGAGAGCAAAAGCAATTTATTCACTTTTCAGATTGGCTTGGATGTGAGTTCAAACTGAGAAATTATCATTTTAGATCAGTTTTTCAAGAAGATTTGAGTAACATTATTTATTATTCATATTAGTCATGCATCCAACAACTGGCTGTATATTTGCCTCACATATACTGGCTGTATGTGTGTGTGTGTGTGTGTGTGTGTGTGTGTGTGTGTGTGTGTATCTATTTATCAATATATCTATCTAAATCAATCTATTTATCTCTATATATATATATCTATATATCTCTCTCTATATATATGTATCTTTTTTTTTTTTTGAGACAGAGTCTCACTCTATCACCCAGGCTGGAGTGCAGTGGTGCAATCTCGGCTCACTGCAACCTCTGTCTCCCAGGTTCGAGTGATTCTTGTCCCTCAGACTCCCAAGTAGCTGAGATTACAGGTGCGTGCCACCACACCTGGCTAATTTTGTATTTTCAGTAGACATGGGTTTTCACCATGTTGGCCAGGCTCCTGACCTCAGTTGATCCACCCCCCTCAGCCTTCCAAAGTGCTAGGATTACAGACAAGAGTCACCGAGCCCAGCTGGATAAACATATTTATTTATTCATTACCTGCTATATAGCAGATACCTGTCATGAACTACCTAAGGATGATCTGAAAATCTTGATTTTTAAGTTATTTTATATTTTGAATGTAAATTTCTATAGTTTATGATGATTTTCTACACTTTTGATACACTATTCTCTGCTATGTCAAAACAGTGTTGTTATAGCTGAAACTTTTTTTTGGACACCTGGCATCCAAATTCCCTTTCTGTTTCTAAAATAGGCCCTGCGATGTAATTTTTAGTAGAAACAAGGGCCCTGCCTCCTTCTGTGTAAGTTGAAGGAAAGTTAACCTGGATTAGCAGATGGGTTCTCTCACCAAGGGTGTGACACCCTGAGAGAGTGACGCACAGTCCCGGGGATGGCTGACAATCATCCTGGTCATGGCAGCCCTGTAAGTGTCCGTGGCATTAACCTAACCAGGCTGCTCCTGGGCTGGCCTTGGCTGTGTCTGCAACTGCCCAGCCTCTCTTGGCTCCTGCCTCTGTATGGAGCCTGCTTCCTGTTTTTTCTGCACTCTCTAAGACCCTTCCAAGAACTTTCTCTTCCGCTTAGATTACCTGGAGGAAGTTTATGCTGTTTGGCATCAAGAACTCTGACGGATTCAGAGGGTCACTGTAGAATAATAAAACAACCAAGAAAAACATTTGGTTTTCACTAATGTTTGTAGACCACAGGTTTTATGCTGAATGCTTGAAATAAATGATGTTGCTAAATCTTCAAAATTCCAGGGTGAGGCAGGCACATGGGTCTCTTGCTTCAAGAAGTACCTCAAGGTCTCCTGTTGTGTGAAGGCTTTTCTGACCTTTTCTCCCTCTTGCAAGTACACTTGATTCTTTTGTGTCTATTCTTTGTCTTATAAAAAGGGGAGAATGTATATACATATACACACTATATATACATAAAGACATATATAATATATAGTATACATTATTTTGTCATATGTAACATTATCATATAAAGATAAATATAAAATGTAATATAAGTAATATATAATATAATGGAATACATATTAAGTATAACTATTGTAGATATAAATTTTTTGTTTGGTTGTTTTTGAGATGGAGTCTCACTCTGTCATCCAGGTTGGAGTGCAGTGACACAATCTCTGCTCACTGCAACCTCCACCTCCTAGGTTCAAGCAATTCTCCTGCGTCAGCCTCCCGAGTAGCTGGGATTACAAGTATGCACCAGGATGCCTGGCTAATTTTTGTATTTTTAGTAGAGATGGGGTCTTACCATGTTGGCGAGGCTGGTCTCAAACTCCTGGCCTCAAGTGATCTACCCGCCTTGACCTCCCAAAGTGCTGAGATTACAGGCGTGAGCCACTGCGCCCAGCCTTGTAGATGTAAGTTTTATTTCCTTACCACTTATTAAGCCCTTCCTATGTGTCAGACACTGTGCTTAGTACTTTACTCACACTATCTTATGCCATTCTCACTGGAAGCCTATGAATTAGATTTATTATCTATTCTACAGAAGAGGAAATGAGAACAAGCAAGATTAAATAACTTCTTTCAAGAGGTGTCTATGAATTGCAGTGTTGAGATTTGGACATGCTTTGTTTTGTTTTGTTTTGAATTCCAATGCCTCTGCTCTTAACGCTCCACACACTGCCTGCATCTGTCGTACTTCCATGGGTAATGCTTTCCTCTTGCACTGGACTGAGGCAGAGTCTACATTTTACTTGTCTTTTTCACTCCCTCTCAATTATCCGGCAGGAAAGGCAAATCTGTTACTTACCACCACTTCACTATTCCTCTGCCTACGGCAGACATTACTAGTCAATGATTATTTCACTTTGTCCCAGTAAGCCATCTTGAGAATTCACCTCCCACTGTTCTACAAAAGTCACTCCCAATTGGTTACAGTTCAATCCAGTTAGCTGTTCCTGGTCTAGAACAATGCCTCTCACACAAATGTGCTTAGTAAATTGGTAGTGTGTTGCAATTTTCTTCATTTTACAGATGAAGAAATAATGATTAGAGAATTAAATAATGAGCCATTTATTTGAAGCTATTAGGGCCCACCTCATTGGGTTTTTATGAGGATTAATTGAATCTGAGCATATAAAACCCTTCAAATGATGTCTTGGCACGAGTGTGTTAACTATTAATACTACTTCTCAAAACACACAGGTTGTATCTGGAATAAGTAAATCCATTGAGACAGAAAGGTTGTTGCTGGGTGCCAGGGGCTTGGTGGGGAGTGGGAGAGAGAATGGGAGTAACTGCTTACTAGGTGTGGTGTTTTTTTGTGTGTGTGGTGATAAAAGCATTTTGGAACTAGATAGATGGTTGTGCAACATTGTGACTATTGCAGTTGCAGTACAAAATGAATTGTGTACTTCAAAATGGTTAATTTTGTGTCATGTGAATTCCATGTCAATTTTAAAAAGTCGCAAATATTGTAATGGACACCCTGGGAGTGAGTGCTGCCCTAAATTTGGCACCCTAGGTTCCTCAATCAACTTACTCTAGTCCCAGTCCTGGTAATGTAGTCAGAGGTCAGGCCTAAGCCTTTGGTCCTCTAAATAAAGGGCCCTTTTTACTTTAATATGTTGCTTCAGAAGTCATGGGAAGTCCTTCCTTACTGGTGGATAATGGTGTTAAAGTGTGTTGAGAATTGCAGTTGGAGGCCGGAAAACAAGTGAATTTTTAAAGTCCTTCATAGTTTACAAAGCCATTTAAGAGAACAATGGGTAGCAAACAATAGGCACTCACTGTACTTTAGAAACCTATCCAGTATGCATGATAAACATGGCTCAAGAGGAGGGCTTGGCCAGAAGGGAAGTCTTAAACATTCACAGACAGAAACTTCTCTTCCTGTACTTTGCGTCTCTCTTTACTGACTGCAAAGGAAACTCAAGACTTCAGAACCGGGTCTATAAAAAGCTGGGCAACACCAGTTCACCTCCCTGGTCTGCAAGCAGCAAGCTCCACCAAGCTTGCTGCGGCATTTATGGGGCTGATGACTGCCGCAGAGAAGGCTTAAAGAGACCTTAAGGTGCAGTGGGAAGCAACTGGCAGAGTCCTTGTGAAAACAAATAAAACCTCAGCTCTTCCACGGCTAATCTCTTTGCAGTTTGCTTTATTTATAACTGTGTAAATGTGTTGTAGCAACAACCCAGTTTGTAAACACAGCCACCTCAGTGCTCATTAATAAACAGGAAGATATTAATAAACAGCCACCTCTCATTTCAAGGCAACTTGACATACAGAATTTAGCTAAGAAACAAGGGTTGCAGAAGAAGGTTTTATTACATGCTGTTCCTTGTGTTTGTTTCAAAGGAATTTGGAGGTGGCCTCAACCCAATTTCTGGGTCCTTGCCAGGGTCAAAGTGGGAAGCCCAGAAGTCAGCCAGCCCCTGTCGTCCAGGCTCTAAGGAACCAGTGAGCAGAGGAGAGGGCACAGGGTGATGTCCAGTGCTTACGAAACCTTAAAGATAGCTTGAAAACCTTTTCAGATTTATTTTCTTTCTTTTAGCATACATTATGAACCTTCTCCCTCTGCCACTGGGGATATAAAAATAAATGGTACAGTTTCTATCTCCAAAAGCTCACAGTCTCATGAGGAAGATGGTCCCATAAACAGCAACTGTCATGCAGGTGATAAGGACCATTCTAAAGCTTGTGGTCTAATTACTATGTGAGCAGAGAAGAGGAGATGTTTGACTATGGATTGGGGGGGTGTAGTATGGGGTAAGACTTGTGAGAGTTTGAGAAAAGAAGTGACTTTTAAGCTGGATCTTGACAGTAAGGGTTATGGAAGGTGTGCATATGTGGGTGGGGTCAGGGAAGAAAGTTGTCCAGAGAACACAGAGCTCTGAGTTTCACTGAGTTTAGAGAGACTTTCATGGTTGGAATGTGGGAGCCAGTTTGAAGGACAGGTTGGGGCAAGAGTTTAATCGACCGTATCTCATGTCCCTATTGCATCAGTGAGAAAAAACAAAGGAGTAGAACACTTAGGGGACCTACTTTGCCTTCACAAAAATGAGAGTGCAAAGAGTCATGGAAAAATGGCGCGGAGGAGATGATCTTCTGGGATGCTAAGAAGGACAAAGCTTCTTGTTTTCCTTGGAGAATAGATGATCTTATAATAGCATGATTTTAGATGGGAGATGTCAGAAAGCATACAACTGAAGGCCCGTCACAGAAAAACGTTGTTGAGGGCAGGACTTTAATGGTACATGACGAGTCACTGGTGTGGGGTGAAACGGGTCCCTGGCTTCTGGCCTGCATTTGTGGTCTTACATAGAATCGCGATTTCTTCACTTTCCATTTTCAGCAATTTTGTTTTGAGGTTTTGTTTTGGTGATTATTTTCTATCATATATTTATCCATATTCACTTTACATTTTAGGCTAAGAATTTTTTTTTCAAATACATTTTCTACACTTTGCAGGCTGATTTTATGACCTGAGGTTAACTTTTCTTTCCTTGGGGAATATAGTTCCATTCTTGCCAAGGGACTCAATAGAAAAATCCTACAATTCTACTTTATTCTACAAATTCCTACCAAGTTTAAGTAATTTGAGTATTTCATATATCAATTAAAATTCCACTTGCCAGACTTTGGAAGTAGAAATATATTATCTATTACTTTTTTTTTTTTAAGAGACAGGGTTTTACTCTGTTGAAGTGCAGTGGCAGGATCACAGCTCACTGCAGCCTCCAACTTCCAGGCTCAAGTGATCCTCCCACCTCAGCCTCCCAAGTAGCTGGGATCACAGGCTCACACCACCACCCTGGCTAATTATATATATATATATATATATATATATATATATATATATATATATATTTTGTTTTTGTAGAGATGAGGTCTCCCTATATTGCACAGCTTCGTCTTGAACTCCTGGTCTCAAGTGAGCCTCCCACCTATACCTCCCAAAGTGCTAAGATCACAGGTAGGAACCATCATGCCCAGATTGAAATACATGTGCTAAATAGTCACCATTTGCCAATTGAAATGAGCTGTTTATCTCTCTCTCTTCTGCTCTGTGCCCAGTACCCCCTGGACTTTCCTTGACTGCTGATGTCCAAGGCACACTGAGGCAACCACTCACTCCAGCCCCCACCCCACCCATTCCCACCCCACTGATCCCCCCAGGCAAACCAACCAAAGATGGTGGGAGCCCCTAGTCTAAGCATGCTAGGGCTCCTGCCGTCTTTGGTTGGTTTGCTAATTCCTTAAGAGCCCCACCCACATCTTTGTAAACAGTCTCTTCATTGAACTCTCCTTAATGGCTCTCTTAGAAAGCCTGGTTTCTTACAGACCTGACTGCTGCATTATTTAGGTGTGTTCACAAAGTAGATTGAAATACATATACGATGCTTTGCATTTATGTGGTAAGCTTATCAAATAAACTGAATTTAGTAGGGTACAATTAGGAAACTGTATTTTTCTTTACATAAAAAATGTAATGTATTGCTTGATGACTTGTGATATAGAAATTTAAAATAGTAATGTAAAACTTGAAAAAATGTTCCCACAACTGATGTAAAAAGGACATTAATGTAAAATGATGTCCTTTTGGACTTTTCTTTCTCACTTCTAGAAAACAGCTTCATCAAAGTTTTGTGGGTTTTTTTACTTTTCTTTTTTTTTTTTTTTTGAGACGGAGTCTCACTCTGTCTCCTAGGGTGTAGTGCAGTGGTGCCATCTTGGCTCACGGCAACCTCCGCTTCCTGGATTCCAGCGATTCTTATGCCTCAGCCTCCCAAATAGCTGGGACTATAGGCACATGCCACCATACCTGGCTAATTTTTTTGTATTTTTAGTAGAGATGGGGTTTCGCCATGTTGACCAGGCTGTTCCCGAACTCCTGACCTCAGGTGATCTGCCCCCCTTGGCCTCTCAAAGTGTTGGGATTACTGGCGTCAGCCACTAACCCAAAGCTTGGGTTCAGCAGTGGGAAAGATGGGCAATATCTGTTCTTTTACTATTTCTCTTCCTCTCCTGTTTCCCCTATACTCCAAGATCGTGGCTCTTGATAAATATCCAGTTTAAGAATAAGACGCCAGCTTCTGACAAGCACCAGCACTCTATGAGTGATCCATTTAAAAGCCTTTTTCACTTGGCTCAGGGTGAATGAGACCATCCATCTCTGATCTCTACATATAAATTCAGCTTTGAAAACTTTCTTCCTAATGAATCTCTACTTTTCTTTTTTATAGGCTGCTGGAGAGAATTGAAATGGATAAGTATGGCCCCTTCTTAGTAACTCCTGAGAGGGTTTGTCTCATGCCTCTGTAGGAGGACTCTGTCACCTGTGTCAACAGCTTTGAGACTTTAGCTAAACTTGTGAGAGATCAGAAAATGTCTAATCTTGCATCCTGTTATGTTTGCATATATGAAAATGCATATTGAGAGAAGCAAACAGAACTATAAATGGAAGGAAGAAAGTGAGAAAAAGAAAAAATTATCAACAGAATTGAGGAAAAGAAAAACAAGAGGGAATGGAGAGGGAAAAAGAATGAGAACAACTCCTAACTTAGATGTCTTGAAATTCTTCCTGATATCTTGCCTTGCATTAGTTGACTCTTAAGTTTAATGGTTCCCTTTGGTTGTTAAAGCATAATATTTTATTTGGAAAGAATCTAATATAGTGAAATAAGTTAGAATTTTAAAATGAAGGAAAAGGCATTTAGAAACACTGCGCTAAGTTGCTAAAATTATTTTTTAATTGTAGCAGACTTTGAAATTTTTCTTCTACTATCCGTTTCAGTTCCCTTGAGTGGCAACCAGGAGGAGCAGACCTCATCTTCAGATCCAGAAGAGGGACCTGATTTTCTAGACCACTTAGAATAATTCCATTTCCTTGTCATAGGGATTGATACGGATTTAAGTCAATCAGAAGATGGCACTTCCCTACCTACAGAAATATGATCAAAATCTATGGCCATATCACGCTGCACATGCCTGATCTCAGAAGTTCACTAGGGTTGGGCCTGGGAAGTGCTTGGATGGGAGAAATAGGATCAGGATAGTACAGCCAGAGTGAAGCTTGGGGCTTTTGTATGGCGGTCCTAAAAACTGGCCTTGCCGGTAGCTCTGTGTTGGATGCGAATGAGAAACCACCATCAATGCTGTTAGCAGTCATTTTATAAGGCCAGCCTGAGAACAAAACCAACATTTAGAGGCAGGTGAAACTGAGAGGACTGCAGAAAAAATTGAGCCAGAGCCTGGACCAAACCATCCCTAGACCAAGCCATGAAAAGTCCTGTGGACTTTTTAGTTACAGGAGCCAGTAAATTCTTTTAATTGTTTAAGCCAGTTGAATAGCTTTTCTGTTACTTGCCACAGAAATAATCTCAATCGATAACTCCTTTATTGTGCTTGAGTAATTTAGACTTAATTGAAACAAACAGGCCTCATTAAAAGAGGATACATTTATAGCTTCAGAATATCGAATACATTTATTGTTTTCCTTATATGCACATTGTAAAGGATTGAAACGAAAATCCCAAAAGCCAAACCTCACTGCCTCATTCACAAAGAATACGGGCTATGAAATTTTAAGAAAAGCAAACTGTTATAATTAAACTTGTCTGAAGATAAAGAAAAAATTATGGATGAGCCAAAGCTGAAGCAGTTTGAAAGAGCAACAGCTATTTTGACAAACTTCTGCCAAGCTAGGCGGAATAGAAATGAAGGAAAATGGATACCAGTTTAAGATCTGCGATTTGCTAGTTACTTTTATGTATATTATCACACTGAATTCTTGCAATAATCTTTTGAGATTGCAATTGTCCCTTTCCCAACCCCACCATTTGTGGAAAGAGGCTCAGAGAGGAAAAGTAATTTTTTCAAGATCATATAGTTATTTAGTATTAGAGGCAGGATTTGAGCGCAGATTATGCTCTTTCTACAAACTTGCTGTTTCCTTACGATACATAGCTGGAAACTATAGGGGTACTTAATGCCAGCCGGGATTGGAACAACTTCGCTGAAACTGTCATCCCCTGGTTTCAGATGCATTTAGCAGTTGCTCCACATTCAGGAGGTGCCTTACATTTCAGATCCTAAGCTTTAGCTATTTTGGATATTATTTAATTTACAAACAAGACTGGCCTGTTGCCTTGGGAATTGCAAATGCAAGGAAAGAATTGGACTCAGTAGTGTTTGCCTGCACATAACCTAACCAAACATAGGCTGCCTTATTCTGATGCAAAATTGCCTCCTTCTTGTTTTTCTAAAAAGATTCACTAACCCTCTGCCAATATGATAAGTGTTGGGGGAAATGAGTTTCTGAATTGTCATTCTAGGAATTGCCTTTTGCAGCTGAAACTTCACCACTTAGTTAAGCCCTCCCCTGCCATCTGCTCGGCTCCAAAACTGCTGCAAAGGTTGAGAGGAACTGCTAAAATTACAAAAAAACCATATCTGTGATAGAAATTCCATGGCATGAAATCTCCTCATTTTTACATCTTGTTGAACACTGGCTTCAAAGGACCAGACTCTTAAGATCACCAAGGATACTGTTGCAAGGTGTCAGGTCTTCAAAGGCAGTCCTTTCATCACTAGACGATTGTTCACATAAATTTTCCTGAGCCAATCTCATAGTCCATGCTTGCTCCTCTTGCTCCCAGCTCTGGGACCAATCAAGTCTGAGAGAATCAGTTTTGACAGCTTATTATTATCTTGGTCTGTTGGTACCTATGAAAGTAACTTACACAGTGCTGAGCACACAGTAGGCATTGTTCCTCACATCTAATCTATAGATCTTCCCTCATGTTTGTGAGCAAATTCATTGCCTTGTGCCCTTGTTCAAGAATCCACCTCATTATATTTTCTCTATATCTTCAGTCTATAATTTTTCAAGAACTGAAGTATTTTTTCCTGTTTTATTTTGTTTGTTTTTTTGTTTTTTTGAGATAGAGTCTCACTCTGTCATCCAGGCTGGAGTACAGTGGTAGGATCTTGGCTCACGGAAACCTCCTCCTCTAGGGTTCAAGTGATTCTCCTGCCTGAGCCTCCTGAGTAGCTGGGATTACAGGCATACACCATCACACACAGCTAATTTATGTATTTTTAATAGAGACAGGATTTCACCATGTTGGCCAGGCTGGTCTTGAACTCCTGACCTCAGGTGATCCACCCACCTCAGACTCCCAAAATGCTGGGATTACAGGTGTGAATCACCAGGCCAGGCCAAGAACTAAAGTTTCTTTTATGATCAATTTAGTCCATTTAAAGGCCTGGCTAGGTCTTTCTTACTTGCTTCCATGTTTTTCTAACATTTACTCACTCAATATGAGTGTTTATTAGATAACTTTTGCCAGTGTTAATGCTTATTAAGGAGATCCAAAGTGTCTTAGGTTATGTTCCCTAGAAGCAGATATTGAGATGGGAATTCTTTTTTTTTTTTTTTTTTTTAGATGAAGTCTCGCTCTTGTCCTCCAGACTGGAGTACAGTGGCACAATCTTGGCTCACCGCAACCTCTGCCTCCTGAGTTCAAGCGATTCTCCTGCCTCAGCCTCTGGAGTAGCTGGGATTACAGGCACCTGCCACCACACCTGGCTAATTTTTGCATTTTTAGTAGAGATGGGGTTTCACCATGTTGGCCAGGCTGGTCTTGAACTCCTGACCTCAGGTGATCCACCCGCCTTGGCCTCCCAAATTGCTGGGATTACAGGCATGAGCCACTGCACCTGGCTGAGATGGGAATTCTTTGGCAAGTGATTTAGTGAGGGAATGCTGCAAAGGTAGGAGGGAAACAGTATAAGGTAGGGAAAGAAGCAAGGCAATGATGTGATTTGATAGGGCACTATGGAGAGTGAATTGTGCCCATACAGGTTATTCTCCCATCAGCAAGGGTGCTGGGCTGTGATGCCCCTGCCATCACCAGTCATTGGCTATGGACCACTCCAAAAGCAAGGATGAATGGAAGCCCACGCAAACTCTCCAGCTTCTCCAGGCCAAGTGTATGAGCCAGTGTGTATTAGTGAATATGCACTAGGCCAATGCATATTAGTGAACACAGCTGTGTGATGATATTTGTGTGCTCTAGGCACTTTTGCCTTTTAAGTGCTCCTTTCTGCATTAAACAATGTATTAAAAATTAGGGTCAGTGGCTCACATCTGCAATCCCAGCACTTTGGGAGGCTGAGGTGGGGGGGATCACCTGAGGTCAGGAGTTCAAGACCAGCCTGGCCAACATGGTGAAACCCCATGTCTACTAAAAATATAAAATTAGCCAGGTGTAGTGATGTGTGCCTGTAATCCCAGCTACTCTCAGGAGGCTGAGGCAGGAGAATCACTTGAACCTGGGAGGTGGAGGTTGCAGCGAGCTGAGACAGTGTAACTGCACTCCAGCCTGGGCAAGAAGAGCAAAACTCCGTCTCAGACAAACAAAAAATTAGGATGGTGATGACTCCAACATGTCATCTGAATGCCTGTGCTGAAACCCAGGGGCTGTTTCTGAACCACTGCAGATAATAGCTTTAAAATTAAATTTTATGACTGCATCAATATACATATGAATATAATCCAGGATGGATTATATTTATTTATTTATTTTTAGATTTTGAAAGAGATTAAAACATTTTCATGAGTTTCTAAAAGTATCATGGGACCTTGGCATTGCACCTACTGTGTGTAACGAGTAAACTGGCCCTGTTAGTGAAGGTGGAATCATGTGGAGAGCCAGCCCTGTGTAGTTCAGGGATGCTGGAGTGCCAGGTGTGCAGCTGGTTCTATGTCTGGTCTATGCTCCCATTTCCTACCTGCCTAATTCCAGCTAACCCTATTACTTTTGTTTTCTAAAGTCCATGCTCTACTGAGACTGTACTGGGTTGAATAGTGTCCTTCCCAAAATTTATGTCCTCTGGAACCTCAGGATGTGTCTTATTTAGAAATAGGATCCTTGTAGATATAATTAGTTAAGTTTAGGTGAACGTTCTGAATTAAGGTGGGCCTTAAATTAAATGACTGGTGTCCTTGGAAGTGGAGAGAACACAGAGGGAGTGCAGAGTCGCAGCCATTGATGATGGAGGCAGAGATTGGAGTGACCCAGCCACAAACCAAGGAAAGCCAACTTTCCCAGCAATTACCAGAAGCTAGAAGAAAGTCATGGAACAGTTCCTTCCTTAGAGCCTTCAGAGGGGGCATGGGCCTGCTGATATTTTGATGTTGGATTTCTAGCCTCCAGAATGATGAGATTAAAAAATTTTGCTGTTTTAAGCCACCTAGCTTGTGGAACTTTGATATGGCAGCCCTAAAAACTAATACAGAGTATCTCAGCAAAATGTCTTATATGAATCTCAGGCCTCTCTGGCTTTGACTATCTGGGCACAGTTGGGCCCAGACTCCTAAACTCTTTGCCCATTACTTTCTAGAGCTTGCCGTCCACTTTCCAGCACAGATATTTAGTCCTGCAGTACTGAAGAGCAAGCAGAGAATTGTACAGGTCAGAGAAGTTGCCAAGGCAGCTTTCACCCTACCAGAGCAGCCCCCTTCCCTCATTGCACCACGCTTACTGTCAGCAGTGCTGGATGCCAGAAGAAAATGGAACAATCTCTTCAAAGTTTCAAAGAAAATTATTTGCTTTTGAAGATAGGAAGAAGAGAGGAAGCGAGGTGCACTTGTTTAATATCTTTCTCTTATCCCCAATTGAGAAGGAATAGCCATAAATACCCTGTCCGTAAAACAAGTCTTTTATAGTTTTCTAGCTATTTAACAACAGCAACAAAATTGGTTGAGAAATACATGCAGATATGAAGATGATATGCTGCAATATCTCATAGGCTATGTGCTACTTGAGGGGAAGTACCATATCTTTATACTCGATGCTCAGCATCTAGTATAGTACCTGGAACATCATAATTTTCCAGTAAATGTTTGCTTCATGAATTTATCTGCTATTGTGTTGATTACCATGCTTATTTAGCTCATGCAGGTCACTGGGCAGATGTCTGGTGTTACAGCACACGCACAAACCCTGAAGCTGCATCATTTGAATAGGATCTTAGTTTGTTTGGTGAGATGTATGAATGAATGTTATGTTCTCTAGGTAGTACCTCTTGGTTTGATCTTGAAAACTCTTTAACAAGTCTTCAAGATCAAATACTCTCCACTTATCTATTGATACACTTGTCCTAAACAAGTAACTAAAGATACAGCAATAATTCAGGAGTATCAATACAAAGTCAAAATTTGACAAGGGATATTTTTTATAAGTGATTTAACACACTTGGTTTCTAGTAAGTTTTTGGATATGAAAAGAGATTTTAACATTTACTGAGCACTTAGTATAAGCTGGGACTGTGCTAAGCACTATCTATGCAGCATGTCACTTAATCATTATAACTAGCCTATGAGTTTTTAAATTATCATTGCTTTATTAGTGAAAAAAACTGAAATATAGATGGATTAATAAATATGCCCTTATGTGGCAAAGCTGGGATTCAAATGGTTGATCTCCTAATTGAAAAACACTGTGCTGATGAAGCCGAAGCTTTAGTGTACTGAAAATCATCTAAGGGAGTTTAACAAAAATGCAGATTGTTAGGTTTCACTCCTAGAGAATCAGTGAGTCTAAGACAGGGTCAAAAATCTACATCTTTGACTATAAACTATAACTTGGATCAAGTGGTCCATGAGCCACACTTTGAAAAGCACTGTTCTGTACTAGGAGATGCCAAATACACAGTGTGAATTATTTTGTATCCAGCAATATTTTATTCAACACAAGTTTTGCCCGTGTGGATATCTAGCTGTTCTGGCACCATTTATTGTAATGACTGTTCTTCCTTCACTGCTTGTAGTTTCATTTTTGTCATAAATCAAGTGCCTATATGTACTCAAGTTCTAGACATGACTCTCCTATTTCATTCTCTCTATGTAATTCCTATCATCATCCATTGTAAACACACTTTGAGAAATTCTTCGGTGGATCAAAGGGCAAGAAACCTTGGAACACCCCATGAATCATTTTATGAGTGGGCATAATATTAGTAAAATTTAAGACAGTCATTTAGAAAGCAATGCCCAACATTTCCTTGAATCCTCATTTAAATACGTCCGTATGATCTACCAAGTACAATTTCTGAAGTTTTCAGAAATTTGTGTGTAGTTCAGTAACACCCAGGAATTACTCTTTTTCCCTCTCCATTTTCATTGCTTTCCTTCCCCAAAACCTCTTTTGCCAAATCAGTAGTACAACATTTTGGAAAACGAGTCCTCTTTTACTAAGAGCACCTTATCTAACATTCAAACATTGTTAGGAAAGAAAGATAAAATATAGACTTATAGTATTTATCTCTCAGCTGTTCTATTTTTGAACAAATGTTTCACCTCCCAGCAATTTGCTCTTGCCTCAAATAGGGTGCCTGTTGTAAATATAGCTTGATTCAGTTCGATTTAAAAAAGAGAAACAAAACCCCAACACATTATACACATTTGCCCACTGGAAAAAGAAGTTTCTGTTTATATATGGTTTAATAGCAGCAAAGTAATTTTGGTCAAGCAAGCTCTTAAAAACAACTTTTATTTTTATAATATTATATGAAACAAGTTAAAAAGATTGCATTTGTGATGAATTGCAGGTGAGGAAACTGAGGCACAGAGCTGTGAAATTACTAATCTAATACCATGAAGGAAATTGTATAAACACCATGACATTTCACTGCATTTCTTTTCAGGGAGTTTTGAGGTTGGAGGCAGTCACCCAGCTGGATTCCCAGGGAGGGCAGAAGCTTTCCATTATAAATGGTTCAGGTTTGCAATACCAAGTTTCCATTTATATCTGTAGTTGTGGATAGTCAAGCGGTGACCAAGTTGGTCACAGGAAAGTGTGTGGGCTAAATGAAGGGCTGCTATTCAGATGATTACAGTATCACCACCTCCAATTCTGAACATTAATATCTCAATAGCACAGAATGGGACTTTTTGTTTTGTTTTATCCTTCAGTATAGGGCGTGTGATGGCCTCAGAATAAGCCATGTTATGTGGTATATATCATTTCTCTACTCTCTGTCAGTAAGAAGCCCAACAGCTAAGTGTTGAAAGAATTTCAATTATTCTGTAGCCAATTGCCCAGCACGTGGGACTTCAACAGACGAATCGATGATCAACTGGGAAGAAGTGAGTAGGATTGAAGACGTAAGAAGTCACCCATAGCTACCACACTAATGGCAGAAGTGCATGAGTGTTCCTCTGCTCAGGCAGCCTGGTTTCTCTACCTCTTTTTTTTGAGACAGAGTCTAACTCTGTCACCCAGTCTGAAGTGCAGTGGCACAATCTGGGCTCTCTGCAAACTCTACTTCCTGGCCTTAAACAATCCACCCACCCCAGTCTCCTGAGTAGCTGGGATTATAGGCAGGCACTATCATGCCCAGCTAATTTTTGTACTTTTAGTAGAGATGGGGTTTCACCATGTCGTCCAGGCTGGTCTCAAACTCCTGGCCTCAAATGATCCACTCGCCTCAGTCTCCCAAGTGTTGGGATTACAGGTGTCAGCCACTGTGACCAGCTTCTCTACCTTTTGAGCACAATTAGCTGACATTTTCCTCCAGTAGTGTGCATAATCATTTCAATGACTTGTACTTTCTCTGTGCCAGTCTAATCATATTTTATTGTTATATTGGAAATAAAGGTCATTATGTTAATGGTTGAAGTGGATGTTTTGGGTAGCTATCATCCCTAACAGGGGAGTGGACAGTGCTGGGGAGCAGGATGGTGAGTCATATCTGTAAGAGAAAAGGGAATTCCCTTTGAACATATTTCTCAAGCTTCCCTGATAACATGAGTTAGCTGCAGTGTTGGTTAAACATATAGATTTCCAGGCTTTTCCTTTAAGGATGCTGATTCAGTAAGACTGAGATATGTCCCTGAAATATGTATTTTTAACAACCATGTGACTTTTGTCATTAGAGAAGTGTGGGAAGCACTACTCTATGAAGTATGATTTTGAAAAAGTGGTCAGAGACTGGGAGTCTCTGATTCCCAAATATCCACCATCATTGCCTTGGAGTATTTCTCTCTTTCTTACAACTTTCTCAAACCTCTATTGTGTACCTCCCACTAATTACCATTCAGTCCCACCTGGTTGTGTTATTCTTACCTCAAATTTATCGTGTCCTCATCATTTCACCTCTGTTAACAAGTTCCTTTCCATTTCAAGTCATTCCCATTCTACACACTGAGTCACGGTGGTACCAAGTGATTTGCTATTCCATCCTATATCATGCTCTTCAAACCTTTTTATGTTTCCGCATTGCATTTTTTGCATAGACTGCCTTCTCTCACTGTTCAGCCCATTGCACTACTGTTTCTTTTTCAAGAGTTCACACATAATTTGCTTAGGGAAAACTGGCTAACCATATGCAGAAAAATGAAACCGGACTCCTACCTATCACCATAGACAAAAATTAAGATGGATTAAAGACAAATGTAAGAGCTCAAACTATAAAGATTCTAGAATAAACTCTAAGAAATCCCCTCTAGACATCAGTCTTGGCAAAGAATTTATAACCAAGTCCTCAAAAGCAATTGTAATAAAAATAAAAATTGACATTTGAGACCTAATTAAACTAAAGAGCTTCTGCACAGAAAACAAAACAAAAACAACTATTAAAAGAGTAAACAGACAACAACAGAATGGGAGAAAATTCTCAAACTTTGCATCTGATAAAGGACTAATATCCAGAATCTACAAGGAACTTAAATCAACACACAAAAAACCACAACTCCATTGCAAAGTAAGCAAAGGACGTGGACAGATACTTCTTAAAAGAAGACATACAAACAGCCAAGAAAAATATTTAAAAATGCTCAGCATCACTGATCATCAGAGAGATGCAAATCAAAACCACAACGAGATGCTTTCTCACATCAGGCAGAATGGCTGTTACCAAAATGTAAAAACATAACAGATGCTGTCAAGGCTGTGGGAAAAGGGGATGCTTACACACTGTTGGTGGGAGTATAAATTATAGGTTAGTGCAAAAGTAACTGTGGTTTTTGCCATTCAAAGCAATGGAAAAAACCTCAGTTACTTTAGCACTAACCTAATAGTTAAGCCGCTGTAGAATCAATTTGGAGATTTGTCAAAAAACTAAAAGTAGAGCTGTCATTTGACCCAGCAATCCCATTACTGAGCATATACCCAGAGGTGAATAAATCATACTATTAAAAAGACACATGCATTCATGTATTCATTTCAGCACTATTCATAGAAACAAAAACATGGAATCAACCTGGGTGTCCATCAGTGGTGGATTGAATAAAGAAAATGTGGGACATATACATCTTGGAATATTATGCAGCCATAAAAAGAACAAAATCAAGGTCTTTGCAACAACATGGAGGCAGCTGGAGGCCATTATCCTAAGTGAATTAACACAGAAACAGAAATCCAAATGCTGCAGTTTCTCCAGGCTGCTTTATTTGTCTCATTGCTCAATAAATTCCTAGTTGTTGGAAGGGAGATGAATGGGGAGAGTCCCTGTTGAGGTTTTGGGGTGAGAGTAGATTTTCCAGATTATTCCATGATAATTTGAAATTTTCACTCTCTGCATGATGGGGGCACATTTCCACTGTATGCTTTTCATGATAATTTTTCTTATTTCCCTCTAGGGTTTTCTCCACTCTGCCTTGTGGATTTCTACAATATTACCTTCAAATTTGGCAATTGTGCCTCATTGAATCAATTGGCAACATGCCAAATCTTGTATTAAAAATAGTTTTTAAATGAATAAAACCATTCTATTAGTAAATGTAACTATTTTATTTTCTCACAGATTCACAAGAGATGTCATAGATCTTATTTGGGATTTCAATAAATTAAAAAATCACCACCTATGTATAAATATGTCATTATTCAAGCCACCACACTAAGCAAAAACTGATATGCCCATTTTTTAACCTCTTCCCCTGAGAGATGCCCAAGTTCTATGAGTCACTAAATAGAGTCTACATCAGGGGTCAACAAACAGTAGTTCAAATCCGGCTAGCAGAATTTCTCTGTAAATACATTTTTATTAGAAATTAGCCATGCCATTTGTTTAAGGACTGGCTGTGGTTGCTTTTATGCAACAGCATCAGAGCTGAGTAGTTGCCACTGAGTCTGTATGACCCTCAGCACTGACAGCTTTTATTATCTGGCCCTTTACAGAAAAAATCTGCTGATCTTGGACTAAGATATGTTTCTATATATCCTTTGGCCATTAATTAGGCTTGAACTCCTTGAAAGCACAGGCTATCTCTTATTTCTCTTTGTGTCTTCGATGCATATCACACTGTGTCTTGTTGGAAAGAAGAGCTCCGGTTCAAATGAAGGAAAGTAACCTAATCAAGCTGTATAAATAATCATGGGTCCCCCTCTCAAAATCTTAAATAATATAAAAAAGAATCATTGAAAACTAGCCAATAGGTGATTTTTAAATTAAATTTTATTTTTTTTGAGATAGGGGCTAGCTCTGCTGCCCAGTCTGGCGTGCAGTGGCATGATCTCAGCTCACTGCCACCTCTGTCTCCTGTGCTTAAGTGATCCTCCCACCTCAGCCTCCCAAATAGCTGGGACTACAGGCACATGCCACTGTACCCGGGTAATTTTTGTGTTTTTATTAGAGACAAGGTTTTGCCATGTTGCACAGGCTGGTCTCAAACTCCTGACCTCAAGTGATCCAACTGCCTCAGACTCTCAAAGTGCTGGGATTACAGGTGTGAGCCATCGTGCCTGGCTGACTGACTTTTTTTTAATGAGGACAATTTTAGATTGATTCTCAGAAATATCTGTGGCAGCAGGGCAGACTCTGATCTTGGTTCCCTGCAAAGGGTTGCCTGTGTTCTCATTCCAGCAATCCAGGGATGGGAAAAGACCAATGCAAATTTTGCTTTATGAAGAGAATTTTCATACCTTATCCCCCAAAAGTATTTCTAAGGATGCCCCTGTGTCAGGTGCTGGGCAGCATGATCAAGAAATAGTTAAGCTAGGATGCTGGGGATATCTGTAGTCTGCACTCACTCTTCCAGCAGGCAAATTCTGTTTTGCAATTTGTTATGACATGAAAAAAAGGAAGTGTTTGGGAAGCAATGTAGCCTGTACTCTGTACTCTTCTTGTCCCTGTTTGAATGCTCTTGGTTGACTTTGCCTACATTTGTAAATTTGAGAAATGAATGGAATGTGATTTTTAAAAAATTGATGTATTTAATACCTTGTTTGAGTAAGCATTGGGAAGGGCTCAGAAAAAATAATCTTGAGTAATATCCAAGCCAAAGGTGGCAAATATGCAACAGGTTTATTCTCAGTCTGACCCCTTTCTTCCCATCAGATGTCATTAACAGATCACTGCATTTTTTTTTTCAGACAGACCTTCAGAATCCTTAAAATGTGCCCAGATAGCCACCATTAATTAGAATTGGCACCTGAGGAAAACTTACCTTCCAAAGCTGATCTTACATATTTCCAGATGTGAGAATCTTGTTCTACCTTTTATCTCTTCCTTCTCTCCTTATATAGTAATTGACCCAAGCCTTGAAGATAGGAACTGGGAGGCCTGGCAAACCAAGGCATTCTTAGCAAACAGCAGAGCACACACAAAGGTGTACAGAATTCAGACTGAGCAAGGCAGATGGCACTGGGTAGTTCCATGAAATAAACCTGAAATGGAGGGAGAAGCCAGATTAAGGAGGGCATTGGCATGCAGGTCATGACATTTAAGGAACTGGCTCATGTGACTATGGAAGCTGACAAATTCAAAAAGTCTGTAGTGCAGGCTGGCAGGCTGGAAATTCTGACAGGAGACGATGTTGCAGTCTTGAATCTGAAGGCAGCCTGGAGGGGCAGAACTCCTTCCTCTTGGAGGGTCTTGATCTTTTCATTTAAGTCTCTCAACTGATTGAATGAGGCCTACCCCTTCTCTGAAGGGTAATCTGCTCCACTCAAGGTCTAGTGATTTATATAGTAATCACATCTATTAATAAAAATTACCTTTGAAGCAACATCTAGACCATTATTTGACCAAACAACTGGGAACATAGCCTACTCAAATTTACATAAAAAGTCAGCACACATGATTTTTAAGTGGCAGACTAATTGGTGTTTTAAAATTTTTATTGTATATAATTTATATATAATAATATAAATTATATTATAGAAAACTTCTGATATCACAGGAATTATTGGTTAGAACAAGGGTAAATTTATTTAATGAAGGATGATTTAAGAAGGATGATATAAAGAAAATTATTAAGTAAATATTGGGTATAAGTAGAATATGGTGCTTTAATGAAGGTTGTACTGCAATGATTGAGATTAGAGAAGCTTTGGGAAGTGACAGAGAATCACTATATTCCTGTAAAAAGGAAATGTCCTAATAGAAATGAGTGTTAGAAAGATGAATTGTGATGTCCTGAACAAAGGTCAAGGACAGAAAAAAGTCTTCAACAGTAAATGTAAAAATTTTCTGTCTTGCTACAGTAATAAAACAATGTATATCATAAACTTTTTAACCATATTTTCTGAATGTAATTTTTCCAGTTGGCTGTTCCATTTGTAAAAAATTGTTCATTCTATTTTCAAATACAAGTTTTAAGTTTTATGTAATCTGAGCAATTCATTTTTTGCTTTATGATTTTCATATAATCATAAAGCAAAAAATGATATAAACTCATAAAGCAAATATATATATATATATATCCTACTGGATAAAACCTCCCTCTCATATATAAAAGGATAGAGACCAGCAGAAACAGCACTTTAGAGTTGGTGGTGCCAATGTTGCAGGTTATGGTAGCCACATTAATGTAACAACTGTTACATTGCTGGCCTCCAAGAGTTCATACCTCCCAATATTTCCCCTTGTAAAGTCCTCTCCCTTTGGATGTGGGTTGAGATTGTGACTTTTTCTAAACAACAGAAAGTAGAGTAGTATAAGTGATACTGTATCAGTTCTTGGTCTAAACTTTAAGAAGTTCTGCTTTTGTGCTTTTGAGACCCTGGAGCTACCATAAGAGAATTTTGTTACCTTGCTGGAGAAGCTGTGTGGTGAGGCCATGGGAAAAGCAAAATAAGAGGAAAAGGCCCTGAGACTACAGAGGAAGAGAGAAAAGCCTCCACCATTTCAGTGTCTCAGCCAAGCCCAGAACCTTCCTGGCCTACCCAGCTAGGTGAATCCACATTAGTTACTATCAGCAAGATCAACAGAAAGATTCACCTGGCTAAGCCCAGCCCAGAAGACTATCAAATTGTGTGTGAGTAAACTGATGACTGTTTAAAGCCACTAGGTTTGAGGATGGTTTGTAATACAGCAAAAGATAACCATTGGTATGATAATGCAGAAGAGTCAGGGATCAAGACGTAGTGACTAATCTCTGAGACAGCATGGTGCAGAGTGAAGATGAAGGCTTGGCACCATGGCAAGCTTGGGGGAGTTATATAATCTTTCTAAGTCTTCTTATCTGTTACATGAGAAAAATATTTCCTCCCTCAAAGATTAGTTAGAAAACGAAATGAGTGGAAGTTTTGGGCACACACCTGGCCAGGTGCAGTGGTTCATGCCTGTGATCCCAGCACTTTCTTCTTTATTAGTCTGGCTAGCAGTCTATCTTTTCAAAAAGCCTGCTCCTGGCTTCATTGATTTTTTGAAGGGTTTTACATGTTTCTATCTCCTTCAGTTCAGCTCTGAGCTTGGTCATTTCTTGTTTTCTGCTAGATGTGGAGTTTGTTTGCTCTTAGTTCTCTGGTTCTTTTAGTTGTGATGTTAGATTGTTAACTTGAGATCTTTTTAGCTTTTGGATATGGTCATTTAGTGCTGTAAGCTTTCCTCTTAATACTGTTTTAGCTGTGTCCCAGAGATTCTGGCACATTGTATCTTTGTTCTCATTAGTTTCAAAGAACTTGATTTTTGTCCTAACTTCTTTACTCAAAAGTCATTCAGGAGCACATTGTTTGTTTTCTGTGTAGTTATTAATCTTGAGTTCTAATTTGATTACACTGTGGTACAAGAGACTGTTATGATTTCAGTTATTTTGCATTTGCTGAGGAGTGTTTCACTTCTGTTTATGTTATCAATTTTAGAGTAAGTGTCATATAGTGATGAGAAGAATGTACATTCTATCGTTTTTGAGTGATGAGTTCTGTAGATACCTATCAGGTCCACTTGATCCAGAGCTGAGTTCAGGTCCTGAATATCTTTGTTAGTTTTCTGTCTCAGTCATCTAATATTGTCAGTGGGGTGTTAACATCTCCCACTATTTTGGGTGAGAGTCTAAGTCTCTTTGAAGGTCTCTAAGAACTTGCTTTATGAATCTGGGTGCTCCTGTATTGGGTGCATATATGCTCCTGTATTGGGTGCATACAAGCTCTGCTTGTTGAATCGAACCTTTTACCATTACGTAACATCCTTCTTTGTGTTTTTTGATCTTTGTTAGTTTGAAGTCTGTTTGTCAGCAACTAGAATTCAAACTCATTTTTTTCCCTCCCATTTGCTTGGTAAATTTTCCTCCATCTTTTTATTTGGAACCTATGTGTGTCCTTGCACGTGAGATGAATCTCTTGAAGATAAGTCTTCTGATAGGTCTTGGTTCTTTATCCAGCTTGCCATTCTGTGTCTTTTAATTGGACATTTAGCCCGTTTACATTGAAGGTTAGTATTGTTATGTGTGGATTTGATCCTGTCTTCATGATACTAGCTGATTATTTTAGAAACTTTAAACTACTTTAGCTTTTCAGGAGAGTCCTGTGACCTGCTAAAGGCAGTTTTATCATAAATCAAATGAGCACTGTGTGTGTATTTGATAAACAATTGCTGTGTTTATATGAAGAAGTAAATGACCAAAATACAAAAGACAGATTTTCTTTTTAAGTGATGGCAGGTTTGGGACATAGTCTCTGCTGGAGCATCACAATTCTTTAATAACTTTCATCATCAAGGAATGTTGAAGTTACAATTAGCTTGTTTTATTGCAGAAGGCATGAAGTCATATTTCAGTTGGATTTGCACAAATTTTCAGCCAGACTTTAGTTAGAGTTTCACAAAAAAATTACTATCTTGTTTATGAAGTTCACTTAGGCAAAAATGACGTATTTCAAGGCAACACTAGATAACATTTGGTGCTTTTTGAGCCCTTGTCTTGGTGCTGGTAGGTGATTTAGGGCCTTGGAAAGGAAGAAATCTCATATTCTGTGTCTAAATTATGTTAAAACTGTGCATACATCCAGTTTCCAAGATTCCTGAGAGAAAACACACATACACACGCACACACATGTGCATGCAACAATGAATTAAGGAGAAAAGAATTAAACCTGTCTTGGCCTCAGTTTCCAATTTGGAAAATGAGAAAGCAAACTAGATTTCTCAGTCAGACTGGAAAGTTCTCCAAGGTCACATCCAAGAGTGTAGCAGACGTCTCACCTCAAGTTGCCTGTATTAGCCCTTCATGGACAGTGAGATTAAAAACACAGTTTGCTCTCCAATGAAACTTTATTTGCAGAGCTTTAATTAGAAAAAGAAACAAAATATTCTTAGATTTTTTTAAATTTTATTTTTAATTGTTTTTATTGTTTTCATTTTATTTCAACAGAGAAATGAAAACCTCAAGTTTCCAAAGAGCTGCATAGATTTCTTCCCCATACAAATGCCCTAGCAAGTTAACCTAAAACTATTTTCGAAAACATACTTTTAATGAGAAACTCCAATCTCTGAAATTTGTCTTGAACATTTTTTTTTCTTCAGACCTCTTATAGGACTCTGGAGTTTCCATACCTCAGTGCCAAGAGCATAGCAAAGGAATTTGACTCAATTTAGTAATTACCTTGTGTTATTCTAGCTCAAAGTTGTTTTGCTCTTAATCGTTTAAGAGAGTAATTTGGATACTTTGATTCTTGCAATAAAGTTCCAATGGGGAAGGTGGGTGAATGCCCATGTAATGTTTAGCTTATTATAATGGCCATAGCCAAAGCTCTTGCAGAATAAATTTTTACTAGACTCTGAATAAGGGTGGGTCACTGTGGAGGAAAGCATGAGAAAATAGAAGGGAAAAAATAAGTCTGGGAGAGTTTTTTCTCTCTCCAAATTAGGCCCCAGGATTATGGTGGACATTTGTTTTAGTCCTTTCTCATAACCAGAGGGAAAGGTGACCTCAGCATTCTCCCCATGTGCCTCCAGGATGCTAACTCACTCTTACTGTATTAGTCAGTGTTCTCCAGAAAAACAGAGCCAGTAAGATATATACAAGCTATGGCCTGAGAACCAAAGAGGCCCATGGTGTCAGTCTCAGTCTGAGGGCAGGAGAAGATTGATGTCCCACCTCAGGCAGGAAGGTAGAAAAAAGGGGCAAATTCTTCTTTCCCTTATCTTTTGGGTTCTGTTCAGGCCCTCAAGGGATCGATTGATACCTGCCCATACTGGGGAGGGTCATTTACTGTACTGAGTCCATGGATTCAAAGGCTAATCTCATTCAGACACACCTTTACATATAAATCTGGAAATAACATTTAGCCAAACATATGGGCATTCCATGTTCCAATCATGTTAACTCGTAAAATTAGCCATACACCAAGGCTTCACTGTGGAGCATGTACATTAAACCACAGATTCTAAAACTATCTGTGATGAAGGACTCCCTGCCCCTGCATCTACTATGGATTGATATTTGTATAAAATACAATAAAAAGGAATCATTGAAAAAAATGACACACAAAACAAAGACATACAGAATACACGCCTCAATTTTTTTATTATTAGATTGAATTACCCTGTCAAATTGCAGTAAAATGTTTAACCACTCTCGATTTCTATATTCATTTTGTCACACACAGTCACAAAATGTGTGGACAGGGACTGGACCACAGATCACTCTTAGAGTAGAATGCCATGACAGTAGATTCTCCTTTCTCCTGGCTGGATGCCATCTTTGGCCGCTAGAGACGTGGCCTGAGAATGAGTGAATACTGAGAAGGCAGATCCAAGGGAGGATAAATGAGAAGCTGGATCTACTTCTGTATTGTGGAGAAATACAAACCCGTAAGTTAACATTTTTGCATAAACTAGAATTCATCTGGTTTTATATCATTGGCAGGAGAGTCTTCTGTGATACAGTAATTGTTTTGTATATTTCCCCATGAACTCTCACCAGCTTCTGTTTGCCAGTCATCTTTCCAAAACACAGAGCTGAGTGTGCTATTCTTATAGTTAAGAAAAAGCTGGCTTCCCACTGCCCTCAGTACAAAGGTCAAGCTTCTTAAATTGTCATTCAAAGTCTTTCACAATTGGATCCCCTTCTACTTTTTCAGCCTAATTTTTTGCTAGTCTCATTCTTAGGCACATATCTTATGCTTTAGTTTGACCAGACATGTACTTTTGCAGATATTGTAGATTTGTTCATGTTCTCTGTGTGGATTACATTTCCCCTTTCCACACCCTTTTCTGACTTACTAAGAATAGAACCTCAAAAATATAAGGTGTTCATTACTCTTAAATGTTAATTATTACACATCATCACTGTTGCTGATTTCAAGGGCTGTGTTTGAGAATGTTGGCAGGAAGGCAGAGTGAGGTGCTCAGAGACTTGATGAAAAGGGCTTTTAGACCCCAATGCTCTCATTTCATAGAGATTCAAATATGATTGTACTACAAAAATCCTAGAGAGCAACAAGCTTAGACAAAATGTGACTTTATTGCCATCTATACTGAGAATCCTCAAATGGTAGTATATTACTTTAGTAGATCTTTTGGAAAATACTCCTCCTAGGAGACAATATAATCAAGTGTAGTATGAAATCCAAGAACAGACTTCTGGGTGGTGATGTAGGTAAATTGGGAAGATGTCATGGGGTAGTGTTGAGATAGTCCCACTCTACCAGAAGCCACCTCTGCCACCTCCCAAAGGCTGCCTAAAATGCTTTGATAAGAGCTTATTACAAGACTTGGAGTTAGGTATATGTAGAGTATATGAAATGTTTTCCTGGGAGGGATGACATTTTAAACTTTTATTTTATATATTACTGGGAGTCATATGTCGTATGGTTCTGGTAATCAAGTTTTAAGAAGGGGATAGGAAAAAAAAATACCCTATAAAGACGCTGATGCTAAGAGTGGAAAGGAAAAGTTACCTAGGAGGTGGTAGAGTACCAAAAATAGCTTTTCGTTACTTCCCAGATGTCTTAGCATCTAATGGACAAAGCGAATATTCTTAGCTATACAATTGCTTTAATTTTAGGATTAGGGCATACTTTTAATTTTATGAAATTACATATTAATATCTTTTAAAGTAGAAGCATTGAGAATGTAGGGAATTCATTCATTAGAGCTTTAATACTTACTGTCTGATTTAGAGAAGTCACTTACCCTCTCTGAGCTTTGGTTTCATTCATTAATAAAATAGGCACAATATTCAGAGAAAGATCTAAGTGCCTGTTACAGTAAAAACAAATTTAAAAAGAAAAAAAATGCACAATACCTGACCTGCTAACCTCATAGGTTGTGAAAATGCAATGAGATGGCTGGAAGTAGAATTCTTTATAAAGTGGGCAAATTTATTATTTATAGTTGGTGCTAGTGCAGAAAGGATTGTGCTGTGAAGCACTGCCACTCAATGTCAATGGAATTTACTGTTGGTGGTACAAAAAAGAAAATATATCTTTAGTCTCTTGTTCCTTTAAATTTTGAAGGAGCTTCAACCAGGTTCAGAAAGGGAATCTTATTAGCATTTGGGGAAAGCCTTTTTACTGAAACTTCTTGAAGGTTTCAACTGTAGGCACACATATGTTTGTAAAGATAACTAGCCAATGAATGACATTTTAAAAGAGAGAAGCTGTTCTTTGACCATCTTCTCAAAGAATTATTCATATCAGAAAATTGGAAAGAGTAGACAGACATGCAGGAATATTTTGATAAAGGGCATGATGTGTCTGAGGAGTTGACTCACAGTATCTAATCTGTTCCAGAGATGGCTTGGCAATTGTAAATGCTGGGGGTGGGGGAACCTCTCCTCTGCGTTTGTATAGTTTTTGGCTGTGTAGAACTAATGGCTCCAACTGCATCATGAGGTCAAGGGCAGAGCCCGTGGCTTACAGATGCTTGTGTTTCCTAGTTTCCAGTGGTAAATATTTATTAAATGAAAACTTGGCTGAGGCTGTATATCAAAGAGAGGAGGAAGTGGTATCTCCTGGCAGATTTTATCCTCAAGGCAGGTTACCTGCTCCTGCATAATTGAAAGGAGACCTGGCCTGCCTTGAAGGCTGTCTTACCCCTTCAGAAAAGATCAAGTAACAGTGGTGGCCCATGGGTGTCAAATAAAGGGCTTCATAGTTTAGGAAAGACATCAGCAATTAAGAGACAGTTCAGAGGACAGCTGTCATGATAAAGACTTTAGAAAAGAACACGTAGGAAGATGAGTCAGGGGTGGGGGATAGTGGGATTATTTAAACCTGATGAGAGGATCCCGAATAAAATGTGACAGGTAGTTGGTATTTGGACATTTGCAGGGGTGATTATATAGAATATAGAGCAGATGGTCTCACTTTTTTTTTGTTGTCGCCAAGGCACTCAGGAAAAGATCATATTTACATGGCCACAGTGTAATTAGGTGAGGTTACTTAAGACTAGATTCTGCCCTAAGGCTTTGACATACCTAGGTCCCCCCCTACTACCAAGTATTAAGGGGATCAATAGTATCATCCAAAAGACCATCAGGGTGGCTAAATGGTAGAAAGGAGAGCCTCATTGCTTTTCTCAGTTTGTAAGCCAGGAAGGGAAAGCTTCAGTGTGGACTGAAGGTGTTCTCTGTTGGAATAGGGGAAGGACAGGTTAGGTTTTATATTCATACTCATACATATTCAATAAGTTTTGGGGAAAAGTTATACATATATGTGGGAGCCGAACATATGTAACATACATCCCTTATTCAGTTTGGAGTGAGGTTTTAGCACTAAAATGAGGTAGAATTTTGCTCTTTACATCAAAAGGTGAACTACAGGACACAAAGGTGGTTTGTGTGCAGCCTCTATAAGCTGGCAGAAACTGGCAATCTGTAATATTAATAGTTTATCAGAAAGGAATGTTTGTAAGGCCGGTCCTCTGTCTAACCAAAGCTGATAGCTGGTATGGCTAGAGGGAGCAGAGTTATAGAAAGGTAGAAATTTGTCATGCCATCCAGGCCCTGACCCATAGTAACTTGGTTTCCTCAACCCTAGGGTCTGCCTTAGTTGATAAAGGGGCATCTATTTTGTTATCTCTTAGATCATAATAGCTTAGCGCATTGTAACCAATCCTTGGTTTAAGGGAGTCACATACTTTTTACGAAATTGATGTAAAGGACTGGTAGTGTCTGTATTTAAGGTAGAGTTAGAAAATGTAGGGTCAAAATGACAAATATGAGATTGAAATAAAAGGAGGAAATAATTGATTCTGGATTTAAAAATATTGATTGATTTGTCAAAGAATGGGTGTGTGGTTGTGTTTGTAAAGAAAAGAACATTCATCTGAGGACTGTGAGTCCTCTTAAATGATCAGGCCTAGAGAGACATTAAAATGAGACAGCAATCATGGCCCTACTTCCTCCTTGAGCTGTGTATTCATCTCTTGAAACTGCTTGCTATTGCCACATGTAGCTACACGTTAACTCAATAACCCCACACCTGACACCACAATCCATACCCTATAGCTTAACAATGTATAGCCAAACACTAATCAATGCCACTTCTGTAAACCAATGAGAATTCCTGATAACAACTTTGTATCAGCCCACTCCTTGTCCCCTTTTTTGACTTTAAAATCCCACTTGTAACTGCTGCTAATTAGAGTGTATATTTAGGGCGACTTTCATCTGTGTTCCCAGGTTGCAGTCCTAAAGCTTGACCCAAATGAACTCTCTACTTTGATAAAAGAAAAGCTTCAGCCAAATTAAATTTAAAGGAGTTTAATTGAGCAATGAATGATTCATGAATCAGGCAGCCTCCACGATCACAGCAGATTCACAGAGACTCCAGGGGTGCCTTGTGGCCAGAACAAATTTATAGACAAGAAAGGTAAAGTGAAGTACAGGAATTGGAAGTGAGGTACAGAAACAGTGAGATTGGTTACAGCTTGGCATTTACCATATTTATATGTAGTTTGAACATTCAGCAGTCTATGAGTGGTAGAAGTATGGCTGCTGGGATTGGCCAACACTCAGCTGTTGTTACAGGTACATACTATTGAGGTAGGTTTTCAATTTTGTCTGACTGCCAAGCTAGGTTACAGTTCATCTACAAGGATTCAAATATAGAAGTGCAGAGTTCTTCTCAGGCCATATTTAGTTTGCTTTAGCAATTCCCTCTTTTGATCATTTTCTCAGTTTTGAGAGATTGACCATAACCTTAGTCATTGATGTTACTATCACTATTGTAAATGTATTTACATGCTTTTGAAACTCACTGGGAAAGAGTAGAACAGTGGGTTTTGCAAGGAGAGAGTAAGGACTGAGTAGAGGCTACCTCCTTATGGTGGAGCATCCTGTTTACAGGAGAAAAGCAAAACCTGGTCTGTTATAGGATAAATATATATTTTAGTTTGATTCTGCCACATTTAGCATGAGTGACTTCATTTTAGTTTGGTTTGTTGGGGCCAAGTGCATGAGCTTAGTCCAAAATAATGGCCTCTCATAATTTTGTTAAAAAAAAAATCCCCCTTTCTGGCCAGGTTCTCACTTAGGTGAGAATGTGACCAAAACTTAGGGCCATAGTGCCACTCTCAGGTACCATCATTTAGGGTTTCTGGTCTCAGCATGTCATTCATAGGTATGGTGTCTTTGTAGTCACATATTTTTTTCAGTTTTTGCCATTCCAGTTGAAGAGAGATCATTTGATGCCCTGGAGATGACTGCATGCAAACATTTAAAACCTTCGAGAGAATACAGCATACCAGGGAGACTGTTATGACTATTGGGAGGATAATACCAAGAGTTTGGAGTATGCTCCTTACTCAGGGCCCCCATAAATCAAACCACACAAAATTAAATAAAGAATTAGCTAAAAAGTCTACTCACATGATGAAGTAAATTTTTCATTTATCCCCTACAACTGAATTTTTAAAATATACATTTGATGTGTTTCTTCATAGGCCACAAATGTCAGCAGCTGTAGAGGTACTTTTCCATTTAGCCAATTCTATTACTTAGCATAACTTTCACGAGAGAATCTAGAGTCTGTTGTGTGATGATGGCCTTTAAAGTAGAATTTGCTGTAGAGCCTATTATGAGGGAGATATTCTAATTATTGCCTCTTTTATTCTAAATCACGGAAAAAGGACCTAACAAATGATGACCTTCTAGAAGAGTGAAGGCCTGGGATTGGAAATGTTCTCTTTAATCCATTCTTTGTGTTAAGAGGAGTTTTGACCGATTATAAAGCAATGTATGAACCACTAAGGTTTCCCATCTACATTGGGCTTTCATCTTTTATCTATTAAAGTATAAGGTTATTCATGTATAAGGCTGGCTGCAAAATCCTTCACAAATAAAAATATACCTTGTAAGTAGAGTCCTCCTTTTCTTTTCTATTGTTCACAGAGGCATAAACATGGAAAAAATATTCAAAGATAAGAGTCTCATGATAGTAGAAGTCTTGATCCATGATCTTGGGAAAAGCTGTTCACATCAAGGATGCCATCTTCTTTTGCAGAGAAACTTTCCTGGTTAGTTTTACCTCATGGGTTCCAATGGATGTACAGTTCCAGGAGTGTGGAGGGACACTTCTCAGTTGTAAGATTATAAACCCAAGGTCAAGGCTCCAGTTTTGCTGTAGTGTGGATGAAAAGGACAGTCTTTCTCTGATGTTCTCCAAAGATCCAATCTTCAGGTTCTAGATTGTGAAGGGATTGTCCTCCGTGAACCATAAAAAAACTTTCTTTACCTGATGAAAGTAAACTGTAGCATAATAACCTACTGTTATAACATCAGCTCTCTTGCATGGGAAAGCTTTTATACAACCAGAAAACATGCACTGAAAATGAAAATTGAATGAAATCTCCTTATAAATGTTTATATGGCCCATCAGGTAGCCAGATGTACCTGAAGCTTTGATTGTCTTCCTAAGAATATGGAACCAAACATTGGTTATAAGCTGTTTCTGCAATTTATAAGTCACCACATCAATATATTCAATTTGAATTATTTTATCTCTTCCCTGATGAGTCATGGAATGCAGAGCCTTTAATAACAAAAGCTTTAAGGACTCAAGAGGACAAGGTGGCTGTTCTGGTTCTCTATGAGTTCATGCTTAACACTGGACTTATGTCCTCTTGAATATCAGTTGTTTCTCCAATATGGTTGCATAGCACTGATAACTAATGGGTTATCATAGATAATTTGACTTAGCCCATGGAGTTCATTCAAATTTTATATTTAAAAAATTTTAGTATTGGCTGATTTAGCATGATAATCTAGAGCTTGATTTTGAAAGGTTTGTTAAATACCAAAGATTTAAAACATTGGATATGACGAAATGGAATCTTAGGTTACCATAAGTCATTCGTTTAGCCAAAATGATAACTCAAAACTTTTTTAAAAGAAAAAACATCATTCTGATAGAGAGGAGACTCAGCTTCCCAAACAAGAACCAATGAAGATAGCATGAGGCCAACTGACTCTGTCTCCTTTCTTTCCTTCCCCCTGTTTTTCTTTTGTAGTTTATTTAAAAGATAAACAAAAATCTTTTGTTATCTTTTAATATTACATAAAAATTCTTTTTAAAAGAGAAAACCAAAATTTTATGTTTCTATTAGTGTATTTTTAATGCTAAAGCTAGTTTTTAATAATTTTAAAAATCTATTCAGTTTTAAATAAAGTTTGACCAAAAAGTACAATTTTTATAAGAAGTCCTTTAAATCCTTTACAATTTTTTTTCTCAGAGCAGCACAATGTTCTAAGAAAATTCTGTTGTGTTTCTATTCCAATGTCCAATTTATGGGAAAAAAACTGAATAATGCCATTTTAACTTTAGCCAATTTGTTCACACATAGGATCTCTTACAATCAATTTTTTATAATTCTTCCGTAACTTGTTCAAACCTTTAGCATTATTTAATTTAAAACAATCCTTTAACCCTCTTACCTAGGCAAAAATTTACATTCTCATACCTTCGTATAATTGCATAGAAAAAACATATTTCATTCTCCTTACACACATTGCATTTTAACCTATTTTTTCAGTACTCTCAATTACAAATTACAATGCTAACTCTTAGCAACTTTCACTTTTGGTGAAAACCTTATTAAGTTAGAGATTATGTACTAGGTGTGGAGTCTAGGACCCAGACAGAAATGCAGATAAGGCCTGACTCTTTCCAACATCTAACTCCACATGTCCCAGGCCTTACCTAGCTGTAAAGCAGGCAAGCTGTACAGTTAAGAGTCACAGTGGCAATTTATGAAGCATTAGGCATTTAGGAGGCTTAATCACCTTTAAATTGTACGACATTTCTGACATAAATTCTTTTTCATAAATTCTTGCATGACTTACACAGACCATGCACAACATATTTAGACTTTCTGACCTGCCCTAAACATCCTTTTTTTTTTTTTCTTTATTGTACTTTAAGTTCTAGGGTATATGTGCAGAACATGTAGGTTTGTTACATAGGTGTACATGTGCCCTGGTGGTTGGCTGCATCCATCACTCCATCATCTACATTAGGTATTTCTCCTAATGCTATCCCTCCCCTATCCCTTCAACCCCCAACAGTCTCTGGTGTGTGATGTTCCCCTCCTTGTGTCCATGGGTTCTCATTGTTCAACTCCCACTTATGAGTGAGAACATGTGGTGTTTGGTTTTCTGTTCTTGTATTAGTTTGCTGAAAATGATGGTTTCCAGCATTATCTATGTCCCTGAAAAGGACATGAACTCATTCTTTTTTATGGCTACATAGTATTCCATGGTGTATATGTGCCACATTTTCTTTATCCAGTCTATCATTGATAGGCATTTGGGTTGGTTCCAAGTATTTGCTATTGTGAACAGTGCCACAATAAACATATGTATGCATGTGTCTTTATAATAGAATAATTTATAATTCTTTGGGTATATACCCAGTAATGGGATTGCTGGGTCAAATAGTATTTCTATTTCTAGGTCCTTGAAGAATCGCCACACTGTCTTCCACAATGGTTGAACTAATTTACACTCCCACCAACAGTGTAAAAGTGTTCCTATTTCTCTACATCCTCTCCTGCATCTGTTGTCTTCTGACTTTTTAATGATCATCATTCTAACTGGTGTGAGATGGTATCTCAATGTGGTTTTAATTTGCATTTCTCTAATGACCAGTGAAGCTGAGCTTTTTTTCATATGTTTGTTGGCTGCATGTCACCTTTTGAGAAGTGTCTGTTCATATCCTTCACCCACTTTTTGATGGGGTTGTTTCTTTTTTCCTGTAAATTTGTTTAAGTTCTTTGTAGATTCTGGATATTAGCCCTTTGTCATATGGATAGACTGCAAAAAATTTCTCCCATTTTGTACGTTGCCTGTTCACTCTGATGATAGTTTCTTTTGCTGTGCAGACGCTCTTTAGTTTAATTAGATCTCATTTGTCTATTCTAGCTTTTGTTTCCATTGCTTTCGGTGTTTTAATTATGAAGTCTTTGCCCATGCCTATGTCCTGAATGGTACTGTCTAGGTTTTCTTCTAGGATTTTTATGGTTTTAGGTCTTATGTTTAAATATATAATCCATCTTGAGTTAATTTTTGTATAAGATGTAAGGAAGGGAACATCCCTCTTTTAAAACAACCAGTCATTTTACTTCAGGGCAAGAATTTACCATAGAGCATCTGTTTTTTTAATATAATAAAATCTCTCTTCTTTATAACCTTCCTTGCACAGCTAGGGGGCATAGCTAATTCCATAAATCTCCAGGCCTTATGTAGAATTTAATGTTTCCTGAATAATTGAACAATTTACAAAAGTCAAAGCAGTTTATGACCTTAAAGCATTTAGCTAACCTAATATCTGACTTACAAATTTAGACAAAATGCCTCTATTTTGTCAATAATCTTTAAAGCTGTTTTTAGTTCCCAAAGATTACTAAAGTTACATGAACTAAAAGGCATTATAGTTGTTATTTTGCTTTCAAAATATTTAAGTGCTTATTTTTGTTTAAGCCAATTAATTAGAGCTCTTTTATATAAACATTACACACAACACACGTATAATTACACAGGCAGATTACTACAGTAGTTGTAAGATTTTTCATTTGCCAGTGTTTAAGTTTCTTAATTGCTTATTGGCCTTATGGTGGAGTCCTTGGAAGAACCAGGAAAGAGGTCTCTGATGCCTCCTGTTTTCCCCAAGGAGTCTAGGCTTTTAGAGCTTGAATATCCACTTTTAAGTTAGCTGAATTTTAACCATACTACTCTTTAATAAAGTCCTTTAAAATTTCTTATTACCTGATTTTAGCCAGGCCAAATGCTGATATTTCTGGCTTTTGAACTGTACCAAAAGTAACCTCCGAGGTGCTCAGAGAAAGGAAAATTTAAAATAGTCTGTGGAGGAGAAGAGACTACATGAGGTCATGCAAATATTAAACCAGAAAGAATTTACTTTCTTAGCAGGGAATTGAACCTGATTGCCAGTGTGAAAGGGCAATATCTTAGCTACTGAGTTATAACACAGGGCATATCACAATAGCTTAGCATATTGTAATATACATCTGGTTTAATGGAGTCACAGTCGTTATGAAATTGATTAAGAGGGCTGGGACTCTTTGTATTGTGGCTTGTCCAAATGTCAAATAAAAGATTGAAATAAAAGGAGGAAATAATTAATTCTGGATTTGAAAATACTGATTGATTTGTCAAAGCATGGGTGTATGAGTGTGTTTGTAAAGAAAAGAATTTTTATCTGAGGAATATGAGTCTTTTTAAGTTATCAAGCCTAGAGAGACATTAAAATGAGACAGCTGCACTTCCTCCTTGAGCTGTGTATTCATCTCTTGAAACTGCTTGCTATTGCCACATGTAGTTATACGTATATTAACCCAATAACCCCACACCTGACACTACAACCCACACCCTATAGCTTAACAATGTATAGCCAAACACTAATTAATATCACTTCTGTAAACCAGTGAGAATTCCTGATAACAACTTTGTATCAGCCCACTCCTTGTCCCCTTTTTTGACTTTAAAAATCTACTTGTAACTACTGCTAATTGGAGCATATACTTAGGGTGACTTTGAGTCTGTGTTCCCAGGCTGCAATCCTCAAGCTTGACCCAGATGAATTATCTATTTATATTAAATTTGCCTTAACTTCTTCCTTTTAGGTCAATGTATATGTGTGTTTGTGTATACAGCATGTTCCAAAAGTCTTTAAACAGTTGAAACTTCACTAACATCAGAAAAATAAGTGCTATAAATTCACCCCCAATATCCTTTGAAGTTTTAATTATACACATTTATTTTATACTTGTTTTAGTTTTGTAGATGTTAAATAATGAATTAGTGAAACCATGCCCTAGAGAGTTAAAGAAACTAATTACTAACAAATATCATCCGTTTACAGGATAGCAGATCTTTTTTTTTTTTAAAAAAAAAAAAACTTGCTAAAATGCCAAAATTGCCTCTTTTTATGAAATTAAAAAACTGGCTAAAATGTATTAAAATCAATAAGAATAACTGGAGTTTAAACAGAAAAGAATCTTGCTGAAGTCATAGACCAAATTTCTACCACGTTTCAAACCAACTCCCCATAACTGTGCACATGCGATCCACGAGGTAGCATTAAAAACAACTGTGCATGCCTGAGGACTTTATGGACCTCCTCTTTTCTTCTACCAGCCACCTACTAATCCCAGAGGCCACTCCCTAAACCTTTTCTAACAAAATGACTGCATGAAAGCCAGCACATGGGACAGATCTGAGCTGGACTCCCGTATCGCTGTGATTAATTTACCATAAAAACCTGCATTTCTCAAAAACCCAAATTGGGCAGTGAGCTCCTTTTCTTTGATAATATTAGTTTTAATCGTTTGAGTCAGTACCTCTGATTGGAAATAGTTAAGGATGACGTTAAAGTAAAACATTTACTGTTTGACACTCACAAAACAAAGTCAGTATAAAGGCACGTTAAGTTTCCTATCTGGGTTAATGTAAGGCAAAAACATTCTGTAGATAAGAAGGATTGGAGGACATTTGTGATCCTGAGAGTACCAATGCCTGGGTACGACAGAAATTCCAGGCAGTATTTCAGGTTTTCAAGGCTGTGGTGTTGATGGGGTTGAAGTTAAGGGCTCCAAACAGTAAAGCAGGACTTGGGTAATACCTGGTTTACTGTTGGAGCAAACAGAAAATTCCACTTGGGTAAATATATGACATGAAGAAAGGATGGAGTTGGGAAATGGAGTGGGAGGGTAGGACAGAGGGACCTGGAGGGCACAGGAGGGGTGGGGTTGGCTGGGCTGGTGAGGTCAGGGCTGTGGACACACCCTCCTCTTACTGCTCCCTCCACCCTCAGAAGCCCTCTGTGACTCTTCCATGCTCTGTGATGCAGGCCTGGGCTTATAGTTAAGACTGGGAAAACTCAAGGCTCAGTTGCTTCAGGCAGCCATGCTATTCAGATCATGGAGAATATCCTCTGTTTTCTGAACAGTTACACTGAGTCAGGGCTCAGCCCTGGCTTGGCACATTGCTTGGATATTGACCCCAACTTCATCTGCTTGAGTGGGTTGGGGTTGTTTATGCTGTACTTGTTCTACGTGCTATTGACCCTGTATTTGTCACCCCCCAGGAAAAATAATGACATCCAAATGGTAAGAAACCGTGGGTGAACACCCAAGGGAGATTCCCTGTTGTTGTTTCCCAATCCTATTCCCACATTTCTAAGTAAGTTTGGTTGGTACAGAGAGATGGTCTTAGATGGGAAGTCTGAAGAGAGGATAGAATTTCGCTTTTCTTTGGAAGAGGCTGGGTAGACTTAGGGCTTCAGGAGGACTAAAGTTTCCATCTGAAGCTCACGGACTGCCTATCTGGCTGTGGTGGAGGGTTCCAGATAAAATTCCACAGTAATTCTGTGGTCCCTGACTGGACTGCATAGAGAGTGTGGTCTCTCTGAAGAAGAACAATTTCTACTGAAATTTGATCATGAGTCACATTCCCCTGTCACCTTCATTCAACCAAGTCTTCCTTCATATTGGGTTGAGCTGGGGAGCAATGCTGAGAGTCTCTGAGCAGAGGCTGGAGGCAGAGTTCTGTTGGGACACTTTTCCTATGAGGGAGAACAGATGTGACTGTTGGCCTCTGAGTCTGTGTCCTCCTTGAGGACTGCTAACTGAGCATATCAAGGGTGGCTTTCTCTGACAAAATTCTCTTTGAGTTTTTCAGAGAAGGAAAAATTAGAAATATTTGTTCGCCTTTCATAATTGATAACAGGAACATATTAGCATTAATTAGGGAGTCATATTATTCTGTGTAATGAGTGAATGAATGAATGAATGAGCTTCATAAAGAGTGAGGTAAATGAGTCCCAGCCTCTCATTGTCTTTCTTTTGTTCTCAGCGCCAGGGAAGAGCCAGGAGGAGAAAGAAATGTAGGACATTTAAAGGTAAGGTCAGCCTGCTGTATCTGAGCTTCAAGGGTGACCCTTCCTGTTTCTGTCAGGAGGACTCAGACCCATGATTTCTTAGAATGTCAGTAACTAGATACAGCCTCAGAAGACAGAGCACTCAGCAGACAGGCTTACAGAAAAGCGATCAGACCTGACACATTGCTCATAGGCCCTGCTCTGCCCATTCATAGGCATGACAGAGTGATAGACCTGGGCACTGAGTATTGCCCAATAGGTGGGCAAGTTAGATATCGAGGAATGACTAGTGGCTGGCTTGAATCAGAGCTTCTGTCTCACAACTTTGCACAAGTACTTTGACTTCCTCGATACTCAGATTCATCTCAGAGGAGCATCACATGGGGTAATGTACGTGAAAGAATTTTACAAATGATGCCACATACACATGTGAACTTGTTAATAATATCAATGACTATTTGCCCTTTCCCACTGATACCTGGGGTTATCAGAGTTAAATATCCTAAAGATTTTCCACAGAGCAACTTCTGTATGATCTCTGTGTCTCTACCTTCATTATATATAACATACTGTTATGGTTTCCCAGACTGGATAACCTTCCAGAAAGAAGCAGAAGAGGAAAGGAAGCTGGTTTCTTTTCTGAAAAGGTGATTAATTGTTCCCTTTTGTCCTGTTCCCACCCCAGTCCTTTTTTTCAGCAAATTCTATTCACCTCAGGTATTTCTTGTAGCCTGCTGTAGTTGTGGGAGTGGGTAGCCATAGGAACGTGTATGTGAATGAATGTGTTGAGAGGCCCTAGAGTGCATGGTGAGGTCATAGGCAGGGGGCAATGTGAAGCGGGTAGCAGGCACCAGGGTTCTGACCCCTGCTAGGCTAACAGACCCTCCTTTCCTTGTTCTGGTCCTGGCTGCAGCTTCAGACCTCCTGCTTCCTGCAGTCCCCTGGGCCGGCATCATGATACCACCCGCTTTCGTCGACTGTTATGCCCAGACCCCCTCTGTATGGTGTGTAACAGAACAACTGCTGAGGTCCAGCGACTGCTGTGTTGGGAGTCCCTGAAAGAACCTGCTCCCTCTGTGTCCTCTTTGGCTTCTGCAGCTTCTGCGACTGAGTCATCGTTCACTCTGGCTTCTGCCGCCTCAGCAACCCCTCCAGAAGACCTAATAGTGTCCCCTTGTCCTGACCCTTCTCCACCACCCCCGTTAATTCTCTCACCTGACCTGATCACCCCTTTAGCTGACTTATTTTCACCCTCACCACTGAGGGACCCTCTGCCACCAAAGCCTGTTTCTCCCCTGGATTCCAAGTTCCCTATAGACCATTCCCCACCGCAACAGCTTCCGTTTCCCCTTCTCCCACCACATCACATTCAGAGAGCAGAGCCCTATCTCCAACCGGAGGCCAGTTTGTCTCTGAACACCATCTTTTTATTTGACTCTACTCTATCCCAAGATATGAACTCTTTACCAAATATTTCCCATGCCATGAATCCCTGTGATTCATGTACTTTTCATTACAAACCACCAAACTCTTTTGCTTTACGAATGCAAGATTGCACTGTGTCTCAGTCTAAAGCAAGTCTCATCATACTGAAGCCTCTGGAAAAAGAGACTTTATCTGTAGGCGGCTCTGGTGGGTCAACCACCGCTGCCCCTACAATTGGAGACATTGACCATTCATGCCCTGCATCTGCAGAATTCTCCTGGTGGCAGCCTCATGCCAAGGACTCTTTTTCTTCCAATTTTGTACCATCTGATTTCATGCAAGAGCTCCTTAGCCTTCATTCTTCTGAGACCTCTTTAGGGGGGTATTCTGTGGTCAACCTCATAGTGCCCGTTAACCTCTCATTTGTCAGCCATGACATCGTGGCACTCCTGGAGAGACAAGTCAAAAAAAGGGGCGATTTCCTGATGTGTAAAGAAAATGGAAAGAAACCGGGAACTTTCCCAAAACATCTTAGGCCAAACTACCAGCTAAATTCTTCAGGGAAAATGTTAGCTTCAACTTCTGAAAAGCATGGCTTGACAACCTCCCTTCCGTTTTCGGCCAGTAATAGGAAAGTAGAGGGGCTGCACATCCATCAGCAGCCCCCATATTCTAAGTGCTTTGAGGACCATTTAGAGCAAAAATATGTTCAGCTCTTCTGGGGTCTCCCATCTCTGCACAGCGAGTCTCTGAATCCTACTGTTCTTCTCCATCGTGGCCGTTCTTCCATGTTTGTATTCTTCAATGAAATTGCGAGTATGTCTACATTCCAGGAACCCCCAGTACTGCCCCATCCCCAACCTCTGTCCTTGCCTATTACCCAGCCGCAACCCTTGCCTCAAACCCTGCCCCAAGGTCAGTCCCTAGCTCAGCATCCATCTCTACCCACAGCCCAACTACCTAGTCCTCTATTCCAGATTGGGATCTGTGGAGTGTGTTTTCATAAATCTCAGAATGAGGGACAGTCTCTTACGCCATCTGAAATTAACCATCTGGAGTGGAATGTGTTGCAGAAATTACTGGAAAGTGTGTGGGGTTTACCCTCTGTGGTTAAAAAATCCCAGGAAGACTTTTGTTCTCCAGCTCCCAGTCTTGCATTGGTCAAGTCCTTTAAGGCTTGTGATCCCATCCCCATCAGTACTGGAGATTTTCCACTCAGTACTGAACTTAGGAAGAAACTAGAGCAACACCTTCGAAAGAGGCTCATCCAGCACAGATGGGGCCTGCCCCGCAGAATCCATGAGTCTCTGTCACTGCTACGTCCTCAGAGCCCAATTTTAGAGATATCTGAGTCAGAAAACAGTGAGGGACCCTTACATAGCTCTTTGGTTGAGGGTCAGAGCCACAATGATCTCAAGAATTTTAAATCAAGGAAACGTAGGAGCTTCCACAAGAGAAGCTCAAATATGCTTTCCCTGGAGAATGTGGGGAAGCTTCAGGGATACAGCCAGGAGAATGGCCCAAAAGGTGACCTGTTGCATGAACCAGAGACATCTTCAGAAGAGGATCTGAGTTCTAATTCTGAGAGCGACCCAGAAGGTCATATGATGCATCTGCCAGGGAATGATTTAGGGGTGAGCCTAGGTCAGAAACAACTTGCAAATGCCCTGACAGTACATTTGAGCAAGAAATTTGAGGAAATCAGTAAGGGTCAAGTGCCTTGGAGTGTGCGTAGTTCATGGCATTCAGTCAAGCAGACAATGTCTCTTCCTGAGAAATCCCATAGCCAAATAAACCATCAAGATTTGGCAGCATTGGTAGGTGAGGACTACTGCGTTGATACTTCCCAGGAGATGTCCTTCCTTGGTTCTAACAAACGAAAGATGTTGGAAGCCCATATTAAATCTTTCCATATGAGGATGCGGTGGGGTCTTCCCAGCAAGGTCCTTGAATCCATAGAAATCTGTAAATCGCAAGAGGACCTTTCCAGTTCCTTTTCCCATCTTGACCTCTCCTCCTCAGCCACCTTCATTCCTCAGGAAGATTCCAAAGAGGGGTTCTCCAAGTCTCTTAGACAAAGCACTCTTCAAGAAGAAAAGTTGGGAACAACAAGCTCCATCCCTATTTTGGGTCATCCTGACCCTGTTTCTGATACTCAACATGACCTTACAGAGATGGATTCCAAAGATGGTGCCTCCAATCCCCTTAGGGGAAGCACTACAGATTTTCAAGGAAAAAAGATAGAAACAATAAGCTTATTCTACATCCCGGATCATCCACATCTGGTCATCTCACCTGTTGACAAAGAACAGCAGGAGACCCTGAGAAGAGAATTATTTGATACTGATAATGAGCTTATAGAAACTGTCCAGACACCTGACAATGGCAGACAGGCTTTTCTGCCCTGCACACACAGCATCATAGATGAAGTCAGTCAGAAACAGAATGTAGTAGCCAGTAGGAGCAGCCCAGAGCTGTCCATAATGCAAGCTGGGGCTGGTGGTGAGTCAATGGATGAAAAAGAGAGTTTCGGCAATAACATAGAAAGGCTTCAGAGCAGTAGAAAGACCTATCCTGTCACCAATGGGCCTAAGGAAATGTTCAAAGAAGATGAGCTCAGTTTTCTTCAATCACAAACTAGGAAAAACTTGACAACCAGCAAGTCAGGAAGCTCCTCAGTGATAAAGGGGAAAATAAGCACTTCTCTTGAAACTGAAAATTTCTCACCAAAAATATCAGTTCCCCAAGATCCTAAATCATCATCCCTTAAACATCAGATGTTTAGTGAGTTAAAGCTGGCCCAGGGGGAGCAGAGCCAAGCTCACACCCATTTCACTGACATGCCCCTTGCCTTAGATAACTTGGCTTCCAAGGGCTTACTGACTCATACCCAGGGCATTTCCAGTGGGAACATGGCAACTTCCCAGGTAATGAATGTCCATGTGGAGGACAGAAGGATCCATGTGGAACAGCAGCAGGAGCCCACGGTCCCTAAGCATGTCTTACAGAATTGCCAAGTTAAGAATTTCCCACCAGCTACAAAGAGAGTGAGATCCAAAGGAGGAGAGCTTGGTGGAGGGGATGCAGGGTTGGGAACACCCCAACCCAGGAGAAAGAGCCATCCTGTTCAAAAGAAGACATCAGGGGAGGTGCTTAGGAGAAAATCTTCCCCAACATTGACAACACAGCCTCCTCCTGAAAACCTTTTCAGAAAATGGATGAAGACCTTTTTTCAGAGATTTAAGAAACCCAGCATAATATGTGAGGAACAAGAATGTTCCCAGGAAAAGGGTAGCTCCCTATCATCATTTGTGCAGGATATAGGTCCAGCTAAGATTAGAGCTGCCTTTACTGGGACTACTGAAGCTCAGAAAGTTAAGAGAGACATTGGAAAGTTCCCAGAGGAGAGGCTGGAGCATAGGGATGGGATAGATATCACCTGTCCCCAAGAGGCTCTTTCCTCCCCAGTGGAGCTTAGAAAAGCTCAGCACAAGCCAGTACTGCAGGTCAGAGCACAGCGTGTCCAGGGCTATCCCTGCAACTACACGGCTCCTTCCTGCAAAGTGACATGTAGCAAATCTTGCAGCCAACAAGCTATCTTAGTTGGCCAGAATCATCCAACACGGATTAGGCAGATCATAGATAAGAACAGACAGCCCCGGAAAGTTGAGGCATTTAAGGGCAAAATATTGTATCAAAGGCATCCCCAATCCATGCCCCACAGGAAGCCTGTGCCCCAGCCAAGTCCCACTTGCCCTTGTCAAGTCGACCCAGTGCCTCCAGCCATGCCAATCACTGCTAAAAGCACTATGTTTAGTGATGTGCCTTTAGTAATTACACAGACAATGCTTCCAAAGCATTTCCAGGGAGGAAAATTTCCCCCCACAAAATAATTCACTCCTAGTTGAGAATATCGATTCTCCCCAATAAATGTTCTAATAAGACTGATGTCTTTTCTGTGTATTGTGTTGGGGAGTATAGGTTTTGAGTAACCCAAGCTTGTGCTTAGGGAAAGGTAGGAGTTAGTTCAGTTCTTACTGACTGCCTCCTTTGACTTCTAAAAGGTGACCAATCTCCTGGAGCTCTTGTGGAGGAATGAGTATCATGTGTCTTCAAAAGCCCCTTCTGTCCCTGATGAAGTCTGAGGTGTTGGGCTATTTTCTACTTCTTTGCTTGAGACTTACTGATATGGTATGGCAGCCTGCACCTTCTTCCCCATTCACTGCTTCATATTCTTTAGGGCAGTGAGTAAGACAGGCCTTCTGTATGTGAAGAGAGGGTCAAGGACAGGTATATTTTTCAGAAATAGTGGTTTAATCACTGTTTTTAAAAGTTGCCAGTGACCAGAGGATCATGTAAGTTGGTGGGAGTGTTGGGGGTACTGCTGGTTGGGGTAGGGTGTCAGGAACACTGTGGATGCTGCTTAAGATTATGACAAGCAGGGCATGCTAGTGATTTGGGGAAACATATTTTGACCTCAACATTAAGGTTTTTCCACTAAAAAGTCACTTTGGGCAACTAGTTCTACTCCCTGGGTATATTCTGGATTGATGACATTTTTAATGAGCAAAAAGATCACCTAGCTGTCTGTGGCAGCAACGTTGACCAGGAAACCACCTACCTTACAGAATAAAATAAAGGCGAGAGTAAGGAAAAGATGCCTTAGAATGAATGAGAAAGTAAGAAAAAAGTGAAGATAGGAAAGGATGACCCTGTTGGTGGAAAAAGGTTTGTGCCCCATCAGGTACATATTACGACCCTTTCGCAATCTGGATCTAGGCACCACCCCTTTGAGGTTTACCAGGGCACTGCAGAGCTTACAGATGCCATTTTGGCAGAAGTGTACACGGGTCTGTTCTTTAAGTTCTACAACAGTATCTGCAGGACTGTTGTCAAGCATGGCATCCCTCTCTTTAGGGAAGGTGATCTTTGTGCCTTCTTTCCCACCATGTTGATGGCAACATGCAAGATCTTCCCTTAGTGTATACAGTTCACCTATCAGGATGGAGGTGTGACCTATGATCTTCACGAGCTTAGTGGAATATAATAGATATTGTCTAGAACACCTGCAGCTCATGATCCAGAGGTGAGTCCTGGACTACTGAACTATGCATCAGGGTTACAGATATTTGGGGGTTCACTATGGGCCTTTACAGAATGCTCCCTATGGCCAAGGTTAGTACATAAGCACCCTTAAAACATTAGGGGTTTGAAGAGAAGGCAACTCCACTTATACAGACTGGGATTAAAAAATGAGACGAGTTTTCTAGAGGGCACTTGCGGTAGGTTTCCTAGAAAAATCTGTGAATCCTTGGTGTCAAAACAAAACAAAACAGCAAAGATGTCCATTACAGCTCCCTCACTCAACCATCCTTCGTTTTTTCTGTCCATGCTTATGCTACTGAATCTGCCATGTCTGAAGCTTAGGATTACAGAAATAGTTCAGGTTCCACGAAGGCCTTAAGAAGGGCAAAATTGGGATGAAGCTCAGGGTAAAGAACTGTGGAGGTGGAGAATCAATGGAGGACCCAAACATCCATGTGGATAGACTTGCCAATAACCTGGCCTCTTAATTCCTCTGTCATTCCATCTTAGGGTTCTTGAACTCCATTCCAGTTCAGTTACTGCCAAACCCAGAAGCTATCATCAGAAACATCCAAGTTATCATCAGAAACACCCATGTTTTGTGGACGTAGAGTATTGCTCAATTGCCCTGGCTGGTGTGCAGTGGTATGTTCTTGGCTCACTGCAACTGACCACCAGATTTGAGTGATTCTCCTGCCCCAGCCTCCTGAATAGCTGAGATTAAAGGCACATGCCACGCGCCTGGCTTTTTTTTTTTAAATAGAGACAAAGTCTTACCATGTAGGCCAGGCTGGTCTAGAATTCCTGACCTCAAGTGATCCTCCTGCCTTGGCCTCCCAAAGTGCTAGAATTATAGGCATGAGCCACCATGCCCGGCCTCATCAAAACCACCTCTACATCTGTAATAATACAGCCTGACATTCCACCCTTTGACCTCATCCTCCTATCATTTCAGCTTAGGCCCTCAATTTGTCAAATTTTCACACTGGGTCATTAATTTTTCTACTGGTCTATCTACTATGTTTTTGTCTTAATTTTCTCCCTCTTCAATGCAGACTTCATGGTCTATCCGATAGCCAGTATTTAAAAAGCTCTACTTGAAATATGCCTCATCCAATTCCCTTTAATCCTCCCTGTCTAACAAAATCTCATCTCTCTGCCTTTGCCAGAAATGTCTTCCTATAAATGACCAATCACTATTGGATTAAATCTCACAATCAAGCCTACTGACACCATGATAAATGCATGGTCAGCCTTAGCACTACCTGGAAATAATTCACCCATTCATCCAAAAAATACTTATCCTGTGCTTACTAACAGAAAACAACACAAATGGAGCTTTGGTCATTTTTCCTTAGTCCACTTTCTCACTCCTGCTACTCAACTGTATTTCAAACCTTCTGTACTTTTCTCAAGTTTAGGCCATCTCCACTTGCTCAGCAGATGTGCTGGCCTCACCATTTACAGAGAAACTAGAATTCATTGGATGGAAATGTGTCATAAAAAATTCTTCAAAAAACTGTATCGATCCCTCATTTGTTTCCTTCCTAGGTTTCTTTATTTTTTTTTTGAGACAGAGTCTCGCTCTGTTGCCCAGGCTAGAGTGCAGAGGTGTGATCTCGGCTCACTACAATCTCTGCCTCCTGGATTCAAGCAGTTCTCTTAACTCAGCCTCCTGAGTAGCTGGGATTATAGGCATGTGTCACCACACCTGGCTAAATTTTGTATTTTTAGTAGAGATGAGGTTTCACCATGTTGGCCAGGCTGGTCCTGAACATCTGACCTCAGGTGATCTGCCTGACTCAGCTTCTCAGAGTGTTGGGATTACAGGTGTGAACTGCCACACTAGGCCACCTTCCAAAGTTTCTATCTTCAGAAGAATTATACTTCCTGAAATGTCTTTATTGACTGGTAAAGTCTAGTCTTGATGGACTGATCTATTCTTGCCTTGTAATAGGTAAAGAAGTATATGCTTTAAATGGATGAATTTTGTGTTATATTTCAATAAAACTTAAAAGGATTTAAGAAGAATAAGTGCTTGATGATAACAAGAATACAAGAGCATACACCAAAAAGAGTTAACACATTTTTGAAAGATTCAAACCTGGTGTAGGAGAGATAATGGATTTAGCAAAGTAGACAAAGCACCAGCTATCCTTATTGCTGCTTCCTCCTCTTCATGAGACACTGAACGTGTTTTATTTCTTAAATCCTTTCATTGAAAAGGTGATTAAACATACACAAGAGCAGGCAGAATGACATAACTCCCCATGTACCTACCACCTAACTTTCACAATTCTCATTTGGTACAGATGATTCATCCCATCTTTTACACTATGATTAAAGTGCAAACGTCCATTTAAACATTTTGCTATCCATCTCTTAGAAGATGTGCCATGTGCCATATGTCAGTGCTGTCACATTCCTTTGATACTTATCACATGGAACACACTTATGTACAACAGATGTACACAGCATTGATGACAAACACATTGCGCTTTACTGGCTTTGGCAGTCAATTCTCTTGACTTTAAGTCAACCCCAAGGAGTCATTTGAATTACTACCCTGAGTCCACACAAGAAGCAATCACAGAGAGGCAAATTCAGTGCCCAACATTTCAGTCCCTTAATCACAAAGTAACTATAACATGAAAAAATATATAACAGTAGAAAACTACATATTGCTAAAGACTTGAGATTGCCACATAAATATTTTCAAATATTTAAAAGAAATTTTTTCTATGACACATTTAAAATGAGTTTTTGTGTTTCTGCTTAAATAAGTAGATCAAATATAGTTGTCTATCTCCCCTCCTTCCCCAAATCCCATTAAGAGTAAAGGATTACATGAAAAGATGTGCAACATCATTAGTCATCAGAGAAATGCAAATAAAAATCACTATGAGATACTACTTCACAACTACTAGGATGGCTGGAATAAAAAAGATGAGTGTTTGAGATAATTGGGAGAAATTGGAAGCCTAATACATTGAGAGTGGGAATGTAAAATGATGCAACTGCTCTGGAAAACAGCCAGCTACTCAAAATGTTGGCATATAACCTAACAAATCCACTCTTAAGTATATACCAAGAGAAATGAAAACATGTGCCTGCAAAGAAACTTGTACACAAAGGTTCATAGCAGCATTATTCACAGAGCCAAAAGATGGAAACAACTAAAATGTCCATCAACTGATGAATGTATAAACAAAATGTGGTATGTCCATACAACAGAATATTATCCAGCCATAAAAAGGAATAAAGCATTAACACATGGTACAACATATATAAACCTTGAAAATTTTATGCTAAGTGAAAGAAGCCAGTCACAAATGACCACATATGACTTAATTCTGATCTTCAGAATAGACACATTTACAGAGAAAAAAAGTAAACTTAGAACTAGGTGAATGAAGTACAAGAAATGTAATAGCTAGAGGATATACGTTTTCTTTTTGAAGTCATATAAATGTTTTTAAAATGACTGGTGGTGGATGTACAACTCTGTGAATATAAAAATCACTAAATTATACACTTTAAATTGGTGACTTATATGGTACGTCAGTTGTATTTCAATAAAATTGTTTTAAAAACTGAAGGATTTAAAAAATAAATGTGGCTGGGTGCAGTGGCTCATGCCTGTAATCCCAGCACTTTGGGAGGCCGAGGCAGGTGGATTACCTGAGGTCAGGAGTTTGAGACCAGTCTGACCAACATGGTGAAAGCCCGTCTCAAAATAAATAAGTAAATAAATAAATAAATAAATAAATAAATAAATGATTGATGTGAGAAGGACAGGAGAGGATACAACAAAAGGGGTCAATCCATTTTTAGAAGGTGGAAACCTGGTAGGGGACATGTAATTGACTTAGTGCCTGAAAACCAATTCACATCTTATATCAGTCCATTCTCACACTGCTATAAAGAACTACTTGAGACTGGGTAATTTATAAAGAAAAGAGGTTTAATTGGCTCATACTTCTACAAGTTGTTTAGGAGGCATGGCTTGGGAGGCCTCAGGAAACTTACAATCATGGCAGAAGTCAAGGGAGAAGCAAGCACATCTTCACATGGAACAAAAGAGAGAAAGCTAAGAGGAAGTACTATACACTTTTAGAAAACCAGATCTTGTGAGAACTCACTATCACAAGAACAGCAAGGGGAAAATCTGCTCCCATGATCCAATCACCTCCCACTGGGTCTCTCCCCCTAACACTGGCGATTACAATTTAACATGAAACTGGGGAGGGGACACAAAGCCAAACCACATCACACCATAAAACTACAGAATACAAATGACATGGTGGAACCAAAGAAGAAATTAGGAGTTACATGCTGTAAACACGGTTCATTGAAATTCTGGTTCTTTTTTGTTTTACATTGTGTATTAGTCCATTCTCATGCTGCTGATAAAGACATACCTGAGACTGGGTAATTTATAAAGAAAAAGAGGCTTAATGGACTCACAGTTCCACATGGCTGGGGAGGCCTCATGATCATGGCAAAAGCTGAAAGGCACATCTTACCTGGAAATGGACAAGAGAGAATGACAGCTAAGTAAAAGGGGAAATCCCTTATAAAGCAGTCAGATATTGTGAGACTTATTAATACCATGAGAACAGTATGGGGAAACTGCCCACATGATTCAGTGATCTCCCACCAGGTCCCTTTCACAACACATAGGACTTATGAGAGCTACAATTCAATATGAGATTTGGGTGGGGACATAGCCAAACCATATTATTCCTCTCCTGGCCCCTCCTAAATCTCATGTACTCACATTTCAAAACAATCAATTCCTTCCTATCAGTCCCCCAAAAGTCTTAACCCACTTCAGCATTAACTCAAATGTCTGCACTTGGAAGGCTCGTCTGAGACAAAGCAAGTACCTTCAACTTACAAACCTGTAAAATCAAAAGGAAGGTTGTTACTTCCTAGATACAATGGGGATACACGCATTGGCTACATACAGCCATTTCAAATGGGAGAAATTGGCCAAAGCAAAGGGGCTTCAGGCCCCCTGCAAGTCTAAAATCTAGCAAGGCAGTCAAATCTCCAAAATTATCTCCTTTCATTCCATGTCTCATATGCAGGTCACACTGATGCAAGAGGTGAGTTCCCATGGTCTTGGCATTTCCCTTCCACATTTCCCTAGCAAAGGTTCTCCATGAAGGCTCTGCCCCTGCAGCAAGCTTGTGGACAACACATAGTTGGGTCTTATTTTTTAATCCATTCTGACAGTTTGTCTTTTAATTGGTGAATTTAGGCCATTTACATTCAAATTTTTAAATATATATGGATTAATATCTACCATTTCTGCAACTGCTTATTATTCATTGTACCAGTTCTTTCCTTTTTTTTCTCCCACTTTTTTTTTAGCCAATCTTAGTTCACTTTCAAATAACACTATACTGCTTCACAATGTAGTAGCATGGGTACCTTATAAAAAATGTTTCCAACTCTTTCTTCCTGTCACTTATAAAATTATTGTCATTCATTTTACTTATCCATGATACTATAATTACCAAAATGTTGTTTTTGATGTTGCTTTTATTATGTCAATTAAGAATAAGAAAAATAAAAGTTTTCTTTACCTTCATTTATTCCTTTGTTGGTATCCTTTCTTTTTAAAAAGATAGACAGATAGATAGATAGAAGGAGATACAGACAGACAGACAGGCAGATAGACAGACAGATAGATAGATAGATAGATAGATAAATAGATAGATAGATTGATCTGAGTGATCATTTTCCTTCTAAGGCAGATTTGATGGTAATTAATTCCCTGTTTTTTTTTAGGGAATTTTTTTTTTTTTTCTTCATCTTTGGAGGATAATTTTGCTGGTTACAGAATTTTGGTGATAGGGGATGGCGTGAAGGGGGTGGGCTTCTAGCAACACTTTAATTTTACTCTATTCTTTTACCTTGCATTGTTTATCGTGAGAAATCCATAATTCTTATTCTTGTTTCTCTAGAGGTAAGGTGTTTTTTTTTTGTTTTGTTTTTGTTTTTTACCCCTCTGGATTCTTTTAAGAGTTTTTTCACTGGGTTTTCTGCAGTTTGAATATGATATGCCCAGCTGTAGATTTATTTATTTATTTATGTTTATTTATTTATTTATTTAAGATGGAGTCTCACCCTGTAGCTCAGGCTGGAGTGCAGTGGCACAATCTTGGCTCACTGCAACCTTCCCCTCCTGGGTTCAAGCCATTCTCCTGCCTCAGCCTCCCAAGTAGCTGGGATTATAGGCACATACCACCACATCTGGCTTATTTTTGTATTTTTAGTAGAGATGGGGTTTCACCATTTTGGCCAGGCTGATCTTGAACTTCTGACCTCAGGTGATCTGCCCGCCTCAGCCTCTCAAAGTGCTAGGACTACAGGCATAAGCCACGGCACCCAGCCCCAGCTGGAGATTTTTAAGGTATTTATCCTGCTTGGTGTTATCTGAGCTTCCATGATCTATGGTTAGTCTGTCATCTATTTTGGAAAATTCTGTTATTATTACTTTAAGTATTTCTTCTCTTTCATCCTCTCTTCTCCTTCTGGTATTCCAATGATATGTTATCTTACATATTTTGAAACTGTCTCACAATTCTTGGGTAATTTGGGTTTTAAAATTTATTTATTTCTCTCTTTGCATTCAGTTTGGGAAGTATCTATTGACATATATTCAAACTCACGCATTCTTTTTTTGGCCAAATATAGTCTCCTGATGACCCATCAAAGGCATTCATCATGTCTATTGTGTTTTATTTCTAACATTTCCTTTTGATTCTTAGAGTTTCCATCTCTTTATTTATAGTCCTCATCTGTTCTTTCATGTTGGCTACTTTTTCCATTAAAACTCTTAACATATTAATCACAGCTTTTTCTGTTCTATGTGTGATAAATACTATATTTATACTAGTGCCATATGTGAGTACAGATCTGATGCTTGCTTTGTTTATTTAGAAATTTTTTTCTTGCCTTTTGGTGTGCCTTGTGATTTTTAGTTAAAAGCCAGACCCAGTGTATTGGGTAATAGGAACTGAGGTAAATAGACTGTTAGTGCTAGGATTTATGTTAATGTGGCTAGAACTTGAGCTGTGTTAAGTGTTTGCTGTCATAGTACATGACAGAGCTTCCTCAATTTTTAGTTTCCTTGATTTTGTCTCCTCAGGTATCATCAGCTTTCCCTAAGATCACCTTCTTAAATAGAGTCTATACCTTATAGTTCTTTGTGCCGTCATCCCTTGTTACTATACTGGAACTCAGTAAATGTGGTGCTAAAGTTTGTAGGAGGTGATGTGATTAAATCTCAGTCTTTTAGTCCTTTGTCCCTGGGCTGTGATGTTCACAAGTGTTTCTAAGCCTTTTTTTTCCCCACCTCTTAGGTGAGACACGAAGGCTACAGGGGGCTGGAGTTGGGTAACTTCCCTTTCCTCATGTGGGATAATGCTCTGGCAACCTTTTCCCCTAATGAGTAGGCCTCCATTATGAAGAACATTCAGTATATTTCAAAATAGTTATCTTTCCTTTGTCTCCGCCAGAAGTCTGATAGTTTTCTCATTGCTCTTCACTGTGAGAACCTGATGGGGTTCCCAGAGGTAAAACCCGTGAAAATGTAGGGAACTCCCTAAGACTTTGACCCCAGGAATTTTCTCATCCTCATACTAGTTCACAAACATCCTCCAGCAATTTGTCAAAGTGTCCATTTAAGTGTTCCTAACAGTTTATGGCTTCAGTGGCTTCTGTTCCAGGTAAGCTGATCTCAGTTATGATTTTCTTTATTCATCTTTCTGAGGATTTTAGGGGGTGGTTTGCTCTACAACCTAAATTCCCCAGTGGTTCCAGGAAAAGTTATTTTCAATTTGTTCAGCTTTTTGCTTCTAAAGATGGGAGTGGTAAGTTTTTTAAATGTCAGAGCTGGAACCAGAAGTATCCCCTCAGAAAATGATTCATTATTTTCCTGTTCTTCTTCCCAAATTTATAAATGAGTTTGGTTGGCTTAGAGACACGCTTGATATGGGAAGTCTGAGGAGAGGCTAGATCATCCCTCTTCTAAGGCAAGATGTCAGACAAGGGTGGGAGTTCAGGAGGACTAAGGTTTCTATCTGAAACTCACAGACTACCTATCTGGCTATAATGGAGAATTCCAGGATAAAATCCTAAACACAGTGATTCTGTGGCCCTGGATTAAATTATCTAGACTGTGGGCTCTCTATACAACAGTTTCTCTTGGCACTTGATCATGAGTAATATTCCCATGTCACGTGTCACTTGACCAAGCCTTCCTTCATGTTGGGCTGATGAGGAGGGCAATGCTGAGAGTTTCTGAGCAGAAGCTGGAGTTGGAGTGCTGTTTCCAGGACACAGGTCCTATGTGGGCGCACAGATATGACTGCTGGCCTCTGAATCTGTGCCTTCTCTTGAGCTGAGGACTGCTAACTGAGAACATCAAGTGTAGCTCTCACAGATAAAACCCTCTGAATTTTTCAAAGGAAAAAATTGGAAATATTTTATCACCTTTAAAACTTAACAAAAGCAGCACATTTCTTTTTTCTTTTTCTTTTTGAGACTGAGTCTTGCTCTATTGCCCAGGCTGGAGCACAGTGACGTGGTCTTGGCTCACTACAATCTCTGCCTCCCAGGTTCAAACAATTTTCATGCCTCAGCCTCCTGAGTAACTGGGATTACAGGCACCTGTCACCACACCCAGAAGAAATACATTTCTATTAATTTAAGATAGAGAGTCATATTATTCTTGTATAATGAATGTACGAGCTTCCTAGAGGAGTGAGAGAACTGAGCTCTGGCCTTGCATTATTTTCTTTTTGTTCTTAGCATCAAGGCAGGGCCAAGAGGATAAAGAAAAATGGAACATTTAAAGGTCAGGTTCTGCCCTTTCAACCTCAGCTCTCCAAGGATGACTCTTCCTGTCTCTTCCATGAGGTCTCAGGTTCATAATCTCTGAGGATGTCAGTTACTAGAGATACAGTCTCTCTTAGAAAACAGTCCTCACAGGAGAGGCTCATGGGAAAGCAATCAGACCTGAGACACTTCTAAGAGTCCCTGCTCTGCCCATCCATGGGCATGAAGGAGTGATGAGTCTGTGTAATGGGTGTTGCCCGATAGGTGGCCATGTGAGATATATTGGGGAAGGACTACTGGTTGGTTGGTTTTGAGTCACAGCTTCTGTCTCTCCACTTTGTATATGTACTTTGACTTCCCCCTCGTTGAGATAATCACTGACATCTGTGCTTCATGTGACGGTTTTGAGTATCATACGGAATACTGTATATGAAAGTACTTTATAAATGAAGCCACATACATATGTGAACCACATTAATATTATCAATGACAATTTGACCTTTTCTACTGATCCTTGGGATTCTTCAAGACCAATCTACCAAAGGCACCCCTAAGGGGCATTCTACTCAGCTTCCAATAAGGTCTCTTTGCTTCTAACTTTGTCACTATCCTGTTACTCAACCTACTGACTTGTCAGGTTGGCTAACTTACCAGAATGAAGTAGAGGAGAAGAGGAAGCTGTTTTTTCTTCTGTAAAGGGGACTCAACATTATCCTTCTTTCCAGTATCTCTCTTTTTAGTAGAGTTCATGTAATTACAGGGCGTTACTAAAGGCTGGGGTTGACATGGGAGGGGAAATCCAGTGTCAGAATGTAAAAGCCACGAGGAAAGGGATAAAAGGTATACTGTGAGATAAGGGAAGTGGAGCAGGCCATGTGGAAAGACAGTATGCACTGGGGGCCTTAGCTTTGTAAGACCTGTCAAGGTCACATACGCTTGTTTCAGTCCTGGCTGCAACTTCGTACCTCTTGTGTCCTGCCGTCCCCTGAGCCAGCATTACAATACCATCCGTTTTTGTCAACTATTATGTCCAGAACCCCTCGTGAGGTGTGTAAAAGAGCAACTGCTGAGGTCAAGGACTGTTTTTCCAGGAGTCTCCAGAAGATGCTACTTCTCTGTGACCCCTTTGGCTTCCACAGCATCTGTGACCAAGTAATCATTCACTCTGATCTCTGCCCTTCCAGAAACTCTTCCAGAAGACCAAATACTGGCCCCTCTGCCTGAGCCTTCTCTGTCACTCCGCTCCATGCTCTAACCTGATCTGATCACCCCTTTAGCTGACTTATTTTCACCATCATCGCTGAGCGACCCTCTGCAACCACAGCCTGTTCTTCCCTTGGATTCCAAATTCCCCATGGACCATTCCCCACCCAACAGCATGCTCTTCCCCCTCTGCCACCACAGCACACTCAGAAGGCAGATACTGATCTCCAACCTGAGGCATCTCTGTCTCTGAACCCCATCCTTGATGCCACCCTTTCCCAAGACATCAACCCCTTATCAGATATTTCCCAGGCAATGAATCCCACTGATTCATGTGCTTGTCATCATGTACCACCAACCCTATCTGCTTCACCACCACAAGACTGCACTGTGACTTGGCCTAAATCAAGTTCCATCTTATTGAAACCTGTTTCAGAGAGGTTCGCTACAGAAAGTCCTAGTAGGTTGTCCACTTATGTTCCAACAATCAGAGGCATGGACCATTCCATTTCAGAATTCTCATGGTGGCAGCCTCGTGTCAGGAACATGTTCCTCCCCAGATTACCATACCCTGGTTTTCAGCAAGAGCATGTTTCCCTTCCTTTACCAGAGACCTGTTGCTGGGAAGACTCTGATACCAAGCACATGGAGGCCAGTAGCCATTCTTTTTTTTTGGCCTTAAGATACAGGCACTCTTGGAGAAACAAATAAAAGAAAGAATGGCTTTCCAGTTTTGGAGAAGAAAAAAAGGAGAGGGATTATTTTCAAAACAAATGTGGTCAGATTACCAACTGACATCTTCAGGAAATTCTTTGTGGTCACTTGTTGATGAGCAGGACACCACAGTTCCCCAAACCAGGTGAAACACCAAAGGCACACCAGAGCAGCTGCACATTTTTCAACAGCTCCTATACGTAAAAACGTTGGGGGGAAATTTGCAACAGAATATAGCCAGCTCTTCTGGGGTCTTCCCTCTCTGCACAGTGAGTCCTTAGTGGCAACTCTCCTGGTCTCTAGGAGCAGCTCCCTACTAGTGTCTTTCTTTATTGTATTCAGTGGAATCTGTAATGCTCCTGCAGTCCAAATGCAGGATCAAGAATCTCTACCACTTCCTCAGCTCCACCATCGTCCCCTCAACTCTGTACATTCCCAATCCTTTCCTCAAATCAGTCGCCAACCCCAGATCCTACCTATCACTCAGGTCCATTCCCAGGCTCACCTTTGCTCTTTACTCCCTACCCTACTATCATCTTCATCTCAAGTTAAGGGCTGTGGAGTATCTTCCCATATATTTCAGAATGAAGCTGACTCTCACATCTCAAATCAACGTCTGGAATGGCATGTGTTGTAGAAACAACAGGAAGGTTTTTGGGGTTTAGTCCCTTGGCTCCAAAAATCTTAAGAAGCCCTTTATCACCCAACATAGGCCTGGGAGGACTGGCTGACCAATGGACCAACCTGCCATTGGTCAGCCAGTCCTCCCAGGCCTATGTTATAGTCTCCATCTTTCCTAGTTATTTACACATCAGAAATGATCACCAGAAGAATTTGTAGCTCCATGTTCCAAAGAGGCCAATCTTACACTGGTGCCTCCATAACTACAGGAAGCTAGGATCTCTAGCACTGATGGAACTTTGGTGCAAATCAACAGAAATAATCAGCATAATTGCAGACTTACTCACAAAATCTTGAGTTTCAGGACTACAGTAGCAAAAATCTAGGGAAGACAGAATTGAGTCTCCTAGGAAGTTTCCATGAGAGGGTCCCAACAAAGTTTCAGCGAAAAAATGACACGGCAAAGAATCTTGGGCATATCTTAGTGAAGTGTCCATTAGACAACCTACCAATAGTCTCAGAAAATTACCTAGTGAAGGGTGTGAGCACTGTCTCTGAGAGAAAATGTGAGTGGGTAAGTCACTCAAGGAATTAATCACTAAGTGAATCAAGGAGGAACTTAGACAAGAATCAAGTGAAAAATATTCTTAGATTACATTCGAACAGGAAGTTTTGTCAGGTCACTTCGGATAGGATTCCTATCAGAGTATGTCATTCATGGCTGGCTATCAATACATTGCCTCCTTCTGGGAGTTCCCACATCAATATGGAAAACAGAAATATGGCACCATTGGTGGGTAGGGTCTACTACAAGATTACCACTCTGGAGCTTTCCTTTCTTGATTCCAAAACCCATCAGGTGCTAGAGGCTCATATGATGAAGTTTAGGGTAAATCAGGGGTGGGGCCTACCCCTCAAGGTTCTTGAATCCATAAAATTCTATATGTTAAAAAAAGCCAAAACATGGCCTCTTCCCCAACTTGACTTTCCCTTGTCTGCCACCTATATTTCTAGGGTGGTTTCTAAAGGTGTGGTTTCTAGGTCCCTTGAGGGATAGTCCAAAGCTTTACGGGGAGACAAGTTGGAACTGACACAAGAACAGAAAATCAAACACTGCATGTTCTCACTCATACGCGGGTGTTAAACAATGAGAACACATATATTGGGGTCTGTGTGGGTATACTAGTGGTGGGACAGTGGGGTGTGGGGAATTGGGGAGGGATAACATGGGGAGAAATGCCAGATATAGGTGATGGGGAGGAAGGCAGCAAACCACATTGCCATGTATGTACCTATGCAACAATCTTGCATGTTCTTCACATGTACCCCAAAACCTAAAACGCATTATATATATATATATATATATATATATATATATATATGAAATGAAAAACCCAGTTCCTAGCTTGGATTGTCCTTTCCCTGCCACTTGATCTGTAAACACAGGACAGGGAGCCTTGAGGCAACCACCCTCTGATACTAACCATAAGCTTATAGAGAATTCCTAGACAATTGAGGAGGGCAGACAGACTTTTCTGCCCCCTACACACAGCATAAAAGACAAAGAGAATGAGAGTATACTAGCCAATAGACACAGCTCAGAGCTGCCCACAAAGCAAGACAGGTCTAGACATGAATCAAGGAATGAGAAAGTGAATTCCAGCAATAGTGTATAAAGGCTTCAGGGCAAAAAACCTTTAGCAGAGACGTCAGAACATTTTTCTATGTCCAACATGTCCAGGGAGATAGAGGAGCTCTGTGCTCTTCAACAACAATCTAATGATATCTTGACAACCAGTGAGTTGGGAACCTCCTCAATGATGAACACCAATACAAGTAAAGAAGAAACTACTCTGACCACCAAATACTCCCCACTAAGAATATTGATTTCTGAAGATCCTAAATCATCAGATTTTAAAGGACAGCTGGCTAGTGAAAGTTTAGATTGGAGAGTGGGGAGCATAGTCAGGCTCAAGGCTCTCCCAGAGACATGTTCTTTACCTCTGATACCTTGACTTCTGATTCCTTACTGTCTTACTCCCAGAGTATCTCCAGTGAGGACAGCGCAGCTTCCCAGGTACTGCATATCCACCCAAACAATGGAGGGATCAGCATGCAGCAGTTGCAACAACCCAAGTCCATAAGTATGTCTTATGGAAGTGCCAGGATAAGAACTTCCCATCAGCCAAGAAGGGACCCAAAGCAAGAGCCTTTTGGGACCGAAAGCAAGAGAATGTCAAAGCGAGGACTTGGGATTAGGGATATCCGAAGCCACAAGGAAGAGCCATCTTGCTGAGGACAGGATTAGAGGAGACTTCAAAGTCTCTGAAACGGAAAGAACCATTTCCTCCTGAAAGTTACTTCAGAAAAAAGATGAGGCAATTTTTTTAGTGGATTGATTTCAAGAGAAAAAGCACAGGGCAGGAAAGTCCCATGCAAAAAGACAAGTTCATGCCAGCCTTTGCATAGTGCCAAGACCTAGTTGAAAGTAGACCTGTCTTTATGAGGCCTCTTCAAGCTCTTGAGCTCATGACAGCCACTGGGAAGATATTAGAGGAGAAACTGGCATGTAGGCAGGAACCTGAGGACTGGGAATTAAGTCAGCAGAAGGAAGAGCTGCAGACTCAGACAGAGCCTGACAACAGGCAACCCTCCAACTAGGGGTTCCCTCTGACCAGCAGCAAGGAGAAGGGTCAAGTACTAACCCCCACAACCAAGAAGCTGTCTCTGCTGGCCCAAGTTACCTTTCAAGTGTTAGATGGATCAGGACTAGGACCAGTTACCCCCAGAAAGTTGTGACATTTAAAGAGCAGCTATTATGCCAGAGTAATCTTCCTTTCCTGCCCTCTAGTGAGCCTGTGCCCATCCAAGACCCACCTGCATGCAAGTATGCCAGGTGCCCCTGGCTGACATCACACCTGTTGAAGGCACTGAGTTCAGAGATTTGACTCTTCTATGCAAACAGAAAATGTTTCTCTAGCACTTACAGGAAGCAAAAATTTCCCTAAAGAATAATCCAGTTATTGTAGAAAGAGCTTTTCAGTTTTCATGATAGTATATCCTCTGATGAGGGCAATATCTTTTTAGCACAACCAAGAATATTGATCCTTCCCAATAAATGTTTCTTCTAATATAGAGTGGTGTTCTCCATGTACTGCTCTGGAGATGTGGATTTTGAATATCCCAGAACTTGTGCTCAGGGAAAGGAAGGAACTAGTTTAGGTCTTATTGTTTTCCTCTTTGGCTTCTAAAAGATGACCAATCTCTTGTAGAGAGCCTGAAAATGACTTTCTCAGTCTTATCCTAGGGTCTTTTATTTGACACTTTTCAGATGTCCTGTAATTAAAACACTGTATTATTTCATAAAAAGTACAAAACGTTTATTCTAAAACCTTTCAAACCTTTTTAAAGTGAGAAAAACCCTTTGAAAAACCCAAAGTCCAAAACTTGGCTCAAATCATCCTTTTACCTGCTACCTGGCTATATTCAACTATATAAAGCCGTAGAGTACAGTGAGTTACTTTGACATAATAAAGCCAGAAATTCCCCTTGCTTCATCAAAGCCAGGAAAGGAGAGAGTCTTCTAACCAAACAGAAGTTACATCTTTTGTAAACTAAAAATGAAAATGATATCCTATCATCTGTCCCTTTTTTCTTCTGGTTAGATGCAAATCACAAAGCCCAAAGCCCAGCCTACATTTAAGGGGAGAGATAATTACACTTGTGTCAATACCATGAGGTAGAGTCATTGGAGACTTCTTAGATGAATTCTTAACACAAGGGTCTCTTCTTGGCCATCCCATTGAGTTCACTGAAGCCAAAGTGGCCAAAGGTGCCAAATAGGTCATCATCCTCATGCATATACAGGTTATCAAGGTGGAAGTTGTTAACAGCTGAGTGGAGTTGTGGCTAGTTAAAAAAAAGATTAAAAAACCCATAAATATCAAAGAAGTTGGAGCATCCAAGGAAAAGAGAAAGTTGGTATGAAGGTGAAAGTGGTGTGGGGTCATTACGAATGGCAAAGTGAAAGGATCCCTTAGAACCACCTGAAATACCACTGCCAGTATTCAGACTTAAAGGAGAAATTAGGTGCAAAAAGTCTGGAAGTAAGATTGGCCCTAGGCAGGAGGGTTCAAATGGAGGCTCAAATAATTTCCTCAGGATTCATTTCTATCCATGTCTTGGCTCTGTGCTACACGCTGGCTTCATTAAGAATTTGTATCAGTAAAGTTCATAGCTATATTCTCCAAGCTTCAAGCGCAGCTAAAAATAGGTTGCCTCTCCCACTAGTTCTTCAAAAGTTCCATTGGAACCCTACTGGCTCCAATTGGGTCACATGCCCATTCCTAACCAATCACTGTCACCAAAAACATGGAATGCTATTTTTGGCCAAGTCGGAGTTACATACCATCCACAAAATAGGAGGGTCCGGAAAGACAACTCCACCTGCACATGGATTGAAACTGAGAATGGGGTTAGTTCCCCACAAGACAATATAGGAAATATTTCCAGAAGGTGAGTAAATTCTGGGTGACAAAGATAAAATGGATGTTTCCTAAAGCTCTCTTTCTTACTGCTCCATTTCTTCCTTCTTGTTCAGAGTGATGTCATTGACCAAAGCCTGGAGGTGCAGGAAGAATGGTGATTCTGTGGATGCCTGGGGGGGCGGGGGCAAGTGGGATTGGTTTACGGTAAGGAGCTAAATGTGAAGGAAATCCGTTGAAGGCCTCAGCATCCAGGTGAATAGACCATCTAGTAACCTGGCCTCTTACTGTCCACCCTTTTTCATCTTAAAGGCCTTTACCTTCATTCCAGTTCAGTTACTGCCATACCCTAAAACTACCGGGAATATCTCTGCTTTTTGAAAAAATACAGTCTGACATTCCACCCTTTATCCTTCGCACTTATGTCCTCAATATGCCAATTCTTCAACCAATTCAGGAATTACAAGCCACTTTAAACTTTCTCCTTGTCAATCTAATAACCTTTTAATTTCTTTCCTCTCCAAGAAAAACTTTATGATCCACACTTAATCAAAAACCTGGTTAAGATCTGGACTTTATGGTCTACTCAAAACAACCTATCCCAGTGTCCTTTCATCTTTCCTGCCAGGAAAAACCCAACTTGCTACCTTTACTACACCTGCCTTCTAAAAGCAAGCTGATTTGGAGTCTCACTCTGTTGCCAAGCTGGAGGGCAGTGGCATGATCTTGGCTGACTGCAACCTCCGCTTCCCGGGTTCAAGTGATTCTCCTGCCTCAGCCTCCTGACTAGCTGGGACTATAGGCGCGCCACCACACTGAGCTAATTTTTGTATTTTTAGTAGAGATGGGGTTGCACCATGTTGGCCAGGCTGGTGTCGAACTCCTGACCTCAGGTGATCCACCCGCCTCGGTCTCCCAAAGTGCAGTGATTACAGGCGTGAGCCACCACTCCTGACCTTTTTTTTTTTTTTTTTAAAACAGAGTCTCACTCTGTGGTCAGGCTGGAGCGCAGTGACACCATCTCGGCTCACTGCAACCTCTGCCTCCCGGGTTCAAGCGATTCTTCTGCCTCAGCCTCCAGAGTAGCTGGGACTACAGACACACAGCACCATGCCCAGCTTTTTTTTTTGGGGGGGGGTATTTTTAGTAGAGACAGGGTTTCACCTTGTTGGTCAGGATGGTCTCTATCTCTTGACGCCGTAATGCACTCACCGAAGTGCTGAGATTATAGGTGTGAGCCACAGTGCCAAGCCCAAGCTAATTCTTTTTGGATAAAATCACACGATTAGGTGTTTAGTAACATCATTAATTCATTATCTACAACTAATGGCCAGCTTCCAACACTGCCTGAAAATAATCCATTCATTCCCCTAGTGAATACTTTGTGCTGGGCAGTCTTCTAAGCACTTGGGACACACCAGTGGGAAAACAAATCTCTCTTTCTTGCGGAGTTTGTATTATTATTTTCTTAATAAATTTCTTTGCTCATGGACTCAAAATTACAATTTCACTTTCCTAATTTTCTCCACCCATTGAACATATGTGCTGGACCACATATGTTAAAAGGAATGAGAAGCCAACAGATGGAAACCTTTCATCATAAAACTTAAAAATATCCCAAACACCTTGAACTCCCATCAAATAACTTTGCTCTTTCCTTCCATTATACTGAAAGAGGTTTCCCTCAGATACCTGCCTTGATCCTCCCAAGCTGTGATCTGTCCTTTTCCAATTCACAACACTCTCCACAGTGTATTGGAATATTTGGCTCAATAGTCTGTCTTCCAGACTGAGGTCATGTCTCCCTCAACATGGCTCTGTGCCCAGCATTTGGTAATTAGCATCTAGTGGAGCTCAGAAACTTCCGGAGGAACGAATGAGCAATAGGAAAGCTTTCAGACGCGAGGCACCGCCCAGCGTCCTTAGCCTTGCCTGGGGGTGGGGCCACGCCCAGGGGCGAGGCTTTATCCAGGGACCCGGCCTGACTGGAAGCGCTGTTGGGCTTCCTAACGGCAGCGGAGTGGGCCACGAATCTCACCTCAGGCTTCTGGATTCTGTCTCCATCGTTTCTCGAAGACAAGAGCTGAGATTTGCTTCAACGTTATGGTCCTGGAAAAGGTTTCTGGTCACCGAGTGCACTTCCTCCCTACCCTGACTGAAGTATCCTTCCCTTCGTCCGCCATTTTCATTCTAACGGCCCGCGCGTCTCGCGACCTTGGATCCCCCAGCCCAACTCCAACGCCTACGCCAGGGCGCGAGGCCTCGGAAACCGCTCGGAGCCCCTGAGGGCGGCGCTGCACCTGCCAAGGATACTCGATGGAACTCGATGGAGATAATTAGAGTAACAACATTGACAGCTAATTAACGCTTCACTTTGCATTGGCTGCCTGGCTTTGTACGAGTAATCTAACCTGAATCTCAGATTTCTCGTGTTTTGTGGGGAGATACTAATCTCTGCTAGTAGGGTTGGCCCTGAGTACTGCAGTGAACAAGTAAAGAGCTTCGTTCGGTTAAGGGCCGAAGTTAAGGAAGAGGCCAAGGTCTCTGATGCAGTTACAGCATGGGCTTTGACAGACACCAGAGAGCCCAGTGGAAATGCCTGCGCTGGACGGAAGGACGGTGTAAAACGCCAAATGCCGGTCCATACACAACATTAAGAGATCATCATCCCTCTCTGTAGGATCCGTAACTGGAAGAAGGATGCTCTCTCTACATTTGTTTTTCAGAGGCGTCAACAAGTGCTTTAATCCCCTTCGCCCAGGGACAGAAGTGAGTCCATTAGGAACGGGGGGTGGGAACCCCAGGTAAAGGACTACCAAGGCGCAGTGCCAGTGGACGGAGATGACGTGTTTCTCCTGAGAGTAGAGGCAACCATTTGCCATGCCTTTCAAGATCCAGGGCAGGAAGACAGGAGGTTCTCCAGCAGAGAGGACTGCAGGCTTTTGCAGGACAGAAAATCTCAGGTAACTGTCTTTAATTACACAAATATTGATATATTCATGCATTTATTGAAAGCCTACTACTTGTCTGTGTTTCTTGTTAGATAGGAATATCGCCATGTTTGCCTTCATAAGAGGTGGGAAGGAATCCTTTTTGTGAATGTTTGCCTTTTTCGAAAGTAGTGTACCGACAGTCCCTGACTTGATGGTTCTACTTATGGTATTTTTAACTTATGATGGGTTTAATCACATGTGACCCCCTTGTAAGTCAAGAAGCATCTGTATATCAAATTTGAAAGATATGGAAAAGTAGAAGGAAGAACCCTGTAGATTTCCATCCTTAAAACAATTATTCTTAGCATTTTGATGTTTATTTCCAGATTTTGCTATGAAAATTTTTTTACATAGCTTTAATACTTAGAAAAACACACAATCACATACATTTTTGTGATTATAAACTTTCATAATCTTTTAATATAAATGGTAGAATATTTTGCTTTTTAAAGTAAAATGGTAGAAATATATTTACTTGATGTTTGAGAAGTTTCTAGTTTTTTAAAAATATAATTTCGGCCGGGCGCGGTGGCTCACGCCTGTAATCCCAGCACTTTGGGAGGCCGAGGCGGGTGGATCACAAGGTCAAGAAATCGAGACCATCCTGGTCAACATGGTGAAACCCCATCTCTACTAAAAATACACAACATTAGCTGGGCATGGTGGCGCGTGCCTGTAGTCCCAGCTACTCAGGAGGCTGAGGCAGGAGAATTGCCTGAACCCAGGAGGCGGAGGTTGCGGTGAGCCGAGATCGCGCCATTGCACTCCAGCCTGGGTAACAAGAGCGAAACTCAGTCTCAATATATATATATATATATATATAATTTCAACTTTTATTTTAGATTCAGGGGGTACATATGCAGGTTTGTTACCTGGGTATATTGTGGTGCCGAGGTGTCGGATACAAATGATGCTGTCACTCAAAAGCAGCGTAATACTCAGTAGTTAGTTTTTCAATGCTTCCCACGTCCTGCCCCCCTCTAGTCGTCCCTAGTGTCTATTGTTGCCATCTTTATGTCCATGAGTACCCAACGTTTAATTCCGACTATATGTGAGAATATGCAACATTTGATTTTCTGTTCCTGCTTTAATTTGCCAAATATAATGGCTTCCAGCTGCACCCATATTGCGGCAGAGGACATGATTTCTTCGTTTTTTTATGGATGCGTAGGATTCCATGGTATACATGTACCACAATGACTTTATTCACTACCATTGATGGGCACCTCGGTTGATTCTATGTGTTTGCTATTGTGAATAGTGCTGCAATGACCATATGAGTGCATTTGTCTTTTTGGGAGAGTGATTAATTTTGGGTATATACCTAGAATGAGATTGCTGGGTAGAATGGTGGTTCTGTTTTAAGTTCTTTGAGAAATTTCCAAATTGCTTTCCACAGTGGCTGAAGTTATTTACATTCCCGACAGCAGTGTGTAAGCATTTCTTTTTTACTGCAGCATCACCAGCATCTGTTGTTTCTTGACTTCTTAGTTGCCATTCTGACTGGTATGACATGGTATCTCATTGTGGCATCGATTTGCATTTCTCTGATGATTAGTAATTTTTTTCATGTTTGGCAGCTTGTATGTCTTCTTTTGAGAAATATCTGTTAATTTTACTTTTTGTTGACATTTGAGTAATTGCTAATTAAAACATTTAAAAAATATTTTGCTTACCATGTTTGTTCATCATTGTACTTACTTATAAACTATCCTTTTACAAACAGCAGAAAGCTTTTTTCTAAATGTTTATTTTCTTACGGCCCTTGGCCTACTACTTTTCTTTTTTCAGTTTCCTTAGGTAAGTTATCCCCTCATATAGTTAACTAGTTTAGCACTAAATTAATTCTTTGAATTTTAAGACAGTGAAACCAACTGGTTGCTAAATATCCTCAAGGTAAAATCTTATGAACTGAACCATTGTCGTCTTCTGTCACCAAGCTGCTCTTCCTCTGATATTCCTATTATCAATTAGTAGCACCAGGACACCCAAGCTAGAAACAGAACAACCATTCTATACATCTCTCTGCATTTTCTCCATAGCTAGTCTACTAATATGTGGATGAGGTGAAAATATATGCTGGGCAGAGAAATCCTAGGATTCTCACTGTTCACTACACTTCCCCCGAATAAAATTTAAGATCCTTCAAGTCTTCAGCTGTACTTTGAAGTACATTTTTAATTACATTAGTAATATATGTTCACAATCTGAGTCAAAATTAAAATATTCTTAAGGCTAAATATCCCATTCAAAAACAAAAACAAATATGCAATTCCACATAAAATTTTCTGTCTATTGACTTTATATCAATATAGTTTCTTGTTTTCTTACTGAATCCAATTTAGTCTGTTACTATCAATATTTATTTTGGTGCCCAGATTGTCATAGATTTAGCTAGTTACTTCAATTTGACTTCTGTATTCTTTTTATATATCTCTTATTTCTTACTTTCTGATACAAAAAGATGTTTGAGGCTCATTGTATACTTTTGCTGCATCAGTCCTAGGTTCAGCCATTTCTCTTAGTACCCCTTGTTCCTTTATTGGAGAATGGTATTTAGAAGTCAAGGTCTGGGTGCTACTTATGTTCATTATTGTTAATATTAGGGTGTTGTTGGTTTTAGGTCTTCTCGATGAACAGAGCTAGTAAACACATATGCTCACACATTTAAATCTCAATCTATTTCTCTACGTATCTATGTATCTTGGAAATAAAAAACTTACACCAGTACCTCTAGTTTTAATTCAACACTACATGGTTTATTCTAGTTTTTTTCCTTTCTACGTTGATGTCTTATTTCTCCAACAATGAGAAATCTGGTTCCCATTATCTTCAATATATTTGCTTATTCAATCAGTCCTCCTATCTGTGAGCAATCTCTCATCACCACCACAGTTTTTCAGGTATGGCTGTCCTGTTCTACCCCCTTGGGCTTAGACCTCTGTGTGCCCAGCAGCTGTGTTATGTGGACAACCTCCTCAACCCACTGGATATCCAAAACCTGGAACCAGGCAACCTTTCTATGATAAACCCCTGTTCACCCTGCTTGGGCTCTTACACTCTGCTCTAGGACAATGCAACAGCTCCTAACTATTCCCTCCTCCTCTTTAGGTTTAAATGACTATTTTGCTTGGCTTAACTAATGGCTATAAGATTTAATTATTTGGAAAGGGAAGAGGAAGAGACATACTGTATTCCCTCCCAAACACCCCACACTTTAGTTTATTGAGGAGTAACTGATGCAAAAAAATGCATGTAAAGTGTACAGTTTGAAGAGTTTTGATATATGTGTATGTACATGTCAAGTCATTACACTCAAGGTAGCAAACACACCCATATCCCCCCATTCATTCTGAGTTTTTTATATTAAACTTTTTATTTTGAGATAAATATACATTCATGTATAGTTGTAAGAAATAATGGAGAGATCTCATGTGCAGTTAACCCAGTTTCCTCCAGTAGTAACATCTTACAAAATTGTAGTATGATATCACAACCATTGACATTGATATAGTCAAGACATAGAACATTTCTCTCACCATGAGAACCTCTCATGTTGCCATTTCATAGATATACCCACTTCCCACCTCCCTTCACTTCATCTAATCTGTTTTCCAATGTTACATTTTTGCCATTTCAGTAATGTTTTTTACATATATGGAATCATATAGTACATGATTTGAGGGAAGTTACTTTCCCTCAGCTTAATTCTTTTGAGTTTCATTTAGGCGGTTGCATTTATCAGTGGTTTATTCCATGGCATGGGTGTACTGCAGTTTGCTTTACCACTCAGTAAATGACAATTGGGTTGTTTCCAATGCTGGGCTGCCCTGAATAAAGCTTTCGTAAACATTTCTGTACAGATTTTGTGTAACGTTAGCTCTTCATTTCTTTATGATAAATGACCAGGAGTATGATTGCTGAGTTGTATGGTAGTTGCATGTTTAGTTTTTGATGAAGCTGTCAAACTGTAGCAGTACCATTTTACATTTCCATCAGCAATGTATGAGTGATCCAGTTTTACCTCATCTTTGTCAGCATTTGGTGTTGTCACTATTTTTGATTAAAAAAAAATTCACTGCTCTGACAAGTGTGTAGTGATATCTCACTGTGGTTTTAATTTGCATTTTCTGAATGGCTAATGATAGTGAACATTTTTCATGTGCTTATTTTCCATCTGTATATCTTTTCTGGTAAAATGTCTCTTCAAGTCTTTTGCCCGTGTTCTAGTTGGATTGTTTGCTTTTTTTATTATTGAGTTGTCAGAGTTCTTAATATATTCTAGATACTAATCCTGTGTTGGAGAGATGATTTGTTAAGAGTTTCTCGCAGTCTATAGCTTCTTTTCAGCTTCTTAACAGTCTTTTACAGAGCAATATTTTTAAAGTTTGATGAAATTCAACTTAGCCATTTTCCTTTTATGAAAAGAAGCTTTTGTTGTCATGTCTAAGAACTTTTTTCCTGGCCTTTGATCCTAAAGACTTTTTCTTTTTCTTCCTAAAGCTTTTATAGTTTTGTATTTACATGCATGTCTGTGATTCATTTTGAGTTAATTTTTGCATAAGGTGTGAGACTTAGGCAGAGGATTTTTTTTCTCCCCATGGATGTCTATATACTTAACATTACTGAATTGAATTGAATATGTTTACTTCATTGAATTGTTTTTTGCACTTTGTCAAAAATTCATCGAGCATATTTGTGTGGATCTATTTCTGGGTTTTCCATTCTGTTTTACTTGTCTGTGTATCTCTCCGTTAACACTATAGAGTCTTGATTCCTGTGGTTACATTGCAAGTCTTAAAATTAGGTAGACTGATTTCTTCTATTTTATTCTTCTTTTCAAAATTTGAGCTATTCCTGTTCCTTGGCCTTTCTGTATAATTTGTAGAATAATCTTGTGTATAAAAAATATGCTGAGATTTTGATAGCAAATGTATTAAACATTTGTATCTGGGGAGAACTGACACCTTAATATGTTAAATCGTCCAACCCATGAACATGTTGTACTATAGCTTTCCATTTATTTAGGTCTTTTGCATTTCCTTCATTGGCATTGTGTAGTTTTTAGCATGCAAGTCTTGTACATGTTTCATTAGATTTACACTTAAGTATTTTTTTTTTAGTTATTGCATATGACATTGCATTTTTAAATTTCTTGCCTATGTACTCATTGATAATATATAGAAACAATAGATTTTTGTCCTTATTTTGTACCCTTTGACTTTGCTGAATTAATGGATAGCTTCTAGGAGTATTTTTTGCAGGTCTCTCGATCTGCAAAAGGGAGGTGATACACCCCCATTGGCATCCTAAAGTGCTGGTATAAAACTACTGTTTAAAAATACAATCATAAAGGATTTTGCCTTAAAAACCTGTTGTTCTTCAGGCTTTTGGGGATCCTGAAGACCTGTGGCTTATCACAGGGACAGTGGTCAGGATGTGAGGGCATGAGCATTGAGGAAACTTTCTAGAAAATTGAGAACATATGAAAGTCCTAAACTAATAGTTTATCTGTGCTGAGCATCCTCAAATGGTAGCATATTACTCTAAGAGCATTTGAAAAAGATTCCTCCTGGAGATAATAAAACCAAGTGCAGTGTGAAATCTAAGACCAGACTTCTGGGTGGCGTTGTAGGTAAATTGGGAAGATGTCATGGGGCCTGTGGTGAGACAGTCTCACCCTACCAGAAGCCACCTCTGCCACCTCCCAAAGGCTGCCGAAAATGCTTTGGTAAGAGCTTATTACAAGGCTTGGAGTTAGATGTATGTAGAATGTGTGAAATGTTTTCCTGGGAGGGATGACATTTTAAATTTTTACATTACATGACTGGGAGTCATATACAATATAGTACTTGAAAGCAGATTTTAAGAGGGGGATAGAAAAAAACTATTAAGACACTGATGCTAAGAGTGGAAAGGAAAAGTTATCTAAGAGCTGATAGAGTACCAAAAAATAGCTTTTTGTTATTTCTCAAATTTGCCAGCATTTAATGGACAAAATGAATATTCTTAACCATACAAGTAATTTTAATATTAGGGCATGCTTTTTACTTTAAGAAATTACATATTAATATTGTGTAAAGTAGAAGCATCATGAATATAAGGAATTTATTCGTTAGGGCTCTAATATTTACTACTGTCTGATGTAGAGAAGTCTCCTACCCTCTCTGGGCTTTGGTTTCATTCACTGATAAAGTCGGCACAATATTCACAGGAAGATCTAAGTGCCTGTTGCAATAAAAATAGAAAAAGAAAAAGAATAGGCACAGTACCTGACCTGCTAACCTCATAGGTTGTGAAAATGCACTGAGATGGCTGGAAGTAGAATTCTTTATAAAGTGGGCAAATTTATTGTTTATAGTTGGTGCTAGTGCAGAGGATAAGTGCTATGAAGTACTGCCACTCAATGTCAATGGAATTTACTGTTGGTGGTCCAAACAAGAAAATAAATATATCTCTAGTCTCTTGTTTCTTTAAATTTTGAAGGAGCTTCAACCATACTCAGAAAGGGAATCTTATTAGCATTTGGGGGAAAACCTTTTTACTGAAACTTCTTGAAGGTTTTAACTGTAGGTACGCATGTGTTTGTAAAGATATCTAGCCAATGAATGACATTTTAAAAGAGAGAAGCTGTTCTTTGAACATCTCCTCAAAGAATCATTAAGTCATATCAGGAAATTGGAGAGAGTGCACATGCAGGCATTTTTTTGCTAAAGAGCATGATGTGTCTGAGGAGTTTGTGACCCACAGTATCTATTCCAGAGATCGCTTGGCAATTGTAAGTGCAGTGGGGGTGGGGGTGCCGGGGAACCTCTCTTTTATGTTTTTGTAGCTCTTGAGCTATGTAGAACTAATTGCTCCAACCACACTATGAGGTCAAGGGCAGAGCCCATTCCTTGCAGATGATTCTGTCTCCTAGTTTGCAGCAGTAAATATTTATTAGATGAAAACTTGGCTGAGGCGTCATATTAAAGAGATGAGGAAGTGGCATGTCTTGGCAGATTTTATCCTCAAGGCAGGTTACCTGCTCCTGCATAATTGAAAGGAGACCTGTCCTGGCTTGAAGGCTGTCTTACCCCTTCAAAGAGATCAAGTAACAGTGGTGGCTCATGGGTGTCAAATAAAGAGCTTTATAGTGTTAAAAGAAACTTCAGCCGAATTAAATTTAAAAGAGTGTAACTGAGCAATGAACGATTTGTGACTTGGGCAGCCCCCAGAATCATAGCAGATTCACAGACACTACAGGGGTGCCTCATGTTTAGAAAAAATTTATAGACAAAAAGGGTAAAGTGACATACAGGAATTGGAAGCGAGATACAGAAAGGGTGAGATTGGTTACAACTCAGCGTTTACCTTATTTGTATGCAGTTTGAACATTCAGCAGTCTATGAGTTGTTGAAGTATGGCCGCTGGAATTGGCCAAAACTCAGGTGTTGTTACAGGTGCATACTTTTGAGTTTTCAAGTTGTCTGGCTATTAAACTAGGTTACCGTTCATCTGCCAGGACTCAAATATAGAAGTAAAGAGTCCTTCTCAGGCCATATTTATTTTGCTCTAACAATAGTTTAAGAAAGACATGAGAAATTAAGAGACAGTTCAGAGGACAGCTGTCATGATAAAGAGTTTAGAAAAGAATGTGTAGGAAGACGGGTCAGGGGTGGGGGATATTGGGATTATTGAAGCCTGACAAGAGGAGCCCGAATAAAGTATGACAGGTAGTGGGTATTTGGACATTTGTAGGGATGATTATAAAAAAATATAAAGCAGATGTTCTCAAGGTTTTTTTTTCGTGCCAAGGCACTCAGGAAAAGATTACATTTACATGGTCCACAGTGTAATCAGGTGAGGTTGCTTAAGACTACTTTCTGCCCTAAGGCTTTGATATGCCTGGGTCCCCCTTTGCTAGGAAAGACTGCTGAGATCAGTAGTATCATCCAGAAGACCACCAGGACGGCTTAATAGCAGAAAGGAGAGCCTCATTGCTTTTCTTAGTTTGCAACCCAGGAAGGGAAAGGATCCAGTGTGGAATGAAGGTACTGCTCTCTGTTGGAATAAGGGAAGGACAGGTTGCAATTTATATTCATATTCATACATATTCAGCAAGTTTGGGAAAAAAGGTATACATATTTATATGGGAGCTGAGCATACCATAATGAGTGAACATATGTAACATACATCCCATGTTCACTTTGGAATGGGGTTTTAGCATTAAAATGAGGTAGAATTTGGCTCTTTACATCAAAAGGTGAACTACGGGACACAAAGGTGGTTTGTGTGCAGCCTCTTAGAAGCTGGCAGAAACTGGCAATCTGTACTTTTAATAGCTTATCATAAAACAATATTTGTAAGGCTGGTCCTCTATCCAATCAGAGCTGAGAGCTGGTATGGTTAAAGGGATTTTAGTTATAGAAAGTTAGAAATTTGCATGCCATCCAGGCTCTGAACCCTTGACCTATAGGGAACATTGTTTCCTTAACCCTAAGGTCTGTCTTAGTTGATAAAGGGGCATCTATTTTGCTCTCTTAGATCACAATAGCTTAGTGCACTGTAATCTATTCCTGGTTTAAGGGAGTTGCTTACTTGTTATGAAATTGATGTAGAGAATAAATAATAAAAAAAAGAAAAAAAAGAAATTGATGTCGAGGGCTGGGACTCTGTATTTGAGGTAGAGTTAGAAAATGTGGGGTCAAAATGACAAATATGAGATTGAAATAAAAGAAGGAAATAATCGATTCTGGATTTGAAAATAGTGCTTGATGTGTCACAGGATGGGTGTGTAGGGATGTTTTTAAAGAAAAGAACTTTTATCTGAGGAATGTGAGTCCTTTTAAGTTACCAGGCCTAGACAGACATTAAAATGAGACAGCAATCATGGCCCTATTTCTCCTTGAGCTGTGTATTCATCTCTTGAAACTGCTTGCTATTGCCACATGTAGCTATACGTTAACCCAGTAACCCCACACCTGACACTATAACCCACACCCTATAACTTAACAATGTATAGCCAAACACTAATCAATATCTCTTCATAAACCAATGAGAATTCCTGATAACAACTTTGTATCAGCCCACTTCTAGTCCCATTTTTTGACTTTAAAATCCCACTTGTAACTGCTGCTAATTGGAGTGTATATTTAGGGTGAGTTGCATCTGTGTTCCCAGGTTGCAATCCTCAGGCTTGACCCAGATGAACGCTCTGTTTATGATAATTTTGCCACAGCTTTTCCTTTTAGGTCAATGTGTATGTGTGTTTGTGTATAGAGTATGTTCCAAAAGTGCTTGAAAAGTTTAAACTTCACTAACTTCAGAAAAATAAGTGCTATAATGTACCCCCAAGATCCTTTGAAGTTTAGTTACATACATTTATTGTATACTTACTTTCACTTTGTAGATGTTAAAAATGAATTATTAGTGGAACCATGCCCCAGAATTAAAGAAACCAATGACCGACACAGATCATCAGTTTACAGGATAGCAGATTAAACAACAACAGCAACAACAACAATAACTTGCTAAAATGCCAAAACTCTCCCTGCTTGTGAGATTAAAAAACTGGCTAAAATGGATTAAAGTTGATATTGCCAACTGAAGTTTGCACAGAATAAGCTGGCTGACATCACAGCCCCAAATTTCTGCCACGTTTTCAACTAACTCCCCACAAATGTGCACATGTGATCCATGAGGTAGCATTAAAAACAACTGTGCATGCCTGAGGACTTTACAGACCTCCTCTTTTCTTCTACCAGCTACCTGCTAATCCCAGAGGCCACTCCCTAAACCTTTTCTAACAAAATGACTGCATGAAAGCCAGCACATGGGACAGATCTGAGCTGGACTCCTGTCTCGTTATGATTAATTTACCATAAAAACCTGCATTTCTCAAAAACCCAAATTGGGCAGTGAGCTCCTTTTCTTTGATAACATTAGTTTAATCGCCTGAGTCAGTCCCTCTGATTGGAAATAGTTAAGACTGACTTTAAAGTAAAAAATTTACTGTTTGACACTCACAAAACAAAGTCAGTATAAAGGCACATTAAGTTTCCTATCTGGGTTAATGTAAGGCAAAAACATTCTGTAGATAAGAGGGATTGGAGGACGTTTGTGACCCTGAGAGTACCAATGCCTGGGTACGACAGAAATTCCAGGCAGTATTTCAGGCTTTCAAGGCTGTGGTGTTGATGGGGTTGAAGTTAAGGGCTCCAAACAGTAAAGCAGGACTTGGGTAATACCTGGTTTACTGTTGGAGCAAACAGAAAATTCCACTTGGGTAAATATATGACACGAAGAAAGGATGGAGTTGGGAAATGGAGTGGGAGGGTAGGACAGAGGGACCTGGAGGGCACAGGAGGGGTGGGGTTGGCTGGGCTGGTGAGGTCAGGGCTGTGGACACACCCTCCTCTTACTGCTCCCTCCACCCTTAGAAACCCTTTGTGACTTCCATGCTCTGTGATGCAGGCCTGGGCTTATAGTTAAGACTGGGCAAACTCAGGGCTCAGTTGCTTCAGGCAGCCATGCTATTCAGATCATGGAGAATATCCTCTGTTTTCTGAACAGTTACACTGAGTCAGGGCTCAGCCCTGGCTTGGCACATTGCTTGGATATTGACCCCAACTTCATCTGCTTGAGTGGGTTGGGGTTGTTTATGCTGTACTTGTTCTACGTGCTATTGACCCTGTATTTGTCACCCCCCAGGAAAAATAATGACATCCAAATGGTAAGAAACCGTGGGTGAACACCCAAGGGAGATTCCCTGTTGTTGTTTCCCAATCCTATTCCCACATTTCTAAGTAAGTTTGGTTGGTACAGAGAGATGGTCTTAGATGGGAAGTCTGAAGAGAGGATAGAATTTCGCTTTTCTTTGGAAGAGGCTGGGTAGACTAGGGCTTCAGGAGGACTAAAGTTTTCATCTGAAGCTCACAGACTGCCTATCTGGCTGTGGTGGAGGGTTCCAGATAAAATCCCAAACACAGTAATTCTGTGGTCCCTGACTGGACTTCATAGAGAGTGTGGTCTCTCTGAAGAAGAACAATTTCTACTGAAATTTGATCATGAGTCACATTCCCCTGTCACCTCCATTCAACCAAGCCTTCCTTCCTATTGGGTTGAGCTGGGGAGCAATGCTAAGAGTCTCTGAGCAGAGGCTGGAGGCAGAGTTCCGTTGGGACACTTTTCCTATGAGGGAGAACAGATGTGACTGTTGGCCTCTGAGTCTGTGTCTTCCTTGAGGACTGCTAACTGAGCATATCAAGGGTGGCTTTCTCTGACAAAATTCTCTTTGAGTTTTTCAGAGAAGGAAAAATTAGAAATATTTGTTCACCTATAATAATTGATTACAGGAACATATTAGCATTAATTAGGGAGTCATATTATTCTGTGTAATGAGTGAATGAATGAATGAATGAGCTTCATAGAGAGTGAGGTAAATGAGTCCCAGCCTCTCATTGTCTTTCTTTTGTTCTCAGCGTCAGGGCAGAGCCAGGAGGAGAAAGAAAGTTAGGACATTTAAAGGTAAGGTCAGCCTGCTGTACCTGAGCTTCAAGGGTGACCCTTCCTGTTTCTGTCAGGAGGACTCAGGCCCATCATTTCTTAGAATGTCAGTTACTAGATACAGTCTCAGAAGACAGGGCACTCAGCAGAGAGGCTTACAGAAAAGCGACCAGACCCGAGACATTGCTCATAGGCCCTGCTCTGCCCATTCATAGGCATGACAGAGTGATAGACCTGGGCACTGGGTATTGCCCAATAGGTGGGCAAGTTAGATATCGAGGAATGACTACTGGCTGGCTTGAAGTCAGAGCTTCTGTCTTACAACTTTGCATTAGTACTTTGACTTCCTCGATGCTCAGATTCCTCTTGGAGGTAACCACTGACATCTGTGTTTCTGGTGGTGGTTTTGAGCATCACATGGGGGTAATGTATGTGAAGGAATTTTATAAATGTTCCACATACACATGTGAACTTGTTAATAGTATCAATGACTTTTTGCCCTTTCCCACTGATACTTGGGGCTATCAGAGTTGTATATCCTAAAGATCTTCCACAGAGCAACTTCTATATGATCTCTGTGCCTCTACCTTCATTACATATAACATACTGTTATGGTTTCCCAGACCAGATAACCTTCCAGAAAGAAGCAGAAGAGGAAAGGAAGCTGGTTTCTTTTCTGAAAAGGTGATTAATTGTTCTCTTCTGTCCTGTTCCCACCCCAGTCCTTTTTTTTTAGCAAATTCTATTCACCTCAGGTATTTCTTGTAGCCTGCTGTAGTTGTGGGAGTGGGTAGCCATAGGAACGTGTATGTGAATGAATGTGTTGAGAGGCCCTAGAGTGCATGGTGAGGTCATAGGCAGGGGGCAATGTGAAGCGGGTAGCAGGCACCAGGGTTCTGACCCCTGCCAGGCTAACAGACCCTCCTTTCCTTGTTCTGGTCCTGGCTGCAGCTTCAGACCTCCTGCTTCCTGCAGTCCCCTGGGCCAGCAACATGATACCACCCGCTTTCGTCGACTGTTATGCCCAGACCCCCTCTGTATGGTGTGTAACAGAACAACTGCTGAGGTCCAGCGTCTGCTGTGTTGGGAGTCCCTGAAAGAACCTGCTCCCTCTGTGTCCTCTTTGGCTTCTGCAGCTTCTGCGACTGAGTCATCGTTCACTCTGGCTTCTGCCGCCTCAGCAACCCCTCCAGAAGACCTAATAGTGTCCCCTTGTCCTGACCCTTCTCCACCACCCCCGTTAATTCTCTCACCTGACCTGATCACCCCTTTAGCTGACTTATTTTCACCCTTACCACTGAGGGACCCTCTGCCACCAAAGCCTGTTTCTCCCCTGGATTCCAAGTTCCCTATAGACCATTCCCCACCGCAACAGCTTCCGTTTCCCCTTCTCCCACCACATCACATTCAGAGAGCAGAGCCCAATCTCCAACCTGAGGCCAGTTTGTCTCTGAACACCATCTTTTTATTTGACTCTACTCTATCCCAAGATATGAACTCTTTACCAAATATTTCCCATGCCATGAATCCCTGTGATTCATGTACTTTTCATTACAAACCACCAAACTCTTTTGCTTTACGAATGCAAGATTGCACTGTGTCTCAGTCTAAAGCAAGTCTCATCATACTGAAGCCTCTGGAAAAAGAGACTTTATCTGTAGGCGGCTCTGGTGGGTCAACCACCGCTGCCCCTACAATTGGAGACATTGACCATTCATGCCCTGCATCTGCAGAATTCTCCTGGTGGCAGCCTCATGCCAAGGACTCTTTTTCTTCCAATTTTGTACCATCTGATTTCATGCAAGAGCTCCTTAGCCTTCATTCTTCTGAGACCTCTTTAGGAGGGTACGCTGTGGTCAACCTCATAGTGCCTGTTAAGCTCTCATTTGTCAGCCATGACATCGTGGCACTCCTGGAGAGACAAGTCAAAAAAAGGGGCGATTTCCTGATGTGTAAAGAAAATGGAAAGAAACCGGGAACTTTCCCAAAACATCTTAGGCCAAACTACCAGCTAAATTCTTCAGGGAAAATGTTAGCTTCAACTTCTGATAAGCATGGCTTGACAACCTCCCTTCCGTTTTCGGCCAGTAATAGGAAAGTAGAGGGGCTGTACATCCATCAGCAGCCCCCATATTCTAAGTGCTTTGAGGACCATTTAGAGCAAAAATATGTTCGGCTCTTCTGGGGTCTCCCATCTCTGCACAGCGAGTCTCTGAATCCTACTGTTCTTCTCCATCGTGGCCGTTCTTCCATGTTTGTATTCTTCAATGAAATTGCGAGTATGTCTGCATTCCAGGAACCCCCAGTACTGCCCCATCCCCAACCTCTGTCCTTGCCTATTACCCAGCCGCAACCCTTGCCTCAAACCCTGCCCCAAGGTCAGTCCCTAGCTCAGCATCCATCTCTACCCACAGCCCAACTACCTAGTCCTCTATTCCAGATTGGGATCTGTGGAGTGTGTTTTCATAAATCTCAGAATGAGGGACAGTCTCTTACGCCATCTGAAATTAACCATCTGGAGTGGAATGTGTTGCAGAAAGATCAGGAAAGTGTGTGGGGTTTACCCTCTGTGGTTAAAAAATCCCAGGAAGACTTTTGTTCTCCAGTTCCTAGTCTTACATTGGTCAAGTCCTTTAAGGCTTGTGATCCCATCCCCATCAGTACTGGAGATTTTCCACTCAGTACTGAACTTAGGAAGAAACTAGAGCAACACCTTCGAAAGAGGCTCATCCAGCACAGATGGGGCCTGCCCCGCAGAATCCATGAGTCTCTGTCACTGCTACGTCCTCAGAGCCCAATTTTAGAGATATCTGAGTCAGAAAACAGTGAGGGACCCTTACATAGCTCTTTGGTTGAGGGTCAGAGCCACAATGATCTCAAGAATTTTAAATCAAGGAAACCTAGAGGCTTCCACAAGAGAAGCTCAAATATGCTTTCCCTGGAGAATGTTGGGAAGCTTCAGGGGTACAGCCAGGAGAATGGCCCAAAAGGTGACCTGTTGCATGAACCAGAGACATCTTCAGAAGAGGATCTGAGTTCTAATTCTGAGAGCGACCTAGAAGGTCATATGATGCATCTGCCAGGGAATGATTTAGGGGTGAGCCTAGGTCAGAAACAACTTGCAAATGCCCTGACAGTACATTTGAGCAAGAAATTTGAGGAAATCAATGAGGGTCGAGTGCCTGGGAATGTGTGTAGTTCATGGCATTCAGTCAAGCAGACAATGCCTCTTCCTGAAAAATCCCATAGCCAACTCAACCACCGAAATTTGGCGGCATTGGTGGGCGAGGACCACTGTGTTGATACTTCCCAGGAGATGTCCTTCCTTGGTTCCAACAAACAAAAGATGTTGGAAGCCCATATTAAGTATTTCCATATGAGGATGCTGTGGGGTCTTCCCAGCAAGGTCCTTGAATCCATAGAAATCTGTAAATCGAAAGAGGACCTTTCCAGCTCCTTTTCCAATTTTGACCTTCCCTCCTCAGCCACATTCATTTCTCAGCGAGATTCCAAAGATGGGGCCTGCAAGTCTCTTAGATGCAGTACTTTTCAAGGAGAAAAGTTGGGAACAAGCTCAGTCCTTGTCCTGGATCGTCATGACCCTGTCGCCTCATCTGTGGGCAAAGAAAGACAGGGGACCCTGAGAAGACAGTTTTCTTATACTGAGAATGACCTTACAGAGATGGATTCCAATGATGGGGACTCCAAGCTCCTTGGAAGAAACACTACAGATTTTCACGCAGAAAAGATAGAAACCACCAGCTTATTTTCCATCCTGAATCATCCACACCTCATCACCTTACCTGATGACAAGGAAAGGCATGGGACCCTGAGAAGAGAATTCTCTGATCCTGATCATGAGCTTACAGAAAGTATCCAGACAACTAATGATGGCAGACAGAGTTTTCTGCCCTGCACACACAGCATCATAGACGAAGTCAGTCAGAAACAGACTGGACTAGCGAGTAGCAGCTACCCAGAGCTGCCCATAATGCAACCTGAGGTTGGCAGTGAGTCAATGGATAAAAAAGTGAGTTTCAGTAATAACATGGAAAGGCTTCAGGGCAGTAGAAAGACCTTTCCTGTCACCAGTGGGTCTAAGGAAATGTTCAAGGAAGAGAAGCTTAAACATCAGATGCTGAGTGAGTTAAAGTTGGCCCATGGGGAGCATAGCCCAGCTCAGACCCATTTTGCTGACATGCCCCTTGCCTTAGATAACTTGACTTCCAAGGGCTTACTGACCAATGTCCAGGGCATCTCCAATGGGAACATGGCAATTTCCCAGGTGCTGAATGTCCACGTGGAGGACAGAGGGATCCGTGTGGAACAGCAGCAGGAGCCCTTGGTCCCTAAGCATGTCTTACAGAATTGCCAAGTTAAGAATTTCCCAGCAGCTACAAAGAGAGTGAGCCCTCCAAGACCCAAAGGACGAGAGCTTGGTGGAGGGAATGTAGGGTTGGGGAACTCCCAACCCAGGAGAAAGAGCTATCCTGTTCAAAAGAAGACATCAGGGGAGGTGCTTGGGAGAAAATCTTCCCCAACCTTGATAACACAGCCTCCTCCTGAAAACCTTTTCAGAAAATGGTTGAAGAACTTTTTTCAGAGGTTTAAGAAACTAAGCATAACATGTGAGGAACAAGAAAGTTTCCAGGCAAAGGGTAGCTCCCTGTCATCATCTGTACAGAATAGAGGTCGAGTTAAGAGTAGAGCTGCCTTTACTGGAACTGCTGAAGCTCAGAAAATTAAGACTGACATTGTAAAGTTCCTAAAGGAGAAGCTAGGGCATAGGGATGGGATAGATATCACCTGTCCCCAAGAGCCCCTTTCCTCCCCAGTAGAGCTTGGGAAAGCTCAGCATGATCCAGAACTGCAGGTCAGAGCAGAGCCTGTCCAGGGCTATCCCTGCAGCTACACGGCTCCCTCCTGCAAAGTGACATGTAGCGAATCTTGCAGCCAACAAGCTATCTTAGTTGGCCAGAATCATCCGACAAAGATTAGGCAGATCATAGACAAGAACAGACAGCCCCAGGAAGTTGAGGCATTTAAGGGCAAAATATTGTATCAAAGGCATCCCCAATCCATGCCCCACAGGAAGCCTGTGCCCCAACCAAATCCCACTTGCCAGTGTCAGGTTGACCCAGTGCCTCCAGCCGTCCCTACCACTGCTAAAAGCACTGTGTTCAGTGATTTGTCATTATTAATTACACGGAAAATTCTTCTGAAGCATTTCCACGGAGGAAAATTCCCCCCCACAAAATAATTCACTCCCTGTGGAGATTATTGGTTCTCCCCAATAAATGTTCTAATAAGAATGATGTCTTTTCTGTGTATTGTGTTGTGGGGTATAGATTTTGGGTAACCCAAGCTTGTGTATAGTGAAAGGTAGGAGTTAGTTCAGCTCTTACTGACTGCTTTCTTTGACTTCTAAAAGGTGAGCAATCTCCTGGAGCTCTTGTGGAGGAATGAGTATCATGTGTCTCCAAAAGCCCCTTCTCTCCCTGATGAAGTCTGAGGAGATGGGCTTTTTTCTGCCTCTTTGCTCTCAGACTTACTGACACGGTGTGGCAGCCTGCAACTTCCTCTCCATTCACTGCTTCATATTTAGAGCAATGAGGAAGACAGGCCTTCCGTTTGTGAAGAGAGGGTTAAGGACCGGTATGTTTTTCAGAAATAATAGTTTAGTCACTATTTTAAAAAAGTTATCAGTGACCAGAGGATCATGTAAGTTGGTGGAGTGTTGAGGGTATTGCTGGTTGGGGTAGCGTGTCAGGAACACCATGGGTATTGCTTAAGAATCTGAGGAATAGGGCATGCTTATTATTTAGGGAAGCATATTTTAACCTCAGTGTTGAGGCTTTTCTACTAAAAAGTCAGTTTGGGGAAGTAGTTCCCCTCCTTGAGTATTTCTCTAGGCTGCCTGGATTGATGACTTTTTTTTTTTTTTTTGAGACAGGGTCTCACTCTGTCACCCAAACTGTAGTGCAGTGGTGTGATCTCAGCTCACTGCAACCTCCGCCTTCCAGGCACAAGTGATTCTCCTGCCTCAGCCTCCCGAGTAGCTGGAATTACAGGCATGGCCCTGTAATTCCACACCTGGCTAATTTTTGTATACTTAGTAGAGACAGAGTTTCACCATGTTGCCCAGGCTGCTCTCCAACTGCTTATCTCAAATGATACTCTTGCCTCGGCCTCCAAAAGTGCTGGGATTACAGTTGCAAGCCAGCGTGCCTGGCTGATTGATGACATTTTTACAGAGCAAAACGATCCCTTACCTGTCTGTGGCAGCAATGTTGACCAGGCAACCACCTACCTCATAGGGTCAAATTAAGCTGAGAGTAAAGAAAAAAGTACTTTAGAATGAATGAGAAAGTAAGAAAAAAGTGAAGATAGGAAAGGATGACCCTGCTGGTGGAAAAAGGTTTGTGCCACAACATGTCCATATCAGGACCCTTTCTCAATCTGGATCTAGGCACCACCCCTTTGAAGTTTACCAGGGTACTGCAGAGGTTAGAGATGCCATTTTGCCAGAAGTATACACGGTTCTATTTTTCAATTACTGTAATAGTATATGCAGGACTGTTTTCAAGCATGACCTCCCTCTCTTTAGAGAAGATGATCTTTGTGCCTTCTCTCCAGTCATGTTGATGGCAACATACAAGATCTTCCCTTAGTGTATATGGTGCATCTATCAGGATGGAGGTGTCACCTATGATCTTTATGGGCTTAGTGGAATATAATTGATATTGTCTAGAACACCTGCAGCTCATGATCCAGAGATGAGTTCTGGACTATGCGTGAGCATTACAGATATTTGGGGGCTCACTATGGAGCATTACAGAATGCTCCTTATGACCAAGAGTGTGCACATACCCACCCTTAAAATATTAGGGTTCTGAAGAGAAGGCAACTCCACTTACATAGACTGGGACTAACAAATGAGGTGAGTTTTCTTTCTTTTTTTTTTTTTTTTTTAGACGAAGTTTCGCTCTTGTTGCATACACTGGAGTACAATGGCATGATCTCAGCTAACTGCAACCCCAGCCTCCTGGGTTCAAGTGATTTTCCTGACTCAATCTCCCAAGTAGCTGAGATTACAGGTGCCTGCCAGCACAACTGGCTAATTTTTGTATATTTAGTAAAGACAGGTTTTCACCATGTTGACCAGATTGGTCTTGAACTCTTGACTTCAGGTGATCTGCCTGCCTTGACCTCACAAAGTGCTGGGATTACAGGTGTGAGCCACCTTGCCTGAGGTTTGTTTTCTAGAGGGCACTTGAGGTAGGTTTTCCAGAAAAATTTGTGAATGCTTGGTGTCAAAACAAAACAAAACAACAGATGTCCACTACAGCTCCCTCACACAACCATCCTTCTGTTTTCCTGTTCATGCTTATGCCACTGACCTGCAGGGTCTGAAATTTAGGATTGCAGAAATAATTCAGATTCCATGAAGGTGTTAGGAATGACAAAATTGGGATGAAGCCCAGGGTAAAGAACTTGCGGAGGTGGAGAATCAATGGAGGACCCAAACATCCATGTGACTAGACTTGCCAATAACCTGGCCTCTTAATTCCTCTGTCATTCCATCTTAGGGTTCTTGAACTCCATTCCAGTACTGCCAAACCCAGAAGCCAGCATCAGAAACATCTATGTTATCATCAGAAACACCTCTTTTTTTGGAGGTGAAGTTTTGCTTAGTCACCCTGGTTGGTGAGCAGTGGCATGTTCTTGGCTCACTGCAACCTCTGCCTATTGGGTTTAAGCAATTCTTCTGCCCCAGCCTCCTGGATAGCTGAGATTAAAGGCATGTGCCACAATACCCAGCTCTTTATTTATTTATTAGTTGAGACAAGTTTTTACCAGGCAGGCCAGGTTGGTCTCGAATTCCTGACCTCAAGTGATCCACCTGCCTTGGCCTCTTAAAGTGCTGGGATTGCAGGCATGAGCTACCATGCCTGGCCTCATCAAAACCACCTCTACATCTGTAATAATACAGCCTGACATTCTCCCCTTTGACCTCATCCTCCTACCCTTCCAGCTTAGGCCCTCAATTTGTCAAATTTTCATACTGGTTCATTAATTTTTCTGCTTATCTATCTACTATGTTCTTGCCTTATTTTCCTCTCTCTTAAATGCAGACTTCATGGTCTATCCTATAGCCAATATTTAAAAAGCTCTACTTGAAATATGCCTCATCCAATTCCCTTTAATCCTTCCTGTCTAACAAAATCTCATTTCTGCCTTTTCCAGAAATGTCTTCCTACAAATGACCAATCAGTATTGGATTAAATCTCACAATCAAGACTATTGACACCATGATAAATGCATGTTCAGCCTTAGCACTACCTGGAAATAATCCACTCAGTCATCCAAAAAATACTTATCCTGTGCTTACTAACAGAAAACAATACAAATGGAGCTTTAGTCATTTTTCCTTAGTCCACTTTCTTACCCCTGCTGCTCAAATGTATTGAAACCTTCTGTACTTTTCTCAAGTTTAGGCCATCTCTACTTGCAGCAGATGTGCTGGCTTCCCCATTCACAGGGAAACTAGAATCCATTGGATAGGAACATTTCGTAAAAGTTTCTTCAAAAAACTGTATCCATCTGTCCTTTGTTTCCTTCCAAGGTTTCTTTATTTTTTTTTGAGATAGAATCTTGCTCTGTTGCCCAGGCTGGAGTGCTATGGCACGACCTAGGCTCACTGCAACCTCCACTTCCTGAGTTCAAGCGATTCTCCTGCCTCAGCCTCCCAAGTAGCTGGGATTACAAGGACACACTGCCACGCCCAGCTAGTATCTGTATTTTTAGTGGAGATGGGTTTCACTATGTTGATCAGGATGGTCTGGATCTCTTGACCTCATGATCCACCCCCATCAAGCCTCCCAAAGTGCTGGGATTGCAGGCATGAGCCACCACACCTGGCCTACAGTCTGTCTTTAATATATCGCTTCCTATTGTGTTTCTCTTATGTTTACTTGGCTTATTCTAATGAAAACACCTGTTTAAGTATATGTCTCCCTAGATTTGTTAGAACTCTTTTGAATGCAAGTTGATAGAATTTCAACCCAAAGTAGCTTAACAGAAAACAATGATCTGATGGCCTTGTATCGAGTATTTGATAATCCCTGAAACAAAAAATGTGGCCATATGGTTAGAGACGTTGATGGGCCAGATTGGGTTGTGGACTTATCTCTAGGATAAGAAGGGCACTGGGTTGAATGCCCCCCAAAACAACATGAAGTAGGGATATAACTCCTGGAAGTTCAGGGTAGTTGGATGGAAAAGTATGCTTGAAAGAGAAATACTAGAGTTCTAATTGTCCAGATAGTCCTGAAATCAGTTTCTTTAGGACAGGTGTTATTTTCTTTTAATTATTTTTTTTTCATGTAAGTAATGCATCATTATATTATCTGAGTTAAAAAAAACAGTCTCTATAAGTCTAAATACATCCATTGATCATTTCTTTCTAGGAGGTAAACTATTATGATTTTCATTGTGGTATGCATTGCATTCTGTGTTGTGTGTTGACCTGGAATATTTATAGTTTATTCATTTTACATTAAAAAAGATCACATTATGCATATTAATTTACAGCATGGTTCTTTTATTCAACAAATATCGTGTCATTCTAAAATAGCGCATATAGAGGTACCTCATGCTTTTTAACTGCTGTGTAGTATTTCTTTAAATGAATAGTCCATATTTTTTAGATTGTTAAATATTTCCTATTTTTTATTATGAACAATGCTGCCATGAACATCCTTCTATATGTTTTATTGTGCATACTTTCAAGTGCTTCTCTTGAGTATACCTATGCCTAGAAATGAAATTTCTGTGTCAGACTGTTTATATTTAAGAAACATGTATTATTATTTATTTAAAAATTGTAATTTATATATAGTTTGAATAGAAAACAAATGCACATGGTAAAAAAAAGAACTGAAAAATTATGTAATGAAAAGTCTTCTCTCTCAGTCTTGAACAGACTCAGTTGGTGCTTTACTTTCTTTTTTTTTGTGTGTGTGTGTACATTTAGAATTGTTACTTTAAAACAAAGAATCAGAGTAACATCAACAATAGAAAATCCATGTAGAAATATTCACAATCTGCTCAGTGAGAAATGGGAAATCAACTTCCCTACCTTACTGCCAACCTATAGTTTGAGGAGCCAGAAGTTGACATGAAGTTGGAAGGTCACCTTTCCCAGCAAAACCCCGCTCCATAGCTATGTGCATTTTTATTCAAAGGCTCCTCAACCAGAGGGAAGAGTGAGAACTGAGAACCAAAATACTGTTATTGGCAAGGGTTTGGCCAAAGGGTCTGAGATGTGTAAGCACCAAGAAGGGAAAGGGAGATTGAGCAACGTAAGAAAAAGGGGCTGTAGGAACAAGCACAGAGAAAACAAGTAAACAAGAACCTACTTCGACCCAGAGCAAAATGACAGTGCACAGTGCACATACATTCATCCCCTCAAGTGTGGGCTACACTGCACAGCGACTCAACTATCTCAAACATGGTCTATCGGAAGGATTCAAATCCCCTAAGGGCACTCGGCGTAAGACCGCAGTGACTTGGTAACAGACATACACAAGCATGCTGTGACCCTAAAGCAACAACACACTTTAGATAATAATTGTTCAGAAAAAATCCTCTCCCAGAGCTGACGTTAGAAATTCCAAGTTAGCTATAAACATTCTTTGGGAATTCCTTTAAAGGTATGAGTTAAAACAAAAATCAACAGTTGGTGCTTTACTTTCATTGAGTGTTAAATATTACATGCCAGCTGTTAATATTTTAAATATGCCTTTCAATTTGTGTATGTCTGATATTTCCTCATGTTTAGTTTCATGATATATGCCTTTGGTATAAATAGCATACCAGTTAGCCTAACTTCTTCTCATTTTACACTATCAGGTGATACATAATTTATAATCCTATTTCTGATGTTTTTCAGTTTAATTGCTTGTTAAGTGTTGTCTGCTAGACTTTAACATTGTAAAGTTCTCTCATCTTTTTTGTAATTACTGTTTTGCATACTTTGAGACTATAAATATTTTGTTATTCACCAAACCTTTCATTTATTCATTCATTTATATTCGTATAGACATGGTTTTCAATTTTATTTAGTTAATTATAATCTGTTACTGTAATTATTTATTTTGATGTTGATATTGTCATATGTTTAAATAATAGGAGCCCCTTTAAACTGATGTCTGGGTCCTTTTGACACATCTCCAACATTGTTTGAACATTTTCTTACTTTGTTATCCAGCAATATGTGTTTGGGCCATTTTGTATTTTTCCTGCACAAATCCTAGAATTAGCCATTTCTCTAAGATACCCTGCTTTCATTTGCTGGAGAATGATATTTAGAAGCCAATATATGGATACTAATTGTGTTCATTGCTATTAGGGTATCAGTGCTCTCATGCTTTCTCAGTGTACAGATCTATCTATCTGTCTATCTATCTATCTATCTATCTATCTATCTATAATATGAATTATCCATATTTCTGTACCTATCTATATACATTGAAAACTATGAATTCACACCCATACCTAAAATTACTACCAAATATCCAATACCACTGTGTTCATTTTAGTTTTCTCTTTCTCTCTCTCTCTCTTTCTTTCTTTCTCTCTCTCTCTTTCTCTCTTTCTCTCTCTCTCTCTCTCTTTCTTTCTTTTCTTTTCTTTTCTTTCTTTCTTTCTTTCTTTCTTTCTTTCTTTCTTTCTTTCTTTCTTTCTTTTTCTTTCTTTCTCTTTCTTTCTTTCTTTCTTTCTTTCTTCTTTCCTTTCTCTCTCTTCTCCCTTCTCTCTTCTCCTGTCTTCTCTCTTCTCTCTTCTCCTCTCTTCTCTCTCCTCTCCTCTCTCTTCTCCTCTCTCCTCTCCTCTCCTCTTCTCCTCTCCTCTTCTCTTCTCTTCTCCTTTTTTTCCAGCAGTGAGAAATCTAGCTCATATTCTTCTTAAAACAAGGAAGACTTGAGATGTTTGATAGACTGATATTAATTCTTTCTCTCACTTGGGATATACTAGTAGCAGTAATCATACAACATGAAAGCATGAATGATAGAGCTTTATTTGACAGTTGAATCTGAAGGTATCCTCTTAGAACACATCAAAAGGAGTAAAATCTCTAATTTCACATTTGTATATGTTTATACTGTGTTATCACTACCAAGAGAAGCAAAATCCTAATTTGATATCTCAGGAGATGATTATATTATTATGCTTTTTAAAGCATAATGATAAAAATGAGTTACATGATATGGAACTTTATAAAATATCTTAGTGACATTACATCTTTAATGACAGTAATAGGAACTGATTTCAAGGTTCAACTATGAGAAACTCTGAGGGTTTATTTTAAGCATTTATTTAAAACATTTTCTCTTTAGTTGGAAAGTCTTTTTGATAATTGTTTAAGTGACCATCTACCATTTTAGTTTCCAAGATTTATGATTAACATTAAAATCAGATATAAAATGTTATATACTTTTCACATTTATATGTTTTAATTAAATAATCTTTAAAGGTGATATTTGATTCATTGGTTATCTTATATTTCTTCCTGATAACTGCAGATATTTTAAATGCAGTATCAACTATTCTTTTTCATGTTTTTGGCCTGACATTTCTTCATTCACACAATTGCCTTTTCTATGTTCGTAAATACTATATATTAATATATGCTGAGGAGGCTGAATGTCTCTGAACTGAGCTCCAACTTTGTATCAAACAGTGTACTTCTATATTCATTTTAGATGTCAAAAAGGCAGCTAAACTTAATATGTACAAAACCAAACCCTTGTTTTTGTTTCTTTTTAAGATCAAATCTTACCCTCTCACATTTTCTCCTATCTCAATAAGTGGCAACATCTTTCTTTGAGTTTCTCAGGCAAGAAACTCTGGAGTCAACTTTGACTTCTTTCTCTTTCTTATACTCTGTAATTGGTCCCTCATCAGATCTTTTATAATATATCCAGGACCTGTCCAGCTCTCTTTCCTTGTCATATATTTTAATTGATCAAGCCACCATCATCTCTTGCCTGAATTCTTGTAGCAGCATCTTAATTGTTCTCCTGGTTCCATGCCTGCACCTTGAAGCCAGAGTGATCTTTTTCAAATATATATTATGCCACTTCTCTGCTCAAAAGTTTCAGAAGCTTCTTTTGCAACTCAGAAAAAAAGCCCAATAGCCTTTGAGTACCTTCTATATGATCTAGCTTCCCTCTATTTCTGTAGACCCCTTTCCAGAATCTTCCCTTTACTTATTCTACTCTAGTATCACTACTGGCCTTCTTGCTATTCTTTTAAAGTACCAAGCATTTGCCTACCTCAGGGCCTTTGCCGTTGTTATTCCCTGAGGCCTGCATGCTCTATACCATGATATCTGCCTAGCTAGATCCTTCCATTTTGTTCAGATTTCTATGCAAGCATCACCTTATCAGAGAAAGCTTTCCTGACCACCTTAAGTAAAATAGCACTTACCTTTTCACACTTCTTATCTCTCTTATCTGGTTTAATTTTTCTCCATAGTACTTGCTGCTGTCTAACGTATTTTAAATATAATATGTTTTATATGTGTATATATATATATATATATATATATATATATATACTATATACAGTATGCTTACTTATAGCCCCTGCTAGATTATAAACTCTATGCAATCAGGAATTTTGATTTTCTTATTATGTGCCTCCTGTGTTTAGAACAGTGCCTAGAAAGTGATTGGTGTTCCATTAATATTTGTGGGATAAATAAATTAAAACCTTTTCTGAGAGAAATAATCTGTTATGTTCGGGTTCCAGTAGTGTCAATCAAGTTAAGACATTTCTGATACTTCCTTCTCCTCTCTTTGCCTGACTCCGTCCTAGATGAAAGCATGGATATGCCAATAAAAAAATTTATTGTTAATAAAAAATTCTTGGGTTGTTTCATTTGCATAGTGAAAGCAACTGAAGTGTAAATCCTGTTTGAACAATGCAAGCACTGAGCTGACAATGAAGTGAAGTAAACAAATTTGTGTGTGGAGATGGGGTTGGATGGGTAAGAAATTGCAAGGTGGGCAAATGGAGGAAAAGGTCACATCCTCACATCTTCCACTCTAGGTCTCCCTACCTAAAAGCACTACCATTTTGGCAGAAGGAAGACATTTTAACTTAAAGTGAAGTTAGTGTTTTGGTGAATACATCTTACAGGACGTTTTAATTACTGAGCTGGATTATTCGTGGCACTACGAATGACTTAAAAAAAGAATGGTTAAGAACATTCTGGGACCTTCCCTCACCTAGTATTTCCTTCAAAGGGCAAGAGAAAAATAAGTCTCCAGATTGGTTATAAGGGGTCTGTGAGGGGAATAAATGAAAATTTCCCCCCCTGCATGCTATGGAATTCAGCTTATTTGTTCAACCTAATGATTATTCTTCTATGTGGTCTTTATCACAGTGCTTAGTAATCTACTGTTTACCTTCTGTCTGCCTTACTAGACGGAGAGCTCAAGAAGACAGGGGCTTTTGCAGACAGGTACGGAAAAAACAAAAAGAAGATAGGGGCAGCATTTTTATTAATCCTGTTAATCCAAGACCAACTATAGTACTTGACATGTAGTGACCATTTAGTGTTTGTTGAATAACCTCCCTCCCATCATCTTGATGCAAGAATTACTTGAATGCCAAAAGTACTTTGAGTATGAGAAATTCAGTATTTCATGATACAAAGGAGGCAGAATGCTTAAGTGTATAAAGAGATATTGTGTTCCAAGATTTAGATCCATTTACCATCACTCCATTCAATGGGAAAACACTTTACTTCTGAACTGTATCACAGGGTTGGTTTTATTCTTCCCTTTTTATTCAAGCTCTCAGCCACCTAATCTCTCTCCCCTGTTGCAGCAGGGCATGAATGTAGCTTTCATGAAGCCCAGTGTTTGGAATAAATTCTAAAATTAATCCCCTTCTCTCCACATCTCACACTGCTGTGATTCTTCTTTAAAAGCAGAGTCTGAATCCTAATTGTTTAAAAGTCAACATCTCCTGTATTCTTGCAGCAAATGCAAAAAATCTGACAATGTTATGAAAGACTGTAGAGAGGGTTTGTTTCAGTATAAAAACTACAGCATTACTATCACTGTGATCCAGAGATGAAAAGTTATAAAACATTTTGACTCAAATAGATGCCACATGAATTTAATAATTTTCATGTGGATAATCATTTTTCAAACAAAATGTAGCCATGACTTAATCCCTCCGAGAAAGACAGGAGTATATCTTCAAACAAACTGCCTAAGCTGTTTGTTCACAGTTTGCTTTTTGATTCAGCAAGATGGATTATGAGGGGTAACAACCAGAGCTGTGACAGCTCTGGCTAAATCCCACCTGGCATTCAATCCGTCTCTCCTTTAAAAATCTCTCCAAGTTTATAATTCTACGAAAGGCTTAATGGTAGTCACTGGAGGAGTGCCTTGGCTTGTGAGTAGGGGTGGGGGGTGGGGATTAATATGCCAATTAAAAAATTTATTATTAGTAAAAAATTTTTGGGTAGTTTCATTTGCATAGTGAAAGCCACCCAAGTGTAAATCCTGTTTGAACAATGCAAGCACTGGGCTGACAATGAAGTGAAGTAAACACTTAGGGCCTATCCCTGAGTGTTTCAGTGACTTTAGTGAAACTTTCCTGGTCAGTGACAGCCCGGTGAACTTTCTTGAGGCACAGCGAAACTGCCATTTTTCTGACCTCTAGACGTGGTTTTGTAGCAGATATCCACAATCATATTGCTTATACAATACATATATGAAACTTCCTTCCTCTTATTATTCATAAGCCTGTCTCCTTTCTGCTGTGATTACCATCAACTTCATTTCCCTCACCATGGCTAAAACTGTAAGCATGGAGGAAAGAAAAATTATGATTATGTTTTAATACCTGTTGTCACATGTATTAGAGGAGTTCCAGAGAGAAGAGTTCTCAAATAGGGGACAAAATGGTTACTATTTATTCTATCACTTCTATGACATCATACAAGATACTTTATAGTCTTTTGCCTAGAATAGGCAAGTTAGTTATTAATTGTTTAAGGCCAGCAACTGTCTCCTTCGGACTGTCAACATATTGATCAGTCTTCATCACTCATGAACTGTGTAGCAGATAGTTTGCCATTAATGATTAAAATACCGATGTTTAAGATTGAATTTTAATTTTAAAAATGAGAGCTCAATCAAAGCTACCATTACAGTAAAATCATCTTTCATTTACTTGAATTGAAACAGCAGAAAAGGGGGTAGGGTAAACATGGAGAATCCCATATTTCCATGAGAGTATGATGCTTCTGGGAGTATAAAAAATGTTAAGAACCACTGATTTAGACCAAAAGGCCCCCCAAAGTGGAATCAATAGATGGCAATATTAGTATGGACTCCCTCATTCCTTGTCATCATTCCCTGAATGGGAAGGTAATTCCGTATTTCATACTTTCTTCTTGAAGTTATCTTTGAGGCTTTGTTTCTAATATGTAAGTACTTAGCATACATTCAATCACATATGCTAACAAGAAAGGGACACTAACTAGTAAAAAAACTATAAATCAAAACTTGCTTTGAGAATGAACTTTGGATTTCAGCCTACTCTGTCAGTCTTTATTCCTGTGTTGTTATTATCAGTATTTTTACATCTACCTTTCTTTCCCTTTGTCACACACCTATGATGGAAGTGCTAAGCAGGGGTATTGGGGAACAAGATTTGGTAACCTATGGGAAAAAAAATAAATCTGGCATTTGGTTCCTGGACCATTCAAGAGTAGCAGTCTATCTAAATATTGATGTTTGTATATAGTATCATCTGTTCAGGATATTTCATTCACAGCCTGTCTTTGAAACTTAGTGGGCTTGATATGTAAGAAAAGCATAAAATGAGAATATGGAATTATACAAATCTTTTTCTTTCTTTAGATCTTTGATGGGTGTATGCAATAAACTTAAAGCCTTTTTTGTCCTTTGATTATTCAATTAATTATTATATTCCATTGTTTTAATATTTTTCTGTGGCTTCTATGTTTTGCATATTTCACACCATTACTGAGATTCAGGTACAAGTTGTTGAAACTGTTAAATTTTTAACAGTGCTTTAGGCATATATAGGAATCTGTTATAATCTTATTTATTAATTTCTGTTTGCATATTTATTAATGTGAATAAGAAATTAAAGCTTATATATACCATTATCTATATGTAACACCATAAATGCATTTATTAATATACATATTGAAAGCATATTTCTAGCATCTATAAATGCCTATTTTTTAGTGTATACACATATGAAACCCATTTTAAGTATATATATAGTCACACATGTTTTCTATTGGCATTAGAAATGAAATTTTAATTTCCATTTTGTTTTTCTAAAAAACTGATCAATATAATTTATTAAGTAATCAGCTTTCATCTTTTTGTGTAAGAAATGAATGTTTTCTGCTTTTACCTGATAGTGTCTTTTTAGAGCAGTTAGAGTTTGGGGATGGGGGGAAGCAGCAGGGAGTCCTTAGAATAAAACTGTTAATTCCCTGAAGAGAAATAACTGAGAAGCAATGTAGTGACAATTGTTTGGCACTAGTCTAACAGAAGCAAGTTTTAACATGCAAATCCTATTTTGTTGCTCTTGTTTTCCTGGTACCCAAACAAAAGCAAGATAATCATTTTCACCCCACCCACAGCTACTCAAAATGGGCTCTAATTCAGTAAGAAAGTAAAGACACTTTTCTATTTGCTTTTGAGAGTCTGAGTTCTTTGGAAAGGGGCTGAAAACAGGGAGGAAAACAAATATTTGTTAAGAGATAAGCATGTGTCTGAATTATGCTAAATGATATCAGATACGAAAGAAAAATTATAACATTTCTATAAACAGGGACCCACAAACAAGGCACATAGAGGAGACAGTTAACAAACAAGGCATTGTTTATCTACAAGACTGGTATTGTATAAAATTTGGGTTCATAGACCCTTGTTAATCTATTGAAAGAATAATACACAGTCACACATAATTTGTATGCAGTTTTGGCAGGGGAAGATCTAAGGAAAATCCCTAACAGAGAGAACAGGAGTATAATTTTAGGTCACCATTTCTTCATTATTTATTCAGAGAAGTTTTAGATAAGGACATTTACAACTCTTATGTTCTTTCATTACACCATATGTCTCTCATTCGTTTTTCATTGTTATAAATTAGTGTATATTTGAATGATTATTTGCTAACGCCTGTACACTTAACTCGACTATAAGCTCCATGGGGGCAGAAATATCCTCACTTATTGTTTAATTCCCCAGGATGAACACAGTTCTTGGTACATGGTAATCAGACAAATATTGGTTGAATGAAATAATGAATGAGCGTGGATTTGACATGAAATACGGAAGAAGTTAGAGAAGACAGCATTATGTGTGCTAGAGTTGTCAAGTTTTGTGGAGGATTAGTCACCAGTGCAATCCATGATTCTTCAGGACCTAACATGGGCATGCCCTTGACCTATGCATGGGGTAGTGGGATATCTAGAACTTGTTTTTGAAAGGTGGGAAGTATGGACGGTCTCAGAGGCAGGGAAGAGGCACCTTGGGTTGGGGAAAATAGGCTAAAAGAGTAGTGTGAAATAAGCACAGGTCATGAGGAAACTAGTTCTTCTGGTGGATGATGGATAATTGCAGAAAACTTGGTGGGACCATGCACTGTTTTGATAAAGGTGCTATGTTAGCTTGTATTCTTCATAGGCAGATCCTGTGGTGAGTATTTGTGAGCAAGTGATTTCTTAAGTAAATGCTTCCAGAAGAGATTTATAAAAGAATGGAGGGAAGGGGAAGAAGTCAAGCAAGGGTGTGTGTATGTTTAGGCAAAGTCTTAGTCTCTCAGCCTGATCATGCCAGGGAGTTCTCAAGTATAAATTACACCTCAGAGTATATGCAGACCCAGGCAAGGCAGCCAGGTATTCACACTTCCACTTTAGGTATTAAATAAGGGCTATTCCAAGGCCTGGTAAACTTCCAGGGATAAAGTAGCTCAGAAGAAAGTATCAGGTGCCGTGGGCCATTAGAAGCAAAACACAGTGATGCCAGGGTATGGACACACAGAAAGGTCAAAGAGGAGATGGGATGGAATCTGAACAGAGGACTGGCAGGGTCTGCTACAGGAATTGTAGCCTGATGTGATAGGCAACAGAGATTTGTCAAAGGTTCGCAAACCTGGCTGCACATTAGAAACACCTGAGGAGCTTTTAAAGAAAAATTAGCAACTGAGCTCCAGCGCAGATGAATTAAATCAGAACCTCTTCAGGTACAGCTTAGGTATCAGTGGTTTTAAAAATCTTCTCCTATGGAATCAAATAATTGCCTGGATTATAAGACTCTTGGGTAGGGATGTGGCAGGATGTAAATAGTACTTTAGGGAGATCTATAGGTATGAACTTTTAGACTGGATTGAAGGGAGAAGAAACTGGAGGAGACAATGGAGTTTTGGCCAATGGTGATGACTTAGACTGTGATGGTGTTAGAGCAAATGGATGTAAAGAAATATATGTGATGGATAGTTTAAGAAAAAATTCAAGAGACTTGACAACTGATTGAATGGGAGGGCTTGAGGGGATGGAGCAAAGATGGCTTGAAAATGTCCAGGGTGGGAGTCTGGCTTTGAAGCAATGTCTTTGAAGTACTGTGACTCTTAGGCCATGTGGAAAATTACGTCAGCATAGTCCTTCCACATTTTCAGCTGGAAAAGGGAAGATGCCATTATTAATGAGGAAGCTTTTCTCAGGGACTAGATTATTCTTTGGTCATGAATTAGATGTCCTTTAACACTTTCAGATTAAAATTGACTGTTTAAATCATGTAATCCTTAATATAACAAAACTAAATATACCTTATGTGGCCTGAAATATTTGTTCCCAAGGAACTTGGACCTTGGGTGTTCATAAAACGGTGTTCATAATTCTGTCATACTGTGCTAGTGTCAATATTCCAGTTGAAACTAATGGCATTGGTTAGTTTTGCTATTAATTTGGCTAAATATACAAGCTTACAGCTATCTATCTATACGTGGTAAGGTATTGTTTATGTTTGGGGAGTGGTAAAGATAATAACTTTTATCTCAATGTAATTATGCAAGCACTGAGATTTACATATTTTACTTAATTGGGTAACTTTTCTTTGTAGGGACAAAGTAAAAGATAGTCATAAGACTAGTAATGGTACTCTTTTCACATAATGTTTTCTCAACACTTCACATGAAGAATCTTGTAAGATAGTAAAGAAAGCACTATAATTATTTGCACCTTACAAATGAAATAGTTGAGGTCCACAGAGGTAAAATGTCTTAACCATGGTTACTCAGCATGAAAAGTGGTGGAAAAGTGGCTGATGTCAGAACATTTGTTTCCCAAGTGAAATCTCTTTCCTTTATGGGCTAGCAGTGATGTCATTCTGAAGCACTAAAAAGTGATTCTCTGAGTTGTGCTCTCCCAGGTAACGATCGTTCCAATTTGGTTATCTTGCTTCCTGTATGTGAATTGTGGCATTTTATTTGGAGCAGCAGCAGCAGCAACAGGTATCAGTTTGACACTATAAGATGTTAGATGTCGTTACTGGTACTTAGCAAACATTTTCTTTAACCTTAAAAATCCTATATGGTAAATAAATAATAGCCTCATTTTGCAAATAAGAAAACTGAGGCTTAGAATGATATTTTTCTTTTGACAAAAATAGTTGTATTTTTTAGGCATTATGGTTCAAAACAAAGAAGAAAAGAAAAAGTGTATTCGTGATATAAAGTTTATGCTACAAAGAAATATGGGTTGGGTGCAGTGGCTCACACCTGTAATCCCAGCACTTCGGGAGGCTGAGGTGGGTGGTCACTTGTGGTCAGGAGTTTGAGATCAGCCGGGCCAACATGGTAAAACCTCATCTCTGCTAAAAAAACAAAAATTAGCTGGGCATGGGGGCGGGTGCCTTTAATCCCAGGTATTTAGGAGGCTCAGGCAGGAGAATCGCTTGAACCTGGGAGGTAGAGGTTGCAGTGAGCTGAGACTGTGCCACTACATTCCATAGTTGACAGAGGGAGACTGTCTTAAAAAACAACCACCACAACAACAAAACAAACAAATACGTATTGAAACCATACTCTTCAAATAGCTTTCTTATATGCATGTTTAATGTTTTACTTAGAAGGATTTCTCTTTAGTTTCTGGTCCTGTGATGTTTAGAATAAATTTTTCTACTTGAGACTCCCATAATGTTTTGAAGTATGAATATCATTAGGTAATGAGGTAATATTTATGGCCAATTGTGGACAACTGTGGCTGCAGGTTATATCTGTCACTTATGTATATTGTTCTAGCTTTCTTCTTATGATACCTTCCAGGAACTTCCTCTTTAGCACCTTGTATTTTCACCATTGAGATATAAACACGATCCAGTTTGGCCAATCAGATTATTTGATTAATGAAGCCTTAATGATTTATTCTTTTAGGGATACACAAGTAGGGCTGTGTAATAAAGAATTTGGCCTCAGCTCAAACAGAGGTCTAACCTTTGATTCCAGTTCCTGAGAGGAAACTTCTAATCCTTCGCGTTTCCTGCTTAGATTTTCTTTGTTATTCAAGGTGCACACCTTGGACCATAACTGGTAGTATATGTTAACAAGTGACTTCTGTAGGTCTTTCAGACCATGTGATGTCAGACTGACATCTGGAGAGTGTGGAGGGCTGGAAATTAAACTTTGTGGATGATTATTTAGTCAATCAGGCCTATATCATGAAACCCCAATAAAAACTTAGAACTCATAAATTTGGGTTTTGTCATATATTAATGCTGCTGGGGTAATGCACCTCTAAGGATAATGGAAGCTTCACATCTGGATCCCTCCCAGACTTCCCCCTGTGCGTCTTTTCTGTTGGTTGGTTCTTACTTGTATCCTTTTATTATAATAAGAATGTAATTGTAAGTGTAACACTTTCCGGAGTATTGTGAGGTGTTGTAACAAATTATTGAACCTGAGGGTGATCATCGGATCTACCAAATTTGTAGCCAGATGGTCTAAAGTGAGGGTTGCCCTGGGGATCCCCAAACCTGTGGCTGATGTCCAAAATGAGATCAGTCTTGTAGGAAATGTTTCTTCTGACTTTGCTCTTTGGTAGACTCATCACAGTTGGTGTCATGATAGACTTGGTAGTCTGGAGGACTGCACTATTAACCTGGAGTTGACCAACAATGGGTAAGGGCCAAGCAGGCTATTCCATAGAATTAATCAGAGTATTCCATGTGGACTTAGAGAGGGAAATTCTGTTTCTGGAAATAATGAGCTGGAGATTTTAAGCTGGAAAGATGTGGTTGATTTGCTGGTAGCCATCTTGACTATCACATGATGATACCCTATGTGTAGATTGTAGCTAAGTAGAATAACAATCATGAAATGGAGAGAAAAACATCCCTTGTGATATTGTCTGAGCCCTTGATTTCACTATGCCAGAAGCTATATGTGTCTGTGGTTTCCTGATTCAGCAAATCATTAAGTATCCTTTGTGCTTACACTATTTTGGCCTCCACCATTGCAATCAGAGAGTTTTGTCAATATCTGTTGTTTGGAACTAATGTTTCTCCTTGAGGATCACATGTATTAGTGATTAAAATTTTGATTGTGAATCTTCTTATTTTTATGTAATTGATATAGTTTACATATTTGTCCCTGCCAAATCTCCTGTTGAATTATGATCCCCAGTGTTGGAGGTGGGGCCTGGTGGGAGATGTTTGAATCACGGGGTGTATCCCTCATGGCTTGGTGCTATCTTTGTGATAGTGAGATCTGGTCATTTAAAAGTGTGTGGCAGGCACCCCCCTTTCCCCTAGCCTACCACACACATGACTTTCTCCCTCATGCTCCTGCTTTGGCCACGTGACCTGCCTGCTCCCTCTTTGTCTTTTGCCATAATTGTAAGCTTTCTGAGGCTTCCCCAGAAGCTGAGGAGATGCCAGCACCATGCTTCCTGCAAAACCTGCAGAACCATGAACGAATTAAACCTCTTTTCTTAATAAATTACCCAATCTCAGGTATTTCTTTATAGCAATACAAGAACAGTCTAATACAGTAATCCTGATAATCATGTAGAACTTCATTTTAAATATATTTTAAATATTTATTTATAAAACAAAAATCTGTATCTCTGTGAAAACATTTCTTTAATAAATGCCCAAGCTTATTTCTCAGAAATACATTATCTACTTATCTATCCAACTGTTTGTTTGGCGTGCAAATGAAGAGTAATGGGGAAAAAAGAAAGTCAAAAAGATTCAGAAAATAGACATATTTCCTAAATATTCTTTGTTAAGCCAAGGAAATAACTAATAAAACTGATATTCTAGATGTACAGGTTTGAATTCAGGAAGAAAATATTTTGAATTAGAATTATGTCGAAATTCTCATATGCAGAAATTAGCCCATTTACAAATGAGTGGATAGAATTTATTCAAATATAGATTATACACACTCACACACACACACACACAAACACACTTTTTAATAATGATAAAATTTGTCCTATTAGAAAATAATCATTTTAGAAAATGAAAAAAGAAAAATGTTCATTAATTAAGTTGTATTTATTTATCACTTATTATATATGAGGCATGCTCAGAATATAGCAGTGAACAAGACAGATGTGCTTTTTGCCCTCATGGAGATTAAACTTTAGTGGTATAACAAGAAAACAAAGATTAGCCATAATTCTGCCGCTCTGAAATAACATGGTTAATATTTCAGTGCATTTTCTTCCAGAGTGTGTGTTTGAGTATGGTGTATGTGTGTGTAACACAGTTGGATTCATGTCTACATACAGTTTTGGATTATTTTTTCTTTTAGCTTTTTATCTTGCATCTAACCTTAAGCCATGTTTCGTCAAAACATAATTCTTAATGGTCATTAATATGTTATATTTATGTACCTCAAATTTTTTTTATTACAATACTATGATGAGTTGTTTTGGCACTAAATATTTTTCTAGACCTTAATTATTTCATTAAGATACATTCTTGTCAATAAAGTGAATGGTCAAAAAGACAGGAACATGTTAAATATTTTTTGAAATAAACATCAATTTTCAATTTTTTTTTCCAGAAAGAGAGTATTATAGTGGATTTCTCTTTCCCTCCTTCCCACCCTCCTTCCCTCCCTTTCTTCTTTCCTTCTTTCCTTCCTGGGTCTTGATCTGTCATCCGTGCTGGAGCACAGTGGCACGGTCATGGCTCCCTATAGCCTTGACCTGGGCTCCACTGATCATCCCACCCCAGGGTCCCCACTGGCTGGGACCACAGGCACACACCAGCACACCCTGATAGTTAAACATTTTTTTTTTCTTTTGTAGTGATGAGGTCTCCCTATGTTGCCCAGGCTGGACTCAAAGGATCCTCTTGCCTCAGCTTCCCAAAGTGTTGGGATTATGAGGTGTGAACCTGCCAAAGAAGAGTTAGAAAATGCTTATCTCACTTCACCTTTGTCATCATTAAATATTGATGTACATTTCTTGCTAGCATTGTTTTATAGTTTTGTTTGTGTTAAAGGATATTCTTTTCCAGTATACGTTCTAATTGATTATGTCAGGTATATAAGAAATCAGTTGATATTTTCTGTGTAATGCCCATTCTGCAGCAGTGTTCTTGGGTTTGGAACATCAAACTCACAATAGGCTTCACTCAGCTTTCAGTTAATTTAGCATTAGGAATAGATACAGATGGAGAAGAAATCAGCATGTACAATAACATAGAAAAGGTTTTGTGATTTCCAGGCACATATTTGAATTTGACAATAACAACATAGAAAAAGTTTTTTCCAGGCACAGATTGGAATTTGTCAGTTACTTCACACTTAATACATGCATAATGATGAGAGATGAAGCTGGATGGATAGACCATCTCAAATTAGGGAATCTGTCAGCCCCAGGATTCAACTTTTACATAGCTTATCAAGTAGTCTCTTCAGGGATACAGGAGAAGCCCCTCTTCTCTTGTGCAGCTGCATCTTATCAATATAGATTCCTCATTTCTTGATAAATAATTTAAAGAATTTTAATGATGAGGTACAAGTCTTGGTCTAGTACAAATCCTTGGCTAGAAATTCTTATTTATCACGGAACCATTGTAGATATACTCCTAACTATTCTTTGAGTTAGTCATAGGCATCAGTGAAGCTAGAGGAAAGGATCCAATTGTTAACCCTTTCCTTTAATGCTGTATATAAAATTTTCATTAAACATTCTTCGTAATTCTAAGACTTTTAGAGTTTATTATCTTGTGTATGTGTGTGTGTGTTGTAGGTAAATATTTATTTCATGTACTAGTTATGAAGGAGACTGTGTTTGTTGAGACTATAGGTCTCTGGAATCAGTTTGTGTCTGGGCGCAAATCTTGATTCCTGCCCTTACTTAGGTTACTTGAACTTACCTTGCCTTACCTGCAAAATGAAGATGATAATAGCACCTATATCATAGAGTTGTTTTGTAGAGTAAATGAGTTTTAATGTTTGTAAGGTGATTAATTCTAGGTACCTAATAATTGTATTATATCCAGTTTTATATTATTGCTACATGAGACAATGTTATATATTTTATTTTTTGAGACAGGGTCTCACTTTGTCACCCAGGCTGGAGTGTAGTGGCATGATTTCAGCTCACTGCAGCCTCAACCTCACGGGTTCAAGCAGTCTTCTCACTTTTGCCTCCCAAGTTGCAGGGACTATAGCCCTGCACCACCATTCCTGGCTAATTTATTGTACTTTTTGTAGAGATGGGTTTTGCCATGTTACCCAGCTGGTCTCAAACTCCTGAGCTCAAGCTATCCACCTGCCTCAGTCTCCCAAAATGCTAGGATCACACGCATGAGCCATTGCACCTAACCTATAAATTTTTTTCAACAATCAAACTTAGTTTAGAAGACTCAAGAGAAGAAGGAAAGTCAATTGTATTACCCATATTGTTGCTTACTCTTTTCGTTTTCCTTCCTGGTATTCCATGATTCCTCCTGTTATCATTTGATTTCTGTTTAGAGAACTTCTTTAGCCATTTTCTTTTGTTAAGAATAGATCTGCTGGCAACAAATTATCTTAGTTTTCCTTCAACTGAGAATGTACTTATTTTCCCTTCACACTTGAAGGATATTTTCACTGAATATAAGATACTACTTTCAGAAATATTTTATTTCAACATTTGAAAAATGTCATACCACTTCCTTCTGGTCTTTATGAGTTCTGATGAGGAATCAACTATCTTGGACTTGTTTTTCTTCTAAAGGTAAAATGTCATTTCTTTAACTGCTTTGAATAATATTTTTTCTTTCTTTTTAAGTTTTCAGAAGTTTTTCCATAATTTGTCCTGATGATGGGTTTCTTTTCTTTAAGACAGTGTCTTTCTCTGCTGCCCTTGCTGGAGTACATTGGCACAGTTACTGCTCACTGCAGCCTCGACCTTGTGGGCTCAAGTGATCTTTTCACCTCAGCCCCATGAGTAGCTGGGACCACAGGGGCATGTCACCTTGCGTGGGTGATTTTTTTTTTATTTTTTGTAGAGGTGGGGTCTCACTGTGTTGCTCTGGCTGGTCTTGCACTCCTGGGTTCAAGTGATTCTCCTGCCTCAGTCTCCCAGACTTCTGGGATTATATGCATGAGCTACTGTGCCTAATCTTAATGTGAATTTCTTTTTTATTTACTCTGTTTGGGTTTTTCTCACCTTCTTAAGTCTATAAATTTGTGTCTTTTGCCGAATATGGGAAGTTTTAGCTATTATGTCTGTAGGTTCTTTCTCAGCCTCACCTTTTTTCTCCTCTTCTCTGGGACTTTTATCAGGCAAATAATAGATTTTTTTTTTTTTTAACAGTCCCACATATCCCTGAGGCTCTGTTTACTTTTTTTTCTTTTAAGTCTATTTTGTCTGTTGTTCAGTTTGGATAATTTCTACCGTATTATTTTCAGGTTCACTGATTGTTTCCTCTGTCACCTACATTCTAATGTTGAACCCATACCTTGAGTTTTTTGTTTTGGTTATTGTATTTTTCAGTTTTAATATTTCTACTTGATTCTTCTTTATATTTTCTATATCTTTGTTGAGATTTTCTGTTTATTTGCTGAGACTCTCAATGTTTTTATTTGTTTCAAGTGCATTTGTAGTTACTTACTGAAGTGTTTTTATGATGACATTTTCAATTTTTGTGAAATAATCCTATCATGTCTGTCATCTTGGCATTGGCATGTATTAGGCATTTTTTGTTTTTATTTAATTTGAGTTTTCTGCTGCTTGGCATGTTGTGTTTGGCTGTAGTAAAGGTAATATTATATATGTTTTCTGTCTTGCTGGGCCACTTCTTTCCTGGTACTTTAACTAGAGAGAGTAGGTTTTGAAGGGGTCCTTTTTTTGGCAGGCATCCTTTGGCATTTTCTGGTTTTCCGTTTTTTCAGCTGCAAACTTGGGATATATGAGGCAATAGGAAAACAAAGGGAACACGCCACCTTGTTTTTTTCCTTGGGACTTAAGGTGTTTAGCTAGTCTGTCCTTTTTACTCCATTTCTCAGAGAACAGAGAAAAAGTTGGATGCAGTGGCTCGCACCTGTAATCTCAGCACTTTGGGAGACTGAGGCAGGCAGATTGCTTGAGTTTAAGAATTTGAGACCAGCCTGGGCAATACAGTGAGATCCTGTCTCTACACATAATATTAATAATAGTCTTCTTACATTTGTTTAATAGAAAACACCCAGGGCTTTTAAATTGTACTAAGCAGGAGACATAGGGAAAAGTATAACTACTTTAGTTTCTAGTAGTGGAAGTCCACTGGCTCTAATTTTTTTTTTTTTTTTTTGAGATGGAGTCTTGCTCTGTCACCTAGGCTGGAGTGCAGTGGTACGATCTCGGCTCACTGCAACCTCTGCCTTCCAGGTTCAAGCGATTCTCCCTGCCTCAGCTGCCTGAGAAGCTGGAATTACAGGAACTCACCATCAAGCCCAGGTAATTTTTGTATTTTTTTTTTTAGTAGTGATGAGGTTTCACAATGTTGACCAGGCTGGTCTTGAACTCCTGACACCTTAGGTGATCCACCCACCTTTGGCCTCCCAATGTGCTGGGATTACAGGCATGAGCTACCATGCCCAGCCCGCTGGCTCTATTTTGATAATTGTTTTCTTTATGCCTTCTTGAAAGATAATAGATATTTGACCTACTTCTTGCCAAATTGTATATGTAAAGATAGTGTCTTCTGTTGTGTGCTTGAGAATGAATTGAGCACATTTCTAGCTGAAAGGTAGGTAGATGTACTTAGTTCCCAGCATAAATTCTAGTAATTAATATTTATAGGCATTTACAAAGTTGATTCTTCTAGCTAATCCATGATAGTGTCACTTCTTAGACTCAAGTCTGATTCTTGCAGTCTGAGTTAAGGGCGTATAGATTGGTCTCCTAAAATGAACTTTTAAAGGCTCTTCTAGTGTGTTTTCCTTACCTTATAAAATTTTGAGATCATTCTACCTAGGATGCAGTATATGAATTCTGATCCTCATGTATTCTTTGACTACACTGTCTTATTTTTGGGGACTTGGAGGATATAAAAAGATCTTAGGGACTCAGAGGAGGAGAAGTATTAACTATTGTGGCTGTCTCATATCACCTTCTTTCAGTTGAGAAATGACTAATTATTTTTTTTCTGATTGTATGTAAGCCTGTTTCTCTAAGAAAAAAAGGGGCAGAGAATGAGTGAAAAAGACAATTCTGTAGCCTTCAACTAGGCTATCGTCATTTTCATAGAGATGCATGGATCAGCCTTTGCCTGCTTTGCTCATTTCAGTTCCATTGCTTCAATAGTTAAAGGAAATTCCTTCCAGATTTAGACAATAGTCAATTTTTAGCATTGCTGTTTTTAATCTCTTTTTCTGGGTCCTCATAGGTATTTTAGGATAAGGGAGCAGCAGCCGGCCAGATGCCATTTAAAACTAGAATCTCCCATAAGCTAAGCTAGTCTTAAGGGAAATTTGAAAGTGAGTCTAAGTGAAAGCAAATTTTTTCAAAATTGAATTGAACAATTAAGTTGCTAAATTAATCTCTTCATTTAAAAATCAATGACATACAAAAATAATTTTATTGTTTGAGTTTTTCAACTATTTCAAATATGCGAATCAGGCTCCTCTTGGTGCTTGAATAGGTGCCATCTGCTGAGTTGTAACTGAGCCAGTTCTTGCATTTGGGCCTAAATTTAATATTTAGTTCTGATAGATGAAATATGCATCTTTAAAAGCAGTGAGCCATTTGTAGATTTTTAGTTTAATACTTTCCTAAAATGTAGATTTACTTCTTAGTATTAACTTACATAGATAAACTTCTGTTTTTTTTTTAAATCGCATTTTAGGTTTCGGGGTACATGTGAAGAACATGCAAGATTGTTGCATAGGTACACACATGACAGTGTGATTTGCTGCCTTCCTCCCCATCACCTATATCTGGCATTTCTCCCCATGCTATCTCTCCACAACTCCCCATCCCCCGCTGTCCCTCCCCTATTTCCCCCCGACAGACCCCAATGTGTGATGCTCCCCTCCCTGCATCCATGTGTTCTCATTGTTCAACACGCATCTATGAGCGAGAACATGCAGTGTTTGATTTTCTGTTCTTGTGTCAGTTTGCTGAGAATGATGGTTTCTAGGTTCATCCATGTCCCTACAAAGGACATGACCTCATCGTTTTTGATGGCTGCATAATATTCCATGGTGTATATGTGCCACATTTTCCCTGTCCAGTCTATCATTGATGGGCATTTGGGTTGGTTCCAGGTCTTTGCTATTGTAAACAGTGCTGCAGTGAACATTCGTGTGCATGTGTCCTTATAGTAGAACAATTTATAATCCTTTGGATATATACCCAGTAATGGGATTGCTGGGTCAAATGGAATTTCTATTTCTAGGTCCTTGAGGAATCGCCACACTGGTCTTCCACAATGGTTGAACTAATTTACACTCCCACCAACAGTGTAAAAGTGTTCCTATTTCTCCACATCCTCTCCAGCATCTGTTGTCTCCCGATTTTTTAGTGATTGCCATTCTAACTGGTGTGAGATGGTATCTCATTGTAGTTTTGATTTGCATTTCTCTAATGACCAGTGATGACGAGCATTTTTTCATATGTTTGTTGGCCTCATGTATGTCTTCTTTTGTAAAGTGTCTGTTCATATCCTTTGCCCACTTTTGAATGGGCTTATTTGTTTTTTTCTTGTAAATCTGTTTCAGTTCTTTGTAGATTCTGGATACTCTTTGTCAGATGGGTAGACTGCAAAATTTTTTTCCCATTCTGTTGGTTGCCAATTCTCTCTAATGACTGTTTCTTTTGCTGTGCAGGAGCTGTGGAGTTTGATTAGGTCCCATTAGCCTATTTTGGCTTTTGTTGCCAATGCTTTTGGTGTTTTGGTCATGAAGTCCTTGCCTAGGCCGATGTCCTGAATGGTTTGACCTAGATTTTCTTCTAGGGTTTTTATGGTGTTAGGTCTTATGTTTAAGTCTTTAATCCATCTGGAATTAATTTTAGTGTAAGGTGTCAGGAAGGGGTCCAGTTTCTGCTTTCTGCACGTGGCTAGCCTGTTTTCCCAACACCATTTATTAAACAGCAACTCCTTTCCCCATTGTTTGTTTTTGTCATGTTTGTCAAAGATTGGATGGTTGTAGATGTGTGGCGTTGCCTCCAAGGCCTCTGTTCCATTCCATTGATCTATATCTCTGTTTTGGTACCAGTACCATGCTGTGTTGATTACTGTAGCTTTGTAGTATAGTTTGAAGTCTGGTAGCATGAGGACTCCACCTTTGTTCTTTTTGCTTAGAATTGACCAAAAGGCCCTCTTTTGGTTCCATATGAAGTTTAAGGTGGTTTTTTCCAGTTCTGTGAAGAAGTCATTGGTAGGTTGATGGGGATAGTGTTGAATCTGTAAATTACTTTGGGCAGTATGGCCATTTGCACGACATTGATTTTTGTGGGGGGGGGACCAGCCGAGCCTGATCACCTGGCTCCCTGCCTCAGAACCCCCCCCTTTTTTTTGTTAGGTCGACTCAATCTCCCAGGTGTTCCAGTTCCCTGTTGAAAAGGGGCTGGGATCTGTGTGATTTTCCATGCGGCTACCCACTGAGCTGGCTGAAACAGTGGCACTGAGATTCGTGGTGCTTTTTTGCCTGGGAATCTCCTGTCCTGGCTCCCTGTTTCAGTCCCCTTTTTAATCAGTGGAATGGGTGACTCTGTGTGCCAGGAGCTCCAATCTCCAGCTAAAACGGTGCCTGGACCCATGTATTTTGTACCGAGAACAGCCGTGCCAGGGCGCCGGCAAAACAGCTGCACCAGCGAAAACAGCCACGCCGGCCACACCAGCCATGCTGTCGACCCGTGGGGCTCCTCCGCCTGGGAATCTCCTGGTCTGTGGGCAATAAAAATCCATCTAGAAATGTGGCGTCCACTCACCCTACACACTTTCTCTGGGTGCTGCAATCCTGAGCTGCTCCTAATTGGCCATCTTGGATCGGTCACCCATAGATAAACTTCTTAAAGACACAGATGCTTCTCAACTTATGATGAGGTTCCATCCTGATAAACCTATTGTAAGTTGACTTATGGTGGTTTGGCTCATGATTTTTAAAATTTATAATGATACAAAAGCAATACACATTCAGTAGAAACTGTACTTCAAGTACTCATACAACCATTCGGTTTTTCACTTTCAGTGTAATATTCAATAAATTACATGAGATATTCAATAATTTATTATAAAATAGGCATTGTGTTAGATGATTTTGCCCAAATATAGGCTAATATCAGGGTTCAGAGCATGTTTAAGTCTAGGCTAAGCTATGATGTTTGATAGGTTAGGTGTATTAAGTGCATTTTTGACTTACAGTATTTTCAGCTTATAGAGGGTTTATTGGGATGTAACCTTATTGTAAGTTGAGGATCATCTGTACTTGCTTATACATAACCTATCCTAGGTATCAGTTAGCTATTATTATTATTATTATATTTTTAAAACTTGGAACAATAACCAGATGCTTAGAACAGTTGAATCCGTAATTCAAGTGGGTGATTTCTGATGACTTCGACTGGGTTTGGCAAAGCTCACTCATCTTTCTCTGGTCAGCTGTGGATTGGTTAGGTGACTTTGCTAATCTTGGCTACACTTTATTATTTGTCTGGAGCTTTGCCTGGGACACTGGACTGACTCACCTCTGTTCCATATGTCTCATCCTTCAGCAGGCTTGTGATGAAGGCAGTGGGGAGAGGGGAAGAAGAAAGAGAATGAATAAGAGAGTACAAGTGGACACAGAAAATGCACCACGCACCTTGAGTCCTAGGCTTGGAACTGACAAAATGCCACTTCCTTCACATTTTATTGCCTAAGCAAGTTATAAGGGTTGATGAAATAGACTCCAGCTCTTGATGGAATGAACTGCAAAGTAACATTTGAAAGGTTGCAGATATAGGGAGGGGTGAATAATTATAGTCATTTCTGCAATCAATACACTATTTTAGGAAAGGATGGAATGGGATGGAACCCTATTTTATTCCTCTAGACCAGATTTCTTTTTATTGCATCAGCTTTTCTTCCTACTTACCTATACCATGAATCTGAATGTTTCTGAGGAAAATAAAATGCATTTATGTTTTCAACATAGAGAATCTATATTGAAATGTTATCAATATAGAGAATCATTTGAAAGTTAAAAAGGAGTTTTTACATTGCTGTAGCAGCTTATTTCTTTTGACTGTAAGTCTTAGGAAACTAGAGTGATAATATTAGGATCATATAGCCCTAGTTATCAGGGTTTTAAAAAGTTCACACCATATATTTAAAAAAAATGATCAGTATTTGTGACGGATTCTTTTTGGAAATGAAGTTACAGGATAAGATATGAAACTTCAGGGTGGGTTTTTTCTCACATTGACATTTTTATCATAGCCCACTCACCCCTTGTTATTACCCTTGCCTTTGTAGACCTGAAGATGGATGAAAAAGATAAAATTGTTATTGAGTTGTAGCAGCTTCAAGCTGTCCCGTTTGTTTGTCCCCAGATCTTTCTATGTCAGCTCCAAATTCCCCTCTTGCCAAAATTAGGTTTGGAAAAATAACATATTTCGTATATGACATATGTTTGAAATTAACAGGAAATGCAGCCAAGATTTGGAAATTAACAAGGAAAAAGTTATTTCTGAAAACAGTTGGGAGCCAAAGAAGAGTGTTTGGCTTAAAACATTAGGGCATTTCATTGTTAGTAAATTAAATAATTCAAAAAAAAATACAAGAAGGAATAACACAGTATTTTTTTCTTTCAATATATACAAATAGTTCTTATTTAAAAACCTTTCAGTCAGAAATTAAATGAGGAATCTAAATGTACCATGTACAGGATATATAATCTTCTAATATCTAGTAAATTATTCTTTATGATTTTTTTTTGGAAATTAAGTCACGTACTTCTGTTTGCCCATATGTGGAAGAGATTTACTATTATAGTTAGTATTTTGTTACAAGACAAACAGAAATAGTTGAGGGGACCCAGAACAAGAATCAGATCTTCCCTTTCTACTATGATGGTCTATTTGGACCTGACTTCTTGATAAACACATTATCATTTCTGTAATAAATGTTTGTCTTCTCTAGCAATTTATCTCTTTGAATTAATTTAATTCAAGGTAAGGAACATTTACTAGGCGTTGTCTATAAAGGGGACTAAGATGGTAAGGAGGCATATAGAAGATTGGTAAACTGGGTCCTTAGCCACAGGAGACTTAAAATCTAATTGAAGAGAACAGGATTATTTAATGAGAGCTATTGTTCTTGCCAGGGCCCCATTTATAGAAACATGCATTCCTTCAGAGTCCAAGAGCAATTTAGAAGATAAAGGTCTGTTTGGGCTAAGAATCTTAGAGTTGTTGATTTCATGATTCCTGGCTGAATTCATGAAAATGAAGCCTGTGTATTTTCAACCTAAATCAAAATTATAAATTTTGAATACACTTTTATAAATCAGAGAAAAACCTGTTTTGTTATTACAGTGTTTTGCAATTTCTTCCTAGTTTATTTATTTGCATGATTATAAGATGGGGCATTATCAAGGAAGTGTCAGTCTGGCACTATGACCTTTGCCTCTAAAATAGAGATATTGGTTTTGAGCAGTTATCTCCTATATGTTATTAGTTTGTAGCATTCTGTGTCATTAGGATAAAATCCAGCATTAATAGATCAGGCAAATTGTTAGAATTATGTAGACATTAAATGTCAACTAGAGGAATGATGAGTTGGTCTCAGGCAACAAGATTTCAGAGTATGGCTTGTTGATAGACAAATTCAAGATAGTAAAGACTGTAATACTGTCTAATTCTGGAGCACAATAAAGAAGAAATATTGACCACGTGGCATTGCCTACCACATTAGAAAGTAAGTACTCCCTGTTTTTATTTATGATACCATCAGCAAGAAGCAGTGACTGTGATTTACAAACCGGATCAACTAGTTACCATTGTTTGACATTCATCAGGCCCCTTGACTCTCTCCTTTCTTTTATCTGTAAAATAGAGCTAATAAAAATACTGACCCCTCAGAATCCTTCTGAGGACTAAATGAGAAATACATTAAAACATGTCTTTCATTTCACCAGGGTTGAAATGAAAGAGAAAATACTGAGGGCAGCCAGAGAGAAAGGTCAGGTTACCCATAAAGGGAAGCCCATCAGACTCACAGCAGATCTCTCAGCAAAAACCCTACAAGACAGAAGAAAGTGGGGGCCAATATTCAACATCCTTAAGGAAAAGAGCTTTCAACCCAGAATTTTACATCCAGCCAAACTAAGCTTCATAAGCGAAGGGAAAATAAAATCTTTTGTGAACAAGCAAGCACTCAAAGATTTCATCACCACCAGGCCTACTTTACAAGAGCCTCTGAAAGAACCACTACAAATATAAAGGAACAACCAGTATCAGCCTTTCTAAAAAATACCAAAATATAAAGAACATCAACATAATTAAATTGCATCAACTAATGGGCAAAACAGCCAGCTAACATTAAATGACAGTATCAAACACACATATATTGTTATTAATTCTAAATTTAAATCGACTAAATCCCCCAATCCAAAGACACAGACAGGCAAAAAAAGCCAAGACCCATTGGTATGCTACATCCAGATCCATCTCACATGCAAGGATACACAAAGACTCAAAACAAAGGGATGGAGAAAAATTTACCAACCAAATGGAGAGCAAAAATAAATAAATAGAAAGCAAGAGTTGCAATTTTTGCTGATAAAATAGATTTCAAAACAACAAAGATCAAAAGAAGCAAAGAAGGGTATTACATAAAGATAAAAGGATCAATGTAACAAGAAGAGCTAAAGATCCTAAATATATATGCACCCAATACAGAAATACCCAGATATATAAGACTTATAAAGAGACTTGGACTCCCACACAATAATAGTGGGAGACTTCAACATCAATATTAGACAGATAAATGAGACAGAAAGTTAACATCGATATTCAGGACTTGAAATCAGATCCGGAACAAGTAGACTTAATTAATATTCATAGAACTCTCCACTTTAAATACACAAAATATATACTCCTTTCTTTTTTTTTTTTTTGAGACGGAGTTTCGCTCTTGTTACCCAGGCAGGAGTGCAATGGCGCGATCTCAGCTCACCGCAACCTCCGCCTCCTGGGTTCAGGAAATTCTCCTGCCTCAGCCTCCCGAGTAGCCAGGACTACAGGCACGCGCCACCATGCCCAGCTAATTTTTTGTATTTTTAGTAGAGGCAGGGTTTCACCATGTTGACCAGGATGGTCTCGATCTCTTGACCTCGTGATCCACCCGCCTCGGCCTCCCAAAGTGCTGGGATTACAGGCATGAGCCACCACGCCCGGCCCTATACTCTTATCAGTACTACATCATACGTATTTACAGGTTTAAATGAAATATTGGTTGGCTGCTTGTTAATTATTTTCTTCCCTCATTTTTTTTTTAATGTCTCTATTATTAAACACAATTACAGGCATTCCCAGTTTTAGACTGCATTCTAGCCCAGGCAATAAAGCAACACCCCTGTTCTCTCTCCCTCTTCCTCTTCCTCTTCCTTCCTTTCCTTTATTCTTTTTCTTTTTTTTTTTTATTCTTTTTCTTTCTTTCTCTCGTTCTTCCTCAAAAAAAAGGCAAAATTAGCAACTGATTTGATATGGATAGTAAGGAAGGAGTAGTTAAGGATGACTATAAAAAAAAAATAACAAAGGGTCCAAGCAGATGGCAGATGCTAGGTTGACCTTGACAAGTGGGTGGGATTGAGTTGAGTAGGCATTCCAGGAGGAAGCATTAGCCTAGGCAAAAGCATGGGAGCCAAGTGCAGGAGAAATACAGCCGGTGAAAGGTAATCAAAAGAGGAAGAAATGAGGGTTGGTGGCCAATAGGGAAAGGTGCATGTTGGTGAAAGAAACTCTCACTCACTCTGCGATTATTTTGGACACCCATCCATTCACCTCTCTCACTTCCTCTTCTTCTTCATTCCAAACATGGCACGTACCTTAAGGCTCAGCCAGAGTCTTACCTCTGTAATAAGCAATCAGGCACATGCTTTGACACCTCATACATTTTGGGGACAGTCCTGCCTTTGTCACTTACAAGCTGGGTGACCTTGCAGGCAGTATTTCTTCTTATGGCCTGTATGACTAACAAACTGCACCACTCATGTAACTGCTACCTGCTCTCTGCATTTCAGGATTACTTCATTGATCATGAACGTTTTCAGGACTTGGCCCCAGTTTTACATCCGTATTATGAAAAAGCAATTAAAAACAACCCCCAGGATTAGGAGAAATGCAGGGGTGAATCTGATTTTTGGTTCTACCCCCTGACTAGCTGGGTGCTTGGGCAAATCACTTAAACTTTCCGGACCTCAGTGTCCTTATCCAAAAATAGGAGTTAAAATACTGTCTTTGTGGAGTTTTTGTGAGGATTAAATGCAGTTCAATTTAAAGGGCTCAGCACAAGGAGGTGCTCCAAATAATTAGATCTTGCCTTCCTCTCTGTTTGTTCGCATTCTCAAGCCTCTCCCCCGCCAAACGTATCAGAGCTTCCAGCAGTGTGAATCTTCCCACATGGCCAACTCCACGACTCCCCATGAGACCTAGACCAACCCAGGCATTCAGGGCTCTTGCTAATTAATGGGTTGAATTTTCAAGCAAACGTAACCTCTCAAAAAAAAAATGTCTTTAAATATAAAGCATTATAGATACATCAGTTGTTTTTATAGTACAAGGAATAACTAGAGCCATTTTGCAAAAAGTTGAAGAACCTGAAGGCTAAAGGCCTACTTTAGCCAGTGTTTCCTCTGGAATGGCTATGTACAGTGTATCTTGTGCTCCTAAATACTCTGACTCTCAAAGAGCTTGTTGTCTTATAGGAAAATTACTAGTATAATATGAATAACTGAAACTTCAGATGGAAAGTGACAAATGACATGAGGAAATTATTAACAAAGGTTTCAATAGTACAGAAAATCCAGGGGTCACTTTTTGATGAGGCCATTTTTGAAAGGCTTCTTTGTCAGGCAAAATTTTGTTAGGCAATTAAGGTGAGTCTCAAAGGACAAGGTGGATTTCAACAGGTGGAGATAGTAAGGGGAAGTTGAAGGGCATTTCATACATGGGAATGGATGTGAATACGGTTATGTAGATGAAGGTGGTGAATACAGATTCTTTTAAAGGTCAAAAGAAAGACAGCTATGGTTTGTGATGGTAGCAATCCTAAGATCCCTTATTTGGGAAATCTAGGAATGGAGTATAGGTAGGAGAGAAAGAAAGAATGAAGCTGTGAAAAAGGAGGCAAAATGGGATAAGAAGTGAGAGGAGAGGGGGACCAAGAACATGAGTAAGGAGCATCAAAGAATAAAACAAACATCAAAAGAACTTTAAGATATAAAGCTGAGCCTATTTGTCAGGCAGGGAACACATACTAGTCAAGAAATTCACTGAGAGGACACACAGTGGGAAATGTGTTTTAAAGGGGGTCTCATGATAGCTGTGTTGATTAAAAATTGAAAACTAGTACTCTGGGTAGAATAGAAGAGTTCTTTAGTCTGTATGTGGCTGATTCAAATAAATCCTGTTATTCATTGGTCAGCAAAGAGTCTTTCATTAGTCTAGAAGGGTCTGGCATCTCAGGGTCATTCAGAGTTCATGGTCATTCATCAGCTTCAGTTCCTTGGAATCAGTTGTGATAAAACACAATGTTCAATTTTACATCACTTAGGCAAGTGTTTCTGTAAGCAGAAAATTTTCTTTGACTTAGCCATAGAAAAGATGAGTGAGGTAACTTGATATGGAGATAAGCAAGATTTTTGGCTTGTTGTCATGGCCTTCTTTTACCTCATGATATGTCTGCTCCAATTCCACCATTATCTCAGTGACCATTATTAAATTCTATGCTCCATGCATTTTTTTTTCTAAATAGATTTATTGAGATATAATTAACAGACTATACAATTCACCCATTTAATGTGTACAATTCAATAGTTTTAGTATATCCACAGATACGTGAAACCAAAAGCAGTCAATTTTATAACATTTTCATCACCTCAAAAACCCCATACTCTTTAGCTGTCATCCTCTAATCTCATTAACCCCCTTACCCTCAGGTCTAAGCAACCATGAATCTACTTTCTTTTTTTGAGATAGAGTCTCAGTCTGCCACCCAGACTGGAGTGCAGTGGTATGATCTTGGCTCACTGCAACCTCTGCCACTGCGTTCATTGATTTTCCTGCCTCAGTCTCCTGAATAGCTGGGATTACAGGTGTGTGCCACCATGCCTGACTAATGTTTGTATTTTTAGTAGAGATGGGGTTTCACCAAGCTGGCCAGGCTGGTCTCAAACTCTTGTCAGATGATCCACCTGCCATGACCGTCCAAAGTCTGGGATTACAGGTGTGAGCCACTGCAACTGTTCTCTACTTTCTATCTCTGTAGATCTCTTTGTTTTGGACTTTCATCTGAATAGAATTACGTAATATCTAGTCTTTTGTGACTATTTTCTTTTACTTAGCATAATGTTTTTAAGGTTTATCCAAGTTGTAGCATGTATCAGTACTTTATATGGCCAAATAATATTTGATTGTCTACATATACTATAGTTTGTCTATTCAGATATTTCAGTTCTTTCCACCTTTTAGGCATTATGAATAATGCTGCTATAAAAATTTGTGTACAAGTTTCTATGTGAACATATTTTTAAAAAATCTTGGGTATATATCTAGAAGTGTAATTGCTGGGTCATGTGGTAGCTATGTGGTAACTATGTTTAACTGTGAGGACCTGCCAGGCTGTTTTCCAAAGTGGTTGTGCCATTTTACATTCCCACCAGCAGTGTACGGAGCTCCCAATTTCTTTAATTCTCGACAAAACTTGTTGTTATCTGACTTTTTGATTCTAGCCATCCTGGTGGGTTTGAAGTAGTATCTCATTGTGGTTTTGATTTGCATTTCCCTAATGGCTAATGATGTTGAGCATCTTTTCATGTGCTTATTCATCATTTGAATGTCTTCCTTGGAGGAATGTTTATTCTAATCCTTTGCTCATTTTTAAGTTGAGTTTTTTTTTAATTACTGAATTCTAAATAGTTCTTTATACATTTTGTTACATATATATTTTTATGAGATATGCAATTTGCAAGTACAATTAATTCTCATTATTTGTGAATTCCATATTTGCAAATTTACCTACTTGCTAAATGTATTTGTAACTTTCAAATCAGTACCAGTGGCATTTTTGTGGTCATTCAAGGACATGTAAATGTGAAAATTGGCAAAAAGTTTGAGTCATCTGATATGTTTTCAGCTGAGGTGGAATAAGTCAATGGTCTGTTTTCTTATTCCTAGCATTCTTACTGTAAACAAATTTTCCCTTTTCAGTCTATTTAGTGTTATATTTTTCATATTTTTTTGCTCTTTATTAATCATTTTGCAGTTTAAAATAGCTCTCAAGTGGAGCACAAAAGTGCTGTCTGGTGTTCCAAAGCACCTGGAAGCTGTGATGTGCCTTTTGGAGAAAATACATGTGTTAAATAAGCTTTATTTGGGTGTGAGCTATAGTGCTTCTGGTCATGGGTTCATTGCTAATGAATCAATAATATATATTAAATAAGGTGTCTTTAAGCAGAAACACACATAAAACAAGGTTATATGTATGGATTGGTTGACAAAATTGTGTGACCAGATGCACATAGGACCCTAATCCTGTATTTCCCCTAGGGGGAAACAATTCAATATTTGATAAATCAGTGTTTGTAGTGACTTTATAGAACATAATTACTGTGAATAATGAGAATTGACTGTATTTTCTCCCATTAGGTGGGCTGCCTTTTCACTTTCCTGATGGTGTGCTTTAAAGCACAGAAGGTTTAAATTGTTATGAAGTCCATTTTATTTAGTTTTTCTTTTGATGCTCAAGTTTTTGGTGTTCTGAGAATCCTTTGCTAAATCCAGGTTGTAAAGATTTACCTCTTTCTTTTCGTCTAAGAGTTTTATAATTTTAGCTCTTACATTATTTGATCCATTTTGAGTTAATTTTAAAATATGGTGGGCTCAACTTCATTCTTTTGCCTGTGGCTATCCAGTTGTCTCAATACCACAGACAAAAAAACTATTGAAAATATTTTTCTTTCTTCATTGAATGGTCTTGTTACTATTGTTGAAAATCAGTTGACCATACATGTAAGGCTTTTTTTCTGTACTTTCAGTTCTAGGTCTGTTCTTATGCCAGTGCCAGAATGTCTTGATTACAGTTGCTTTGTTAGTAAGTTTTGAAACTGGGAAGTAAGAGTTCTTCTACTTGGTCCTTCTTTTTAGTTTTGGCTATTCTAGCTCCTTGGAATTGCATATGAATTTTAGAATCAGTTTGTCAATTTCTGTCAGCTGACATTCTGATGGGATTGTATTGAATCTATAGATTTAGTGAATATTGCCATCTTAAAAATGTGAAGTCTTCTGATCCATGAATGTGATATTTTTTTTCCAATTATTTAGATATTCTTTAATTTCTTTGAGCAACGTTATGTAGTTTTTGGAGTGCAAGTTTTATACTTATTTTCTTAAATGTGTTGGCAAATATTTTATTCTTTTTGATGTTATTGTAAATGGAATTTAAATATTCATTTTCTTACAGTTTATTGCAATTCATCCATTATTAATTATTATCTCTCAAACATGCTTTGTTGTTTGATCATGTTTGAGAATCCTTCTAGACCCTCATAAATTCTGTTCCTTCTGCCTAGAAAGTCTTCCCATTCCAAGTCTCATTGTTGAGTTTTTTTCATTGTTGAATTCTTACACACTTTTGATGAGAAGGTAAATTGGTATAGCCACTATGGAAAATAGTATGGAGATTCCTCAAAACATTAAAAATAGAACTACAAAGTGATCCAGCCATCCACTTCTGGGTATATATCCAAAAAGAATGAAATCAGTATCTCCGAGAAATATCTGCCCTCCTATATTTATTGTAGCATTACTCACAATAGCCAAAATGTAGAAATACCTTAAGTGTCCATTGATGGATGAGTGGATAAAGAAAATGTGACCACACACACACACACACACACCCAGAGTGTTAATCAGCCTTAAAAAAGAAAGAAATCCTGTCAATTGTGACAGCATGGATGAACCTGGAAGACATTATGCTAAGTAAAATAAACTAGGCACAGAACGACAAATCCTGCATAACCTCACTTATTTCTGTAATCTAAAAAAGTTGAGCTCAAAGGAACAGAGTAGCATGGTGGTTACCAGGCACTGGAAGGTAGGAAAAATGGGGAGATGTTGGTTATAGGGTGAAAAGTTTATTCAGGATGAATAAGTTATGGAGATCTAATGTAGAGAATAGTGACTATAGTTATAGATATGTTAATTAGCTGAATTGTGGTAATCATCTCACAACGTATACATATATCAAAACGTTATGTTGAACACCTTAAATATATATGACATTTTTGTCAATTATGCCTCAATAAAGCTGGAGAAAAAAAGGCTCGGTTCTTCTTCTATAAAGCATTTTTATGGCTCTTTTTGCAACCTTTCATAAAAACAAACAGACAAATAAATAAAAGACGGAAGAATTAGAAGTTGATCACAGTTTTCTTTATTAAGTTTCACATTAAGGTAGCCTAACTCAATGATTAAGAGCATGGATGTTTTAACTGGAAAATTCTGGGTCAAAATTCCTGTTCTACCATCACCTTTGACATGACTTTTGATTTTGAGCAAGTTAGTTGACTTCTCTCAATTTCAATTTTATTATCATAGGGTGAGGTTAAGGTGTATAACTTTTTGCATTTAATTTCTTATTTCATAGACTTTTTGAGAGGATTATATTTGTTAACATGGGTAAAGCACTTAGAAGAGTTTTTGACCCATAGTAATGCTTTATCATTTTTGTGTACTCAGTTTTAAAATTCTGCTATTTTCACCAGTCCATACTGCTCATGTAAGCTGTGCTTGATAAACATTTGTTTCTGGGAAGACTATGGTGATGGTGGTGGTGGCAGTTAGCATGGCAGCTGTTTCAGCTGGAACTCAGTCCTGAAGGGAAACATCAAATGCCTTTCTTTTCTAATGAAAGTATCAGGATAAGATCCAATTACTTGATCACAAGCCAAATGTCAAGCTTTTCCATCCATTCTCCTCTGAGAGCTACCTTATTGGAAATGACTGCCCTTTTATTAAATACACTTTTATGCTACAATTTCTTGATTTAAAAAAATTGTCAGCTGTACTGAGAATTCAAATGGCTATTACAAGTCACTAAAATCTGCATACCATAAATGCTTTAAGGTCTAGTTCTGAGTGTTATTCACTTTCTTTGAATACTTTAGCACCTAGTAGAACCATGGACACAATGAGATTAAAACATGTGATGATGATTTAAGTAAAGAACTCTAAATATATAAGTCTTAGAATATTCTCAAGAGCGTATGATTAGAGAGTACATAGGGACTTGGAAAATATACCTTTTCATAAAGGAAATCAAATTTCTTTCATGGTTTTAATAATCATTTCATTTTTCAATAAACCTGAGACCTCAGAAGATATTCTATGTGCCTGTTCAAATGAGCAAGTTGCTGCAAAAATTATAACTGATTATGCTCATTTATAAAATGTGTTTGATTTACACTGACCATGCATGATTTATACCAAAAGCTATCACAAATGACTTTGACTCGTCTTTGGACAGAAAACCACAAGAATGTGCCAAAATGGGTCTTATTATTATGTGCTACAAATGTTGTGGAAAACTTACTATAGAAATGATCTAAAACAACATTGACCTTGGAATCAAATTTCAAAATATCTCCCGTGTGTTTGTAAATCCAATAAATAAGTTTAGGTAAACCTTTGTCCACTATTTTATTAAAACTAGGGTACTATTTTTATATCTCTGTGGTTGGCTAGAGTCCGGTGGACTGTAGAAGATGGATTATATTTGTCTAAATATATTTCTTGAGTATCGTATCATTCGGAGCTTGAATTTTGTGAGTGCTATAAGCAATGTAAGTATCTTTTCCACTTTTGAGATGCATTGATTTCCTCTCCTGGTACTCACTTCCGCTCTTGTACACATTTGCCAGTTTAGGTCTTTATTCTTCTTCCTCTCAAAATGTTCTTATACACCTGGATATCATACCTTGTGACATTTTATCTGTTCTTTTTTTGTTTAAAAGGTCATTTTGTAATGATCAGATTTGGAAAACCAAGGTCACTTTTCAAGATAAATGTTTGTGTACCTAATTCAGTTTCTCACAAGAGTGTTAAGTGCAGTGAGAACTTTGTTCACTTCTACCTTACAGTTATTCTTGCACCCTGGAACAATGAGGGATTTCTGTGATGCAAATTTCATTATTCATTCATTCTTTCATTCAATGATTCTTAAATCAAAATAGTTATTGTTGCATACCCTGTTAGGCATTCTGCATAGCTCTTAATATACACTGATAAATGAGAGAGAAAACCTGTTTTGTTTAATTATTTTCCTGTAAGCCTCTGTCCCCCCACTAGACTACAAACATTACAAAGTCAGAGACCACATTTGTTTTGTTCCTTCTCATATGTCCTGCACCTGATGGAATCACTTAATAATTTGTTGATTGAATGATTTGAGGTTTTATGGAGATATGTTAAGGAACTGAAGGGCATTTTGGGCCTAACATGAAAATAATTCTATTTATACTTACCTGTTAAATTCCACAGTTATTTTCAGTAAAAAACAGAAAATAATATTAGAATATCAGCTGACTATCAGTAATCAACTAATAAAATTCCTCCCTCCCATTTTAGTGAGGCTAGAAAAATTAAAGGGATCAACCAAGTTCCTGCAATTGTCATACAACAGATCTGGGACTTTAATCTGGTTTTAAGAGTGTCAGATCTTAGATCATCTTTCTACACTGTGACATTATGTGAGGATTACCTGAAGGTAGTGATTCTGTGTTTTACGCTCAAGGCTTCAGACACCAAGTTGAAATTATATCAACCTAGATAAAGATTTAACCCTGGAGAGAGTTACTTAAGCAAATCAAGATAATCAAATGAGGCAGATGTTAGTTGGCATCACATTTCAGGAAAAAATAACTTGAGTTGGCTGAGTCCTAAAGCTTATCCTTGTCTCTTGCATGAAAATGTTGCATGAAAATGTGTTGGGGCTTTGACATGTGTGGCAACCAATCCTCAAAAGAGTGAGTCACACCTCCTCCTACTCTGCAACTGTCAGTGCTGGCTTTTGGCAAAAGGTTGGAAACACTGCAGTCACGTGGCTTGGCTTGCTGCGAGAGAAGAGGCCATGAGCCAAGAGAAGACAGCACTAGAGGGAAGTCAGGATGAATATGGGACAAAATGAGTGTAAAAATGGAGCCCCCAGAGAAGGGGTCTGAGCATTGGATCTAGAATCTAAAAAGGAATGAGGCTAATCTGGTACATTTTATAAGATCAGCCAGCTTCAGTTCCTGCAAAGAGAAAAGGGAGATACAATTTTGAAGATGCTAAGATATAGGATTTCTGAGTGGGTTGCATTATAAAGGCAGATAAGGGAGACCAATAAGGGAGAATGGGTCAGGCAAACAGGCTCTGGACAGAAAGCTGAGAAACAGGGTAGAGCTTCTCTTGGGAAATAGTGCTTAGGATAGGCTTTCACTGGAGGGGACCTTGGGAGTGCCTGGCTACCACTCTGCCAGCCATAGGCAGTGAATTCATTTTACTCTTGCTGTGGGGCATACTGTTAGGCTACTGCTGCCAGGTTTCTCACTGGTTCTAGAGTAGGGTTGTGGCAGAGGTATTTATGGCAAACAGCTGAGATAGGGCTTGGGTATTATGGGAACTGACTGTAGCTCAAATAAGAATCCTGGAACATTTTGGAGTGAGGGAGGCTTCCATGACTCCTGATTTATGAGGTCCTCTGAGTTGTGATCTTTAAGGAAGGTAAGAGTTTTTGAAAATATAAAAGCTATGTGCAAAGAAAGTTTACACACACACACACACACACACACACACACACACACACACACACGGAAGCAAGTAGTAATATCATCTTAATTGACATGAAGTATGGGTGGGGCTAATGGAAGAGGAGTAAGCAATCAGAAGGAAGCCCTATACATATGCAGAGTAAACTGAGTTCTGACTTAGGCAGGAGCATATATTTCTGAGAAGAAGCGGTACATACACATGACATCCTATAGGGAGGAGGCAGAATTATGAGACTGGACACATAACGTAAAAGTAATAATTCATTTCATTTGTGTAGACTTTTAGTGTTTGAAATTGCTTTCAAATGCTTTTTTTGTTTATTTTTCCTTATACAAAATGCGTGAACAGGTATTATTTTATTCTTATTTCACAGATGAGGACATTGAGCCTCGGAGCCTCATATAATGCCCCAAATCATGCAAATAGTGAATCAGGAACTAACCTCAGATCTTCTGATCCTCATTTTTGACTTTTTCCTTCTAGATTGTATGGCTTAATTGCAGTGAAATGTGTACATTGCACTGGATGATCTTGGCTAGGTCCATGGCTCTTTCGGTCACCAACGTATCCACAGTACCTAGTCGATGCCTGGCATGCAGTAGGCACTCAATATATATATTTAAGGGAAGAATAAACAAAAAATGGATTAATAAAAACAGATGATGTTTAGTGATGCTGTGAATTTTATAATGATATATTAGACATTTACCCCAGCAAACCACTCCTGGATATAGTGCCTTTTCATCTACACCAGTATTGACTACTTGAGCCTCTCCTTCTCAATTACAATGAGAAAGATAACACAATGAGGGGTATGGGAAATTAACCCAGAGTTCAACTAGTAACTGTAAAATTTTAGATTAAACATTACTCCATTTTAAACCCCATCATGGATCAACATCATCCATCCTACATTAAATACTGCTGGTATAGCACACCAACCCAGCCCATAATATTTTTGTTGTTTTCCTCCTGCCCTCATCCTCTTTCCAGTGAAATAGAGTGATAGCTTTTACTAATATCTTCCCACTACTTTGGACTGAGTATTCCTTAATATTATTATATAATAAGATGTATATTTTTGGCATTTTAAAATTGTTCTAACAGTATTGAAATCTCCCTGGGAAAAGGCAGGCTGTTTTATACTTTTCCCATTTCTCGCATAATTCTGAGTGCATTGCTAAGTATTTAATTGACTCTTAATAAGCACTTGCTGATGGAGTAATTTTCTGAAAAGAAAGTCATTATTCTCCTTAATTTTGCTCATCAGTCACTGCATGGTAAAAGTTGTACATGTCATACAGGTATGATTTTGCTTGTCATGGAAGGAATCTGGTTTTGGTATCAGAAACAATTAGGTTTTTTCCTTGCCCAGCATTTAAATAACTGTGAGACTTCTGGTAAATTTTATAATGCTTCACGCCTCAGTGTTAGCATCTCTGAATGAGAATAAAGAATTTTTATCTCATAAGGTTATCATGATAATCATGTGAGCTAAGAACTCCCTGTAATGCTATATAACATATAGCAGGCAATTCTTCTTCCTTCTATCTTTAAATAATATTCTGTGGGAAAGGCCAGTGTTAACCTTGGCTCCCACATTTATAAGATGTATAATTCTGGACAAATGACTCAACCTCTCCAAATTCAGATTTCTGCAAAATGAGATAAAGAAAGAGGATCAAACATAATGAGAATCAATTTTGTAAACTATACGATGAAAACTATTTATTGTCATCCAAAGTTTTATTGACCACAGCAGTCTAATTTTGATGGAATACTGGTTGTTATATACATTTTTCAATAGAAATGTTTAATATGATTTTCGTCAGTTTGCAGCTTATGCCAGCCTTTTTTGCTGTTAGATATGCTTGTCAATCTACTGACATCATTCTAGAGCCACTTTTTCTCTCCCTCTCACTGTATTTTCTGAAAATGGTTGTTTATAGTTGATCATAGTAATAAACACATTATAAAAGCTAGTAGACATCAAACACATTATCAAACACATGCATTTGTAAACTTTGACTTCAGGAATGGAATGAGCAACACTCTGAACAGTCATTCATAGGAAACATGGAAAGAAGGTAGATACACAGTGTACCTTTCTTAAGGCATTACAGGTAAGGCTTGTTAAGGATGCAAATCAAGATTAGTATTAGGCTTAACTCTCTTTGTGAACTACAGTGGCAACGTGACTATTTGGCTTCCATTCACTGAACTTCCAGAACCTCCTTAGTAAGATTTATCTTTTCACATGGGAGCATTAATCAAGACAAATTCCATCACAACTGTTGTCACACATTTCTTGCCATGCGCTATGTAGTTAGTTTACCCAGAGCCTACTTCAAAGGACTATAATTTCAGTATTTCATCATTTGAGCATTTCATCTGTCATTCTGGCAATATTTGATGCCTCTTTTATCCTTCAGTTTTTTTCTCCATATGAACTATTAATATATATGAAAATGCATGTGTCTCTTCTTAGGCTCTCATTACCATCTTGCCTGCACTGCTAGTTTTGCATGCATACTGCAGTAAATTTGAGGTGGATGGTCTAAGTAAGTTATGGGAAAGCCAAATGTGATTGGACAGATTCATAAAATGTAGTCAGATCATACACTACTGAATATATATTTCTTTCTTCTTTCTCTAAACCTACATACCAGGCAGCATGGCTGCACATATACATGGTCTAGGAACAAGTCTTGGCCACACATAAGCAAGTTGATGAAGTCCAGGAGTCACATAGCACTTATCAGACACTGAATTGCAGCTCATGAATCAGCTAGAGTTAACTATAAATAAACGGCCATGGGCTCATTACTGAACTGGTTATGGGCCTTTTCCAGTGATTGGTTTTTAATCTAAAAATAGGGACCAGTGGGCTGTTTCAAGTATTTCGTGTCAAGGGAGTAAATGCCCATAATCAGACGCTCCCTTTTTTCCTTCTTGAATCAGGACTCATTGTTACATGACACATGATGGCTAGGGAAAATGGTTGGCTACAGGATTTCTAGGTTGTAATTTCACCTCAGATGCCAGAGAAGAAAACCTATGTGACCCTTTATTAGTGATTTGTCATCCCTTTGTTCCTGTTTACTAATTTTCTGAAAGGAATTTAAAATCATGTCATAAAATTAATCTCAGCTAATTAGCTGGTTGGTTTACTTTCTGGGCATCCATTGCATTTTTCAGCATTCTTAGTTTCTTCTTTCTTGTGAAGTGTTATTTGTCAGAACTCTTTTGGTTGCAAGGGACAGAAATACAATTTGAATTGGTTTAAGCAAAAATATAACTGATTGACTTACGTGCTACCTGACCTTATGGTGCTATAACTAAGAACAGGGCTTTGAAGAACAGACATGTGACCTTTCTTTCTTGTTACAAAGGAGAATTTTACTTATTCTTCTTGAAATTTCCCCTTTGTAGACTCTGTCAGTTCTTCTGGTGGGTTCTCCAGAGCTTTTATCCCAGAATACCCAGGGTATCTAAGCCCTTCATATGAGAACTTTCAGCCAGAAAAAACAGATGGCAGTGGGAGAAAGATTTTCCTTGCTTCCTTCTGTGGGAGGAAAGGAACCATCCTTCCATGTTATATCAAAGGCCTTGTTGAGCTTAATCAGTTAAGCTTATTAGGCATGGTCTGTAAGGGACTAAAATGTGGTACTTCTCTCTCCACCCCTGCCTTTTAAAAACATGATATAATCAGAATTCTAAAGGTTATGCCAGTTCTACAAGACTGTTGTTACACTTGATTTTACACCTCTCAGAATTGTGTTTCTTGCTTGCTTTGTTTCCAGGACAATTCTAAAAGCCACTGATATATATCGTTGGATGAAAACAGTAGTTTTGGTGACTGATATAAATTTATACTCCCTAATACCCTCTTTCTCTTCCCATATCATTTTCAGATTCTGTCACAATATTATCTGGTTTATGATGACAGATTGACAGATGGAAAACATGCCACATGCTTGTCTTCTTTGGGCTCAGCATCCTTTGCCAGCAAAAAAAAGGCCTTTGCCTCCTTCCTACCGCTATCAGTGTTAAGATGTCCTCAACAACTGCTCTCCTATTGTCTTTTTGGTCAGAAATCACCATCTGTATCCCCAACCTGGGAATCCTTCTAGTATTGATGGCTCTTCATAGAATTATTTTCTATTCACCCTTTACCCTACAGTTGCTTCTGGTTTGGACTTCTCTATATCAGAGACCAGATGGTCTTGGGTGGGATTTGCTTAATTTCAAGTTTCCTTGTGTAGTGGGGCTTTAAATTAATTGAAGTAGGGAATCAGATTTATCTGGGGGATGTCTAATGAACTGGTGGGACAGACTGCTAGGAGATTATTTAGATGAACCAATTTGCACGAGATTTCTCATTTTGTTTGTTTGTTTGTTTGTTTTCTTGGCTAGAGGAGGCTGGAGAAGTATATACCTGAGATGGGAGTAGGGAAGGAGGGAATGAGGATTATAGCACAAGTCTGTTTTTTTCAAATTAACCTCTGGGTCTGTTCACATCAATATTTATTTGTCTGAGCATCTCAGAGAGAAGTAGAGAATATATGTGAAAGCTGAGGAAGCCCTTTTCTTGAGAGGTTCTGTGAGATGCATGGGCACATACTTCACTACTTTAATCCTCTTGTATAAATGGTGTCAGAAGGTGGGGAAGAAATACAGCCTTCCCACTTCTGCATAGATGGCATGGCTGTTTCAGAGCATTGAGGTTTCTGGGGAAAATTAGTATCATTTTTGTCTTAAGGTTTTGCAAGCAGCTTTGCAAGCAACAGGAGGCTGTACCTTTCCAAAACCAGAGATATAGTTATACTGAGCTGCTGTTGTACTGAATTTAATAAATGCCTCATGTTATTTCTCCAGCTGCAGACATCATTGAAAGGGGTTAGAATGGAAAGAACATGGTGGAACCCCCTTGGTAATAGGGAGGACTTTTCATAAACTCCCATAAAACACACCTGAGGGACTCCTAGGAATTCCTGTGTAAGACTTGAGATCCTATGTGAATAATCTGAGCTAATAGTTAGTGAAATAAGGTATTATTTTTAATTGAGCTGCAATTATATTTGATGAGGCCTGGCTAGTTTATTCTTGCAAAGAGATTGACTTAATGGTTCTCTTAAAGAGATATTTTAAGAATTGATATGAATATCTTGAGGGGAAAGACTTTAAATAAATGTGGAATTAGTGTTGCCACCTTATTTCTTAGATAAATTTTGTGATACACCAAAAGCATATATATCACAAATATATAAATATATGGTTGTACACACATATGTATGTATATATGTATATATACATATATACATATGTATACACATATACATACACATATGCATGTATATATGTATATGTGTATGTATATGTGTATGTATATGTGTACATATATACATGCATATGTGTATGTATATGTGTATATATAAGTATATGTATATGTGTATATACATGTGTGTATATATGGAGAGAAAGAGAAGGAGGGAAAAGGAGAATGACAGAGAGGCAGTTCATTTTAAAGAATGGTTGACCATAGAATGATGCCAAATGCAGACTATTTTAATGTATTTTCATCACTTTATTTACTATTTCTTACAGACACGTAGTTTACATAATCACAGATGCTTGGAAATACTGCTGTTTACTGAGATTTGTATTGTAGTTGACTTTTTATTTTCTATAAAGGAAATAAGCTATGGGTGCACCAAGAAATATTCTCTAATTCTCTAATGAGTAGGAATACTTGGTGAGGTGAGCCACGTATGTAACATCTTCACATGACTGATGTTTGGGAAAGAGGAGCTTAGTTTTGCTATTTTTCACTGAGCTGAGTTAAGGCAATTGTTTTGAACATCTACCTGAATGATTTTCTTTTTTAGGGGAAAACCATTAATAAAAAATTGATGGCATCAGTGCACTCCATAGCTTCATTTCCTGTATCCAGTTGAGAATATTTAATTCTACTCACCCGAAATGCTTGATTTGTTTTTATAAACAAATCTGTACTAACCCATCTTGTAACAGCTCTTTCCAACACATTCTTGGGTTCCCGTTTACTCAGCCTATTAACTAAGTCACATTTGAAGCCTGACTGATGTTGTACAATCTAAGCATGTCATCTTCATTATTTATTTACTGTGGAAGGTCCATGAGAACATGATATTTTTTTTTTGTGGTTGCCTGGAGTTTGTATTTGGACACAATGAACTAGTTTCTACTTCATTGGTTGTGACTTATATTTATGTAAAAAATTTTTTGGTCAAATATTTTAAAGATTTATATAAAGATTTATATAAACATAGCCAAGACAAAGCCTTCCTTTCTTGAAGGACATCCTTTAGGAATAGTAGTATTTATGCTTTAGCTTATTCTCCTCTCTTCCTTAGTAGTATGCTGACAGCCATGAGAAATGTGTTTTCTTTAAAAGGATCAGATGTCATTCTTCTCAAGACATCAGAGCCACCTCCTGCAGAACTTTGGCTTCTTTGCTTACCTTGAATTTCCCATTGATATTTCATTTAACTATAACTAGGTCAAGCAAAGCTGACTGGGTCTAGACAGGACTTCATTTTTTCCCCTCTTTTGGCATGCCTACTTTCAAGGTTTTCATTAAAGTTTATTTCCAACCCTTCTCTTGTCTCTTCAAGCTGCAAGATTATATGTATTCTTTAAGAGATATAAAAACAAATAGGAAGGATGAAAAAAAATATACTTAGTAAAGTTTGGAATCTATTCAGAGATGGAGAGTTTGACATAAGAAACCAAAAACCAGCCTTCTATATTAAGACATTTTTGCTCATGATAAAATGTGACATCCTGTTTATCCTTTTTACAAAGCGAATCCAAGTTCTTGAAAATTAACTTGGTTATTGAGGGCTCTTGCCAAATTGGTTTTTAAGTAATGTAAGTTCAAGTAGTTCAAAAATACGGCCACAGAAAGTCTTATTTAAATGTAGAACTGGAATATTAAAATATTTCTTGATGAGGCAGGACACAGTGGCTCATGCCTGTAATTCCACTTTGAGAGGCCGAGGTGGGCAGATTACCTGAGGTCAGTAGTTTGAGACCATCCTGGCCAACATGATGAAACTCTATCTCTACTAAAAACACAAAAATTAGCCAGGCATGGTGGTGTGCACCTGTGGTCTCAGCTCTCAGGAGGCTGAGGGATGAGAATTGCTTGAACACAGGAGGTGGAGGCTGCAGTGAGCTGAGATCTCATCACTACAGCCTGGGTGACAGAGCGAGATCACATCTCAAAAAAAAAAAAAAAAAAAAAAAAAAAAAAAAAAAAAAAAAAAAAAAGAAAGAAAGAAAAAAAAGAACTGTTTCTTGATGAAATATACTTGAACAAACTGTTCTTATTGAAGCATACATCATTTTAGCAGACTTTAATAGATATTAAAAATATCAACACATTTTCTTAATTTTATTTTAAATACAATGAACACTGTAATTTTTTTCAGATTTATTATGTGTTGAATAATTAAACTTTTGTAAGAGCAGCTTCTATAATTGTTGATGGCAAATGCAGGTTTTGAAAGGTGTAAGCAGATTCTAAGTCTGCTTCTATGACATACTCAAAACAAATAACATAGGGCACATGTGTTTAACAATCTGTGTAGAAATCTTATGTTTAATATAAAAAATTATAAATCAATGCTTTAAAAAGTATGTGATTGTTAATATCCATAAATTGACAAGTTTGGTTTTCCTGTGGATCTTTTATATTCATAAGCTGGAGTGATCACAGGGAAACCACATCCAATTGGCCTTTGGAAAATGGCATACTTAAGCATTTTACAGAAGGCAGATGACCTTCTGGGGGCAGGCAAAGGGCTCCTGGAATGTTGGGAGAGATACGTGTGTCAGGATAATCATATACATAGAGAAATAGTGTAGTAACATCTGAGAGTCTGATTACCTTTTTACAGTTCCATACTTTTTAACGGGCTAGAATGAATTTCTGTTTATGGGGCAGAGAGTAGGGCCCAAGAACAGCCAAGGCCATGGTAGTAGCAGTGGGAGTGAGGATCGGTGAGATTTTGTAGGCTCTTATTAGGAAGAAAATCTACTTTCTGCTTTAACCTTTTCTTGCCCTGCCCCATTCACATCTCTTTCCTTTAATATGTTTATCCTTTTCAAGACTCTGGTAAACAGACTCATCAATTAAATAAAGATGTCTATATTTCACTTCTAGAAGAAATGTGTTGTAAGAAAATGATATTGCAGGTAGTTTAAAAGGTAACTGTTGCAATATGACTTAGGTCAGTATAAATTCTTTTTTAAAAAAAACATATATTGAGATATAATTAATATACCATAGCAGCCCATTTAAAGTATACAATTCAGTGTTTTTTTATTTAGCATATTCACAGGGTTATATAGCAATCATCAAAGTGTAATTTTAGAATATTTTCACCTTATTTTCCCTAAAGAAGTTTTGCACTTATTGGCAGTCACTCTCCATTCCCCTACCCTCTCCTCACCATGCTTAAGCGATCATTAATCTACTTTCTGTCTCTATAGATTTGCTTATTCTGGACATTTCATATAAATGGAATAATATAATTTGTAGCCTTTTGTGATGACTGGCTTCTTTCATTTATAATATTTTTTTCCATTTCGTATAAATTTTCCAGGTTGTAGTATGTATTAATACTTCTTCTTTTTGCCAAATAATATTCCATTGTATGATATACTATATCTTGATCTTATTTATTCATTCATTAGTTGATGGACATTGGATTGTTTCTTCCTTTTAGGTATTGTGAATCACGCTGCTGTAAAGTTTCATGTACAAATTTTCATTTGAACATCTGGCTTTAATTCTAACATTACTTGTGTTTGTAAATAAAGTCTTATTGTAACACAGCCATACCTTTAGGCATGAAGTTCTCTTTGTTCTAAATAAATCAGTCCCTTCGAGCAGAGCTATAGAGCATTTTTCCCCTGTGGTCTTGTCTTTCCACCTGGTGTGAACCCATGAGCTGCTGCACTGGGTATAGGGACCAGGAATTGCTTGTCCACAGTGACCTGTTCACTCCTACCCTATGTGTGTGTGAGGAGGGGTGGCAACCACTGTTATTTTTTACATAGAATCTCTATTTTATGAGTAAGCTGCAGTGTGGTAGTTGGGACCCCAGTTTTCTTGGCCTCCTGCTCCTGGGGTAGAGCTTCCACCCTAAGACTGAGGGCTAGTTGGGAAAGACCTGTTCTTCTTGACTATACTAGCCAGAGAACAATTTTTGAAACATGGGGCTAAGGGATATGAGAAACTCTAGCAGACTGCATGGGATGAAACTGTAGCCCTAGGCTGGGGGAAAGGGCACATAATGGAGTGAGTCCTGGCTCAAACCCAACAGACGCTTGCAGTTGTTACTGAGATTTAGTATAGTTTCTTTAATTAATATGTCTCCATTTGCTTTATGCCCCTGTGACAATTAGCTGAAACTTTAAGGAATTACTTTTTATTATTTTCACTAGTAAAATTGTTGTTTTGCTAAGGAGTGGGTCTCCTGAGCTAATTTGCCATTGTGGTTTCTCTACCTCCTCCATTCACATTTAAGTTCAAAATTTGAGTAATCCTGATAAAATGATACTTTTACATTTCATTCATCATTGCTTTCTGGATTTTAAAAGATTTTTTCTTCTTTTTTTCTTCACAGGTTTTTGATGCATGCAGCTCAAGAGTTTGTTATTTTAAAAAATTAATTAATTTATGTATCTTAAACTTTTTCTAGCTGTTTTGAGGAATAACTGACCAAGAAAAATATATGTACTTAAGGTATGCAATGAGATATTTTGATTATCTCTACACTGCGAAATGATTGTTAACTCTATCAAGTGAATTAACATATCTATTACCTCACATAATTATCATTTTGTGTGCATTGAGAACATTAAGATCTACTCTCTTAGCAAATTTAAGCTGTTTAATACAGTATTATTAATTGTAGTCACTATGCTGTACATTAGATATCTAGAACTTAACACATCCTGCATACCTGATACTTTGTATCATTTGACCAATTTCTGTCTATTTCTCCAACCCGCAAGTCTGGCAGCCAATAGTCTACCCTCTCCTTCTATGAGTTCAAGTTTGTTAGATTCTGCATATAAGTGAGATCACGTGGTATTTGCCTTTCTGTTCTTGGCTTATTTCACTTAGCATAATGCTTTCCAGATTCATCCATGTTGTTGCAAATAGCACAGTTTTTAAGGACAGAATAATATTTTATTGTTTATATATAAATTTTCTTTATTCACCCATCTACAGACTTTTGAATAGTTTCCATATCTTGGCCATTGTGAATAAAGCTGCAGTAAACATGGAGTGTAGATATCTCTTTGACATACTGATTTTATTACCTTTGGATATATCCCCAGAAGCAAGATTTCTGGATCCTATGGTAGTTCTATTTATAGTATTTTGAGGCGTCTCTGTACTGTTTTCTATAAGGGCTGTACCAATTTACATTCTCATTAAGAGTGTACAAGGGCTTCTTTTTCTTTACATCCTTGCTAACACTTGTCATCTTTTATATTTTTGATAATATCCATCCTAATGGGTATTATCACCTTAGATGTGAGGTCATACTTCATCGTGGTATTCATTTGCATTTCTCTGTTGATTAGTGGCATTGAGCATTTTTTGTATACCTATTGACTATTTGTATGTCTTCTTTTGAGAAATGTCTGTTCAGGTCCTTTGCTCATTTAAAAATCAAGTTATTTGTTTTCCTGCTATTGAGTTATTTGAATTCTTTATGTATTTGGGATATTAACCTCTTATCAGATGTGTGGTTTCCAAGTATTTTTTCCTATTTTATAGGTTGTCTCTTCACTCTGTTGTTACCTTTGCTGTGCAGAAGCCTTTTAGTTTGATGCAATCTCATTTGCCTATTTTTGCTTTAGTTGCCTGTGCTTTTGGGGACATATCAAAAGAATCAATGCCCAGACAGTGTCAAAATGTTTTTTACATGTGTTTTCTTCTAGTAGTTTTACAGTTTCAGGTCTTATGTTTGAGTCTGTAATCCATTTGGAATTGATTTTTGCATATTGTGTGAAATACGGGTCCAATTTCTTTCTTCTGCATGTGGGTATTCAGTTTTCCCAGCACCATTTATTGGAGATATTTTTGTTCTTTCTCCATTCTGTCTTCTTGGCACCTTTGTTGACAATCAGTTGACTGTAAATGTGTGGGTTTATTTCTGAGCTCATTATTTTGTTTCATGAGTGTGTGTCTGTAGTTATGACAGTACCATACCATTTTGCTCAGTACAGATTTTTAATATATTTGAAATCAGATAGTGTGATGCCTCTAGCTTTCTTCTTCTTGCTTAAGATTGCTTTGTTGATTCTGGGTCTTTTGTGACTTCATATGAATTTTAGGATTTTTTTTTTCTATTTTTGTGAAAAATGCCATTGGGATTTTGATAGGGATTGCACTGAATTTGTAGATCACTTTAGATAATATGGATATTTTTAAACAATGTTGATTCTTTCAATCTATGAACATGGATAACTTTCCATTTATTTGTCTTCTTCAATTTCTTTAATCAATGTTTTATAGTTTTCCATGTATAGATCTTTTCATCTCCTTGATTATATTTATTTCTAAGTATTTTATTTTTTGATGCTGTTAATAAATGTGATATATTGGGATATATCACAATATATAAATGGGATATTTTCTTAATTTTTTGGGAGAGTTTATTTTTAGTGTATAGAAATGCAACTTATTTTTGTATGCTGACTTTGTACCTTACAACTTTACTGCATTTATTGGTTCTAACAGTTTTTGTGTGGAGTCTTAAGAGTTTTCTGTATATAACTCATGTCATCTGTAAACAGACACCATTTTACTTCTTTTCCATGTTAGAATTCCTTTTATTTCTTTTCCTTGTCTGATTCTCTCATTAGGACTTTTAATACTATGTTGAATAAGAGTGTTTAAAGCAGGTGGGCATCCTTGTCTTATTTCTGATCTTGGAAGAAAAGCTTTGAGCTTTTCACTGTGGAGCATTATATTAGTTGTGGATTTGTCATACATGACCTTTATTATGTTGAAGTACCTTCTTTCTGTACCTAATTTGTTGTGAGTTTTTTTTTCATAAAAAGATTTTGGATTTTGTTAAATGTCTTTTCTGCTTCTATTGAGATGATCATGTCATTATTGTGGTACATTACATTAATTAATTTATGTTGAACCATCTTTGCATCCCAAGGATAAACTCCACTTGATCACGATATATGATCCTTTAATTGTGCTGCTGAATTTAATTTGCTAGTATTTTGTTAAAGAGTTTTGCATATGAATTCATTAAGGATATTGGCCTGTATTGTCTATTCTTTTAGTGTCTGCCTGGCGCTGGTGTCGGGTAATGTAGACCTCATAAAATAGGTTTGGAAGTATTCCCTACTACTTAGTTTTTGAAAGAGTTTGAGAAGCATTGGTGTCAATTATTCTTTAAATGTTTGCTAGAATTCAGTTGTGAAGCCATCAGGTCCTAAGCTTTTCATTGTTGGGAGGTATTTTTTATTTATTCAGTGCCCTTACTTGTTATTGGTCTGTTCAGATTTTCTTTTTCTTCGTTATTCAGCCTTGATAAGTTGTGTGTTTCTATGAATTTATCCATTTCTTCTAAATTATCCACTTTGTTGGCATGTAATTGTTTCTAGTAATCTGTTATGCTCTTTTGTATTTCTGTATGTCAGTTACAATGCTGCCTCCTCCCTCCCTCCCTCCCTTCCTTCCTTCCTTCCTTCCTATCTTCCTATCTTCCTATGATGGAGTCTCACTCTTGTCACCCAGGCTGGAGTGTTTTGGCATGATCTTGGCTCACTGCGATCTCTGCCTCCTGGATTCAAGAGATTTTCCTGCCTCAGCCACTGGAGTAGCTGGGATTACAGGCCTGTACTACCATGCCCAGCTACTTTTTTTTTTTTGTATTTTTAGCAGAGACGGGGTTTTGACATATTGTGCAGGGTGGTCTCAAACTCCTGACCTCAAGTGATCTGCCCCTGCCTTGACCTCTCAAGGTTCTGGGATTACAGGCATGAGTCACTGTGCCTGACCTCTTCTTTCATTTGTAGTTTTGAGTCTTTTCTCTTTTTTTCTTGGTTTAGCTACAGGTTGTATCAATTTTGTTTGTCATTTCAAAAAAATAAGTTAGTTTCATTGATCTTTTCTATTTTTCTAGTCTCTATTTCTGATCTTTTATTATTTGCTTCCTTCTGTTAACTTTGGGATCAGTTTTTTTTTTTTTATTTCTTTTTCTTGTTACTTGCAGAGTATAGTTAGGCTGATTATTTGAGATCTCTCTTTTTTCTTAATATAGATACTTATTATTATAAATTTCCATCATAGAACTGTTTTTGCTGGATCTCCTAAGTTTGGTATCTTGTATTTCCCTTTTTATTTATTTCAAGATATTTTTTCTTATTTCTCTTTTTGATTTTTCATTTGATCTATTAGTTGTTTAGGAATGTGTTTAATTTTCATATTTTGTGAAATTTTTCAATCTTCCTACTGTGATTGATTTCTAAGCTGCATACTATTGTGGTTGAAAAAGATACTTGATATTATTTCAGTTTTCTTAAATTTGTTAAGAATTGTTTTGTGGGCTAACATATAACCTATCCTGGAGAGTGATTCATGTGTGCTTGAAAAGAATAAGTATTCTGTTGTTGTTGGATGGAATGTTTAGCATATATCTTTTAGGGTAATTTAGTCTGTAGTGTTCAAGTTGCTGTTTCTTTATTGATTTTTTTTTTTTGCTTGGGCAATCTATCTATTGTTGAAAGTAAGATATTGAAGTTTCCTATTGTGTTCCTATGCAATCCTTCAGTTTTATTAATATTTGCTTTATTTACACTGGTGGTTTGATGTTGGGTACATGCATATTTACTATTGTTATATCTTCTTGATGAGCTGACCATTTTGTCATTGTATAATGACCTTCTTTGTCTCTTGTGACAGTTTTTGACTGACAGTTTATTTTGTGTGATATAAGTATAGCTACCCGGACTCTCCTGGTTACCATTTGCATTTTTCCCATTTCTTCACTTTTACCACATGTGTGTCATTGAAAACTCATGTGAGTCTCTTGTAGACTCTCATTAGTTGGATCATTTTTTTTAAATCATTCAATCACTTTATGTCTTTTAATTGGAGAATTTAATTGATTTACATTTAAAGTATTATCAATAAGACCTACCATTGCCATTTTGTTAATTGTTTTCTGACTATTTTGTAGATTCTTTATACCTCTCTTCCTCTCTTACTGTTTTTGGTTATGATTTGACAGTTTTTTTTATAGTGTTATGATTTGATATCTTTCTCTTTGCTTTTAGTGTACCTACTATACATATTTTCTTTGTGGTTACCATGAAGTGTACAAAAAACAACTTATAACCGTCTATTTTAAGCTGATAACAGCTTCAACTGCACATGAAATTTCTACACTAACTGTTTCTCTCCCTGCATTTTATGTTATTGATGTCACAATTTACATCTTTTTATACCATGTATTGCTTAAAAAATTTCTGTAGCTATAATTATTTTAATATTTTTGTCTTTTAACCTTTATCCTAAAGTTAGATGTGATTTAGGCACCACCCTCACAATATTAGAGTATTCTGAATTTGACTATATTCTTACCATTTTTTTTTTCTTTTGAGACAAGATTTGCTCTGTTGTCCAGACTGGAGTGTAGTGGTGTGATCATAGCTCATTGCAGCCTCCAGCTCCTGGGCTCAAGTGATCCTCTTGCCTCAGCCTCCTGAGAAGGTAGGACTACTGGTACACATTATCTGGCCCAGCTAATTTTTAAATTTTTTTGGAGAGACAGGATCTTACTTTGTTGCTCAGGCTGATCTTGAACTCCTAGGCTGAAGCAATTCTCCTGCCTCATCTTCTCAGAGTTCTGGGATTGTACACATGAGCCACTGTACCTGGCCTATATTTTAGCCGTTACAGATAATTTTGTACTTTCATATGTTTTCATATTGTCAGTATTCTTTCATTTCAACTTGAAGGACTCCTTTTAACATTTCTTTAAGGCATTTGAAACCACAATTCCTTAAGGACTCCTGTTTTTATGGATCTGAGTGTCTGTTCTTAAGTAGTCAATCAGCATTGTTTTCCCTGGTCTTACATTGGAGATTATTGTCCATTTATTTTACTGCATTGAAATTAGATATCTGCCAATGAACCTATTTTAGAATGAATGTTATATCTCTTAGTACTTTTTACCCTTCTTATGAATAGTTTTCAAATATTTTATAAAAAGATGACCTCATTTTATCCTTAAATGTTAACTTTTTTAAAGAGATAAAGCCGTCTATCAACTTTGGAGGCAATTTGCAGATACCTGTGGTTAGTTTTGCTAGTGACTACAGCAAGAAGTGTTCTGGAGTCTCCCAGGTTCCTGGATTGAGAGGTGTTTAAGATTACAGAAGGTAATAGAAAGGGAAGTAGATGGAATTCTAACAGTTGTTTTCTGATTGTGTTACTATACTGTCTTTATTGTCCTTTTCCAACCTGGGAATATCTATTTATTGAATAATTTCTAAGTTCAAGATAATCCATCCATATATATGTGCATCCTGGTATGCTATTTAATTTATTTAATTATGAAAGATAGCCAGAGAGGGAGGTGTTGCTTTTGTGTTAAGAGAAACTAGCTTGAGCATGGCCACACAGAGCACAAGTAGCAAAGCTGTTTAAACTCAGATGCCTTATTCCAAGTTGTTGCTCTTTGCATTGTACTGCAGAGCATTAATGTGGGAGACAGTAACGTCTGCGAGATTTCAGGGAGACCAGTAGGAGGAGAAAGATTGCACAAGTTTTAGGGAATGAGGGCAAGGTAACATAAGCATGAGGCAGAGGAGAAAGGATCTTCCTCTTTCTTTTCTTTTTGACATAAAATGTACCCCACTTAGGCCCCAAAATTTTAGTTTTCTAAATTACCTGTAAGCAAATGTTTAAATAGCTTACTAATTCTAATATTTCTTTGGTTTATGAATATGAAAATTTAACAGACTTAATTTTTGTAAAACATTGTTTTTTTGATCTAAAGAACAGTTGGTTTGGGGAATCTTTTTTTTTTTGGTAGGGGGGAGAAGATTTGTTTTCTTTTTTATTGTATTTTTCTAACTTTTCTATAATAAACAAATATTCCTTTCTTAGAGTGATTTTAATATTAGTTAGGAAATATTTCAAATATTCAAAAATGCAGAAAAAATTAACATATGCATTAGGTTTACACTCACACATTAAAAAAATAATCCCACATTGATTATGGTACATAAATAATGGAGAAACTTTGATAACAGAATATAGAAGATCCTCTATAAGAAAAAACATTTTATTTTTCATTTTTTTTTTAAAAAATTGTACTTTAGGTTCTGGGGTACATGTGCAGATCATGCAGGATTGTTGCATAGGTACATAAATGGTAAGGTGTTTTGCTGCCACCATTGGTTTGGGGAATCTTTTTGTCCCTTACTTTTATAAAAAAGAAAAGTTATTAAAGTTATGTATATCTAGCTAACCGAATTAATACAATAAAAGAAATTTCATTGTTTCACCTTTTCCTATACTGGCCTCTCTGCAGAGGCAACCTTTATGTTTCATGTTATATCTCTAAGTAAATATTTATAGGCCAAAAATTCTTGAATTTTGCCTTTAAAATTTATTTGTATTTATATTCATCTTGCAGTGATAGATAATAGATGCTGTGAGGAGTGAGCTCCTTTACTGCATTTCCCATCTTTATTTCTCTACATCTTCTTAATTTTTTGATAATAATATTATAATTTCTCATCTTGTTACCTTTATAAATATACACATTTTCATATAACCTCTATTTCTTATTTTTTATTTCTAGACCTTATCTCTTGACTCCCTACTTTATGTTAAACTCCTACTCTTCTTTTTTCCACCTGTCCATTCCTCTTTCTGATTCCCAGTTTCTGACAGATGCATTTTCACATGACTGTTAACATTTTAATTTCATTCTGTAACTACAATTAAGTCATCTATACCTTGTGGGTAATTTTCGGTGTTGGAAATTAATAAGTACCACTCACATTTTCTAATTTTAAATAATAGCTAATATTTATTGAGTACTTACAGTATGCCAGGCACCATTCTAATTGCTGTACATGCAATAACTCAAATCTGTTTACATATATTTACATATATTGTCTTCAAACAACACAATGAGGTAGATAGTATAGTTTACTCATATTTATAGATTTGGAAACTGAGGCATTGAGAAGTTAAGTATCTCGTTCAAAGTCACATAGTTTAAAATTATAGAGTCAGGATTTGAATGAATATAATCTTGCTCTGGAGTGCATATCTGTTTGAAATAGCTCTTGGCATGTAACAGTCCACCCCCAAATTTCAGTGACTTAAAACAGCAACAGTTTCTTTACTTCAAAATTCCATGGGTGAAAAATTTGGGCTGGCCTTCATGGGGCAATTAAGTCTTGGCTGTGTTCATTCTAGCATCTCAGCATAGCTGCGCAGTTCTGCTTCTAGATGGTAGGTGGATGTTGGTTGGGGTTAAGGGGGAGAGAATGGGCCGTGTGTGTCTTATCACACAGCATGCTAGTTTGGTCTTGTTCACAAGGCTACTCACAGGGCTTGAAAAAAGAGAGCAGAAACAGGCCAGGCCTCTTAAGGCCTGGGCTTGGAAATGGCACACTGCTACTTCTGCTGCATTCCTTTGGTCAAAAGGACTCACAAAATTAGCCCATATTCAAAAAGAAAGGAAGTAGACTCTACTCTTATTGGGAATGGTTATAAAGTTACATTGTTATGGTGTGCTTTTAGAAGAAGGTAGAGAATTGTCATTTTTGTAGTCTATCACAATTCCCTTGACCATTGCACATATTGCCCCTTTATTGTGTAACTATTGCACTGCAGAGCCAATATGTGTTATGGTTATGTTTCATTCTATACAGTTTTAATATCACTCAATATAAAAAAATTAATAAAAAAGAGATCTCTTTCAGACTTCATCAGTTGTTCCAAAGTTAGATTTTATTTTATATTAGGCCATAGCTTTTTTGAAAGTTTTTTTCCTGGACATTATTATTGCCCTCTTGCTTTTTTGAGCAGAAATATGTGCTTTCTTTACAATACATATAATATTTTATGGCTCTTTATTTTCTTTACTAAATATATTTCATTCCATGTTCTTTTTCATAAAGTTATCCTGGATCCAAATGACTTTGGCTGTAATTTGCACAGATTGCTTTGTAGGCTGTCATCCTGGGATTTCTTTTCATGCATATTTTGGTTTGTTGTGCAGTTCTTTGTATCTTACATCTTTTCTTGATTTTTTACCCTTTTTTTGCTGGGGGATATTTTACTATCTTCTGACAAATATAAGTAAATTTTCTGATGTTTTGAATGTCAGAAAATGGATTTATTTTTCTTCTATGTTTACAAAAAATTTGTCTGGATATAGAATTCCAGGATCAGAATATCTTCCTTCAGCACCTAAAAAATCTTGCATAATCATCTTCTAGTTTTTACCATTTCTGATGAAAAATTGGATAGAGCATGACTTTCTTGTTCCTTTGTAGATTCTGTATTTTGTTTATTTTCTCTCTCTTTCTAAGATGTAAGATTTCTCTATCCTTTTGTTTTGAAATTTCACAAAAATATCTTTAAGCACGGATCTTCTGTTGATATATCTTGTATCCTTTTAAAGTTTCTGTCTCTCAAGCTTTGGGAAATTTTCTTTTATTGCTTTAATAGTAACATTCCTTTCTTTTCTATGTTCTTTCTAGAATTATTTTCTTTTATTGCTTTAATAGTAATATTCCTTTCTTTTCTATGTTCTTTCTAGAATTACTCTTAATTAGATGTTTTACTTCTTAGGTTGATGCCCTCTCTGTTTTTCTTTCTTTCTCTCTTACTCTCCTTCCTCTTTTTCTTTCATTCTCTCTCATTCCACATTCTGGGAGATTTCCTCAGCTTTACTTTTTAAACTTCTGATTCAATTAAAAAATTTTATTATGGATTCAAGGGGTCATATGTGCAAGTTTTTCACATGGATATGTTATGTAATGGTCAGGTTTGGGCTTCTGGTATACACATCACCAAAGTAGTGAATGTTGTTTCCAATAGGTAAGTTTTCAACCCTTTCCCCTGTCTCTTCCCTGCTTTGGATCCCAGTGTCTATTATTTCCATCTTTATGCCCACATGAACCCATTGTTTATCTCTCATTTATAAGTGAGAACATATAGTATTTGATTATCTGTTTCTGAATTAATTCAGTTAGGATAATGGCCTTCAGCTACATCCATGTTGCTGCAGAAGACATAATTTCTTTCTTTTTTTTATGGCTGCATGGTTGAATTTTAGATTTTTAAAATTATAATTTTAATTTTTTTCTTTTTAAGTTTTAGACTTTTCTCCATACATTACTTTTCAAAAAAGGAAAAATAACTTTATATTCTTTGCTCATGAGGAATATTCAATCTTCTTTAATTGATGAAGGAATATTCTTTCATATGTTAACATCTGTATTTGCTATATCTTCAGGTCTTTTTAGCTAATAGCTCTTGAAAAGGAAGGAAGATGCTGTTTATGATTTAACATTTAGTGGGGTAGCAATGAAATACTCATATTGGATATTACTACATTATCCAGGTGTCACTATATTACAGAATATGGTAAGACTGTTATATTCTCATTTCCCAGCTATCCTGAGATTGTGTGATATATGGGACAGGAACTCTTACCATACATGTATATAAATATGCTTAATTAACATAGACAGATTTCTTGTCAGTAGTTGGTATATTAATCTGGCAAATCTTCCTTCTATCCTGCCAAAATTTTGATCTTTTGAAAGTCTGCCAATCTAGTTTTTAATGGCTCTAAATATGGGGAACCCTTTATTTGGGCTTTCTGGAAACAGGTACCTGCCTTCTTGCTGCTCTTATAGTAAGTCTTTTGGGTTGTTCTATTTTTTGCTCATCCCTGTTCAAAATTCTAGAAAGTTGCTGTCTTCCTCAATGGATAGATTTTCTTGGTTTACTCTGAAACACAGTTCATATTTTACTAAGCCCTTCTTGAATTCTCTAGGGGTCATGGTTCATGTTGTCATCTTTTGTTTTTCCCCTGTGAATACATCCAGCTCTGTGTCTTCACCATCAGCCAAAGTGTCCTCTAGACATCCCCTCGTTGAGAGTTTCCACCCACATTTTTCCTGTGTTGCTTTTCCCAGTCCATGGTGAGAAAGTGTTTTCTTTGCTGTTTATGGTAGCCTTTTAGGAACACACAGATTAGATAAATAAGAGACTTTAGAAATCATTTGGAATTTCACTTTTACCAACTTTAGATCTTTATTTTTTGGGGAAATCAATATTCAGGATTTAATAATTTTGTTTTTTACAAGTCTAAATTATCTAATTCGATGAATGTTACCTGTGAAAACATTCATTTATTTAAGAATATACATTGAATCATTTTATGTGACTTTGCTGGAGTATTTGGTGATTAAAGAACAGATGTGTATTCAATTCAGGTATTAATAAAATAACCAGACAAATAAATGTAAAATTACACAATATTATGAAGAAGAGGGAAAGTGCCATGATAATTTATCATGGTCTTGGAGAGTGAGCAAGGGTAAAATTGACAAGACTTAATGATTGGTTAAATAGTGTCAAGGTGGGAGACAAAGAAAGATGTCAAAAATAATTTCAAGGATTATGGTATGAGCAGATAGATGCACTTGGGTGGATAACACTGGATGGGGCCAAGTTTGACAGGAAGAAAGAAGACCATGTGTTGAATTCTGGACCTGCCAAATTTGAAGAACTGTTCCAACACCTGAGTATAGATGTCATATAGACATTTAATTGTATAGTAGTTCCCCACTTACCTATGCAGGATACATTCCAAGACCCCCAGTAGGATGCCTCAAACTATAGATAGTACTGAACTGTATACATTTTGTTTTTTCTATGCATATATACCTATGATAGATTTTAACTTGTAGGCACAGTAAGAGATTAACAACAGTGACTAATAATATAGAACAATTATAACAATTATGCCAGCATCACTGTTCTTGAGTTTTGGGGCCAATTGTAAGTGAAATAAGAGTCGCTTGAACATAAGCACTTTAGTAACTCAGCAGTCACTCTGATAACCAAGATGCTACTAAGTGACTAACTGGCAGTTACTGTATACATATAGCATGAATATGTTGGACAAAGAGATGATTCACATCCTGAGTGGGTCACGGCAGAATGCTTGAGATTTTATAATGCGAATCCGAATGATGTGCAATTTAAATTTATGAATTATTTCTGGAATTTTTCATTTAATATTTTAGGTTGGGCTTGACTGTGGGTAACTGTAACTTCAAAAAGTCAGACCTTAGATAATGGGGGAGGACTGTAAATAGACAAAACTATGGGTTGAGGTCAGGCCACTAATGAACTATTTAAGACAAGTCACGGACAGGGAATTCTCCCAGATCAAACCAGCTAGTGGATGACAGAACTGAAATTAGAAGTCGATATCTGGATTTATAGCAGCCAGCTTTCTGGTACAATTCACCACAGATCACTATTTGAAGGTATTCTTTTACACACTTCTCTGCTTTGTAGTCACTTAGTCTATACTCTTATTCTTACTTTTTATTCTCAAAACTGAAGTTCTTTTTTTGTCATTTAATTATAGTCTATTTTTGCAGCAGTTTCCATTTTAAGTTCACAGCAAAATTGAGCAGAAGGTATAGAGAGTTCTAGTATCTCCTCACAACCTCCTCCACTATCAACACCACTAGGGCACATGATGCAATTCATCATTACAATCGATGAATTCTGCATTGATACATCATTATCACTTAACGTCTGTCATTTACATTAGGGTTTATTCTTGACGTTGTCCATTCTATGGGTTTTGGCAAGTATATAATAACATGTATCCACAATTATAGTATCATTTGGATAATCTGATCTTTTCTCATAAAATGTCATAGAGTTGTAATCACACAGTACATAGTATTTTCAGATTTGCCTCTTTCACCTAGTAATATGCATTTAAGTTTCCTCCATGTCTCTTCTTTCTTTGTTACATTTTCTTTTTCTTGTTTTACATTTTCTCTTTTCAGCTTTATCACAACATGATTTACAAATAGAAATTTATAAAATATAAAATTTACAAATAAAAACTATATTTAAGGTATGTAACGTGATGTTTTGATGTGTGTATACATTGTGAAATGATTACCACTATCAAGCCAATTAACACCTATCACCTCATGTAGTTATCTTTTTTTCTGATGAGATCTACTTTCTTAGCAAGTTTCAAGTATTCAATACAGTACTATTAACTATAGTCACCATGCTTCACATTAGATTTACAAAATGTATTCATGGTGTATAACTGGTGCTTTGTACCCTTTGACCAACTTCTCTGCATTTTGCTCACCCTCAGCCCATGGTAATTACCACTCTACTCTCTTCTTCTATGAATTTGACTTCGTTAAATTTCACATATAAGTGAGATTCTGTAGTATTTACTTTTCTGTGTCTGCCTTATTTCACTTAGCTTAATGTTCTCCAGATTCATCCATGTTGTTCCAAATGGCGGAAATTCCTTCTTTTTGAAGGCTGAATAGTATTTTGTTATTTATCAATCTACACACACACACACACACACACACACACACACACACACCAAAATGTTGAGCATTTTTGCATAGGCCTTGTTTGCTTTCATATATCTTTAGTGAAGTGTCTGTTCAGGTCTTTAGACCATTTTTAATTGGTTTATTCCATTTTATTATTGATGAGTTTTAAGAGTTCTTTGTATATTCACGATAACATTCCTTGTCACTTACATCCTTTGCAAATATTTTCTCCCAGTCTGTGGTTTATCTTCTCATTATCTTGACATTGTTTTTCACATCGAACTTAATTTTTGATACAAAATTTTATGTTCTGTGATGTCTGGCTCTGTGCACTCAAAAATACTTTTGAATTTTGGAAATTCATGTTGAAAGGAAGTAGCTTTGTGAATTCTGAACTACTCCCTTGAGTGACATTCCAAACGATGTCTTAGTTTACCCTGAAAGACTCACATTATATGTATCAGTAGTCACCTCCTCAAAACAAGTTCTGTACACTTGACATTGGGCAGGTATAGTTCTTTGGCTGTCAAGTCAGAACTAAATACAGTCTGGATTGTGGGTATCTTATTGGAGGCAATGTAAAAACTCTCACAAAAATTAAAATCTACTGCAATACAATAACACACAGGCAGGTGGCTAGTGGAAAGTACATATGATGAGGAACAAAAGGATCTGCCTTTTAGTGTGGGCTCCAACATATGGTGGCTGGTAACTTTGCTTAAATAAGCCTTACAAAGCCTATTTCTTTATCTGTAAAACTGGAAGAATATTAACTGTTGTGATGGTTAATTTTATGTCAACTTGGTTAGGCCATGGTACCCAGTTTTTGGTAAAACCCCAGTCTAGATGTTGCTGTGAAAGTGTTTTTTAGATGTAATTAACATTTAAATAGGTAAGCAAGTAAAGTATATTACCTTCTGCAGTGTGGATGGGACTCATCCACTAAGTTGAAGGCCTTAAGAGAAGGATTTTAGGTCCAAAGAAGAAAGAATCCTGCTTCCAGATTACCTTTTGACTTGAGACTACAACATTAACTCTTCCTTGGGTCTCCATCATACCCTTCAGATTTTGGACTTGCCAGCTCCTGCAATCATATGAGAGAATTCCTTAAGACCTCTCTCTTTCTCTCTCTCTCTCTACGCGCGCGCGCACACACACACACACACACACACACCCCACAAACACAAACACGAACATATCCTATTCTGTTTCTCTGGAGAACTCTGACTAATACAACTGTCTAGACACCATATATATATTTATATATGTATGTATGTGTGTGTGTATATATGTGTGTGTGTATATATATATGTATATATACATACACAGTATATATATAAGTATACAATGTGCCTATATATAATATACTATATATGCAGTATGTATGTAAATATATAGTATACATAGTATATATATATACACACAGCACATATAATACTGAATATATATATATATGTATATACGCACTGGATTATACATAGTATATATATATAGATATAGATACACATAAAGTATATATATGCTTTATGTAGCATACTGTCTATATATAGTATACTGTATATATACTATGTATGCTGTATATATTTATATATATACTGTGTATATATAGTATTCCTTATATATACAAATATAGACATTCTTTGTCACATATGTCCTTTGCAAATATTTTCTCCCAGTCTGTGGTTCATCTTCTCATTATCTTGACATTGTCTTTCATATCAAACTTTTATATTTATCTATCTAGATATAAAAAGCTATATATACACAGTATGCTATGTATATATACTATGTATATATACTATATATGTATAATATATAATATACATATATATGCTGTATGTGTATATATATATACAGTATATATATGTATATATATACAGTATATATATGTATATATATACTGTGTATAGTATATATACTATGTATATATACTATATATGTATACATACATATATTTGCTATGTATATATATACTGTGTGTGTGTATATATACACAGTATATATATATATAGCATATATATACTGTATATATATACAGTATGCTATATATATATACACAGTATATCTATATTTGTGTATATATCTATATATAGTTATACCGTGTATAATGGTATTTATATATACACAGTGTATATTATATATACATATGTATACATACACATGTATACTGTAATATATATACCTATACCTATATATAACAGTATTATATATACTGTTTATACATATACATGTATTTATATGTACTATGTATATATATGAATATTATGTATACACACACACACACACACATACTCTTTATATATAGGCTTTTCTTTATAATGGAGTGATCATTTCCTTGTTCTTTATTGATATTTGTTGGCCATATTCCACTTCTACAAATTGTTATAAAGGTTAAAGAGCAGCTCTAGCAGACAAAATGAGCTTCAGAGGCTCAGTGAAGATTTGGAATGTGCTGGATTTCAGAGGCTTAAAGCACATAGAGACTGTGATACATAAACACCATGGAATACTGTGCAGCCGTAAAAAAGAATGAGATTGGCCAGGTACGGTGGCTCACGCCTGTAATCCCAACACACTGGGAGGCCAAAGTGGGTGGATAACCTGAAGTCAGGAGTTCGTGACCAGCCTGGCCAACATGGTGAAATATTGTCTCTATTAAAAGATACAAAAAATTAGCTGGGCGTGGTGGTTGGTGGGTGCCTGTAATCCCAGCTACTCAAGAGGCTGAGGCAGGAGAATTGCTTGAACCCACTAGGTGGTGGTTGCCATGAGCTGAGATCGCACCACTGCTCTCCATCCTGGACAAGAGAGTGAGACTCTATCTCAAGAAAAAAAAAAAGAATGAGATCATGTCCTTTGCAGCAACATGGATAGAACCGGAGGCCATTCTTCTAAGCAAACTAACACAGGAACAGAAAAATAAATATTGCATGTTCTCACTTATATGTGGGAGCTACACAACAAGAACACATGGACACAATGAGGGGAACAACAGACATTAATGGTGGAGGGTAGGAGAAGGGAGAGGATAAAAAAACTACCTATTGGGTACTATACTCATTACCTTTGTCAAGCAATTTGTATACCAAACCCATGGAACACACAGTTTACCTATGTAACAAACCTGCATCTGTAGTTCTGAACTTGAAATAAAAGTAAAATAAAAATAACAGCATAGAGAAAGTTGGTTATGAGCAAAAGAATGGGATGAAATGAAGATGATGGATTTGGCCATTAAGTAGTAACAGATCACCTTTTATGTACCAGGTTCCGTGGACTGGTTGTAGTGGAACTCCATGTTTATGGGTAGACCCAAGATCCCACAATGGTTTCTTGAAGATTGTATTTTCAAAAAGCACGCTCTGGAAGAATAAGCCCTGGGAATAACACCCTGTAGGGTTATTGCAAAGACATTTACTTTCAAAGGATGTCATGCATCATCAAATGACCAGAATAATAAGTTAATCCTGTAGGGTAGGATTTCTATTTGTGAGTTTAAGAGTAAAGAAGATTTTTCATATTGTACTTCTTTGTTCAGATATCTCTTCAGATTGTATGGGAAAGTTCTTAATAAGGAAGTTAAATAGAGAGGGATAATAACTTTTCTTAATATACAATGCACATTTGATGCCATCAAGATTGGCAAATTTCCCAGATCAAAAGCTGTTATTAGCTCACTGTTTCTTTAGCCAATATATTTTTATTCAAATTATCTACTATGCACTGACATGCAAGAGAAACATTCATTTCTAATAAAATATGGCCTGATATTATCTAATGTGTTAAATCTAAGTGTCATCTCAAGAATACGAAGTTTAATATAACTTTTTAAGGACTATACTAAATAAATATCGTTTTTTTTTGCAGTAATATCACAACCATATTTATTTTTAATTGCTGGAATAAATGACTTCTGTTCAGATAGTTTTAGAAAGATCCTCCCAGAGTTTATTCATTGGTACAAGTGCTGATGTGCAAACAGCAAGAGGCTGAATGCATGCATAATCAATAATGCACCTAGAAGCTCTCAACAGAGTTTAGTCAGAGTATCTATTAGACCTTGTCTCTCAGTATTTCATCTCTCTGGCTAATTATTCTTACATTTCAGGGAATCTTGACTGCATTAAGCCTCATTCCTTTGGACAATGAGGGGAAAGAAATTATCCCTAGAAGGATGAAAAATATTTTTCTGCAGTGGCTCCATACATATAAGAATCTATGACTCCATGGTTATCCATAGCCAACACATATTTCAGAGTCCTTCATTTATTCAACATTCATTCAAAAACACTTACTAAGTACTTTCTAGATGCCAGGCACTGTTGGGAATAGAGCAGACAAATTCTCTGCTACCTGTATAGCATTTAGCAGAAGACAGAAAAATAGACAAGTAAATTGATATATAAAGATACTTTACAGCTAGTCTAGATAGTGCTAAAAATATTAAGTGGGGTACTATAATGCAGGGAGTGAGGTTGACCAGTGCTAATTACATTAGACAGCTAGGGAAGACCTCTTCAGGGAAGTTACTTTGAGCTGAAGATTTGGGAAAAGAGATATCTGAGGCTTAGGCAACCACAATCCAAAGACTCTCAAGTGGGATTTAGTGTGTTGAAGAAAGAGAAAGGAAGCTGGCCTGGCCAGAGTGTAGAGATCACAGGTAAGAGTGCTATGCAGGAAGACTGTAAGGTCTTGTAGACAGTGATTGAGAATTGGATTTTATTCTAGCTGTATTTGGAAGTCACTGGAGTGTTTCGAGTTAGGGAGTGAGGTGATTTGCTTTTTCTTCCTCCTGCCACTTTCCCCTTGCCCTTTCTCAGGTGCTGCTTAACATTCAGCTCTTCCACAGGTTTTCTGAGTCAATATTTCAGATCATATGTTCTCTGGATAGTTCCTGTCTGTTTAAGTAGCCTAATTCTACAAAGTGATAGTAGTTGTATTGCTACTCTTTTTAAATAATTGCATAATTTCCCCAACATTTTTGGTTTAATATCACATGAAATGTGAAACTATAAAAGTTTAATATCACATGAAATTGATTTAGTTCCATTACATCGGAGTTTGCACACTGACAGCCTATAGGTCACAGACCATAGACATATTTTATTTGGTCCATTCAGAATTTTACAAATTGGGAAATTTATCATAAACATTGAGAGTAATATGATCTTTTTTTGTCTGTTTCTAAAAGATCATATTTGGAAAATAATGTTAGAGAAAGAGCTTACAAGAAGAGACATAAGGCAAAGTGAAAAGGTAAAGAGGCTGGGGAGGCAGTTTTTACAAAGCCAAAGATGAAAGCCTGGAGATCAGCATTTATTGTATATGATATGCATTCTTTGGGACACTGTCTATTTACAGCTATTTACAACTAAAGGGATCTAAGCAGCAATATATATAATGAACTCGTTGAACTCGAATGTGTTCAAATCTGTTTCTAATGCTTATTAGATATCTGATTAGGGAGCTGTTACTTTATCTTTCTACACTTCAATTATTTTCTTCTCTGCAAAGTTGGGATAATATAGTACATTTTTTATAGGGTAGTTATGAAGATTAAGTGATTAATACATATGAAACACCGAGAACAATGTCTTTCACTTAGTAACATCCATTAAGCTATTATTGTTATTATTCTCATTATACAGATGATTAAAAAAACACGATACTCAAACAACTAATTGACATGGCTGAAGTGACCCAACAAGTTGATGAAATAGTCAGATTCTGAAATTAGGCCTTTTAGAAAGCTCTGCTGGATATGTGTTTTAAGAGTAATTTGAATAATTTGGCTTGGGAACCAAAAATTGCCAATTTTACATTTGTTTAGACCAAAGTTTTATATCAGTCATTCTAAAAAAATATATCAAGACTTTTTAACAGTCTGTAAAATCATTAAGACCCTAAAGGGGTTGTGTTTATATAGTTTGTATCTATTGATATTAATTACATTAGAAATTAAAGCTAATAAACTTAAAAAATTACTTGTGAATTATTAAAAAACAACCTATTAAATGCTTTCATAAATAGCATATTTTCAATGAAAATAACTATTTTCCAAGATAAAAATATTTAGTGAGAAAAGCGGCATTATTTTTATTTCTACAAATCTCTAATGTCTGTCAGAAAGATAGTTGGAGTCTCATATCTGCCACTGCATTCAATCTGTTGTAATATCACTCTGGAAAACTCAAATGTACATGCATCTTCTTACTCATAGGAAAGCAGTTGTGACTTGACATTCCTTCTGATAGTCTCACAGATCCCCAGAGGTTCCCAGACCATACTTTGAGAATCCTTGATCTAGATAAAATCAGAGATTTGAGATGGGTGAGATACAAATCTTGCCTAAGTCCCCAAATTTACTTTGGAAGTGGAAACTCAGTGGCCAAGAGCAAACCTTTCCAGGGAGAAAACATTTGTTGCCTTTGCACAAGATGACTCTAGTTAAAATTATAACAATATGTGTCTACAGCCATCCCAAAATATTCATTGCTTTGACTAAATATGAAATATTACCCCTCCAAACCTTTTCTCCAATTTGTGTGTCTGAAAGAGCTGAAGTGAAATAGAGATGGTTCACAATTGCTCAGAAGTAAATTAATGAGTAAAACAGTGTACTCTGAATTCACAGGAAAATGAGAAAAATTCCATGTACTCCCCTTCTTCTTGACCTCTAAGCTCCTTGGAATTCCCTAAGATCTAAGAAGACATCAGAATTACTCAACTTTCACCACAAAGAAAATAGTTTTCTATTTTCTTTGTGGTGAAAGTTGAGTAATTCTGATGTCTTCTTCTTACAGTTGATGGGCATAGATGAGGTACTTGAAGGATAATTTCTACTTGATAACAGATCCAATGACCTGTGAAGATTTCAGTTCTCTTCTTTTTATCCATAAGATGTTTATAGTTCTGAAGACCTGCTATTAGATGAACTGCATTTAGAGAAAAAAAAATTATTTATACTCAGCAAAGCACTGATGTTTTATGCTGTTATATAGAAAAAATTTTAAACAATTTTTTGTAATGTGGTTCATTCTGATGAAGTCTGAGTATTTGTGGACTCCTCAACAGACCAAATCTTTTATTTCTTCAGGCAAATCTTGAAGTTCCGTATTCTCTCTTAGTTCCATCTGTAATTTATCCATTTATCCATTCAAAATTTGTTGGCTAGCTACTATGCCAGACATGGTGTTAGATACTGCTGACTAAAGATGAATGTCCAAATTTATATATTTGAAGAGTTCGGAAGAAGGTATAATTATGTAAATATATGTGAACTATATGTGAAAACACTGTACTAGAGACATGGATACAGTGCTTTGGAAGACAAGCAGGGGTAGACTAATTGTAGTTGAATGATTTGTAAAAAGTTTCTCACTGGAGCTGGGTCCTGTAGGAGGCATTTTCATTCAGGGATTCTTGAGAGAAGGGCATTCTTGAAGGGAACAGAGTGTGTAGAAGTTTGGAGTTGTGAAGAAGCCTGAGATGTGCAGGGAATGATGAAAAGCTGGAATGTAAGGTGCACATGAGTGGAGGCTAGAACAAGGTTGGAAAGGAAGGTTGTGGTTAAACTGGGAACAGGCCCTAGGGATTGAAAAGGGAGATTTTTTACCTTATCCTGTAGGCCATAGGGAACCATCAGTGGGCTGTTTTCTGTTGTGACGTATGTTTTAGAAAGATCTTTCTGCTTGTGGCTAGGCAGGAAGAGGAATGAGTTGGGGAATGGAAGCAGTGCTCCATGTGGGGAAAGATGGTTTCTTTCACTAAGGCAATGGCAATGGGAAGAGAAAGGAGGCAATGGGGATAGAGTTGAGAGGTGTGTAGAAGCTTGCATCAACCAGACCTCATTCTAAATGTGGAGAATGAGAGTTCATCCTTAAGGACAACTTATAGGAAACTGAACTGGTGAATTAAAATAGTTACTAATTCAGGTGTAGAAAACTGGAGCAATGACGGGTTTGTAGAAATGTGGATACTGATTTTAAACATTCTGAATTTGACCCATCTTTGGTTTATCTAGGTGATCCTTAGGAATACGAGACTCAAGAGAGATTGAGAAGTTGTTACATGTTTTCTTTCTAGAAACTTCAGTAACCAGCTTAGTCTATACTACATATGAACTTGATGACAACCCCTTTGCTGTTGTTTGTAAGGATGTGTTATATCTTCAGCAAGAAATAAAATTTTCAAAGGGTTCCAAATATTTGTCCCTAGTAGTAAGCTTTTAAAAGCCAGAAACACTGGGTTCTATCTCTTTTATTTTCTCATAGAGCCTAATACAGGGATAAATAAATTGGGAAATAAACACTTAAAGGTTTTCCTTAAAGTCTGAAGATAGAATCAGAGAACGAAGGCAATAAAGAATAGGCTGGGTGAGGTGGCTCACGCTTGTAATCCTAGCACTTTGGGAGGCCAAGGGACAGATCCCTTAAGTCCAGGAGTCCCAGACCAGTCTAGGCAGCGTGGCAAAACCCTGTCTCTACAAAAAAATGTGAAAATTAGCCAGGAATGGTGGTGCATGCCTATAGTTCTAGCTGTTTGGGAGACCAATGTTGGAGGATCCTTTGAGCCGAGGAGGTGGAGGTTGCATGAGCTGAGATTATACCACTGAACTCCAGCCTGGGTGACAGAGAGAAGCCCTGACTCAAAAAAAA
>NW_016107584.1:2046297-2056421 GCF_001604975.1 Cebus imitator
AAAAAAAAAAAAAAAGGAAAGAAAGAAAAAAAGAGAAAATAGTTAAGAAAACTGAGCAATTAAAGTAACTCAGAGGACTTAAAAAAGAAGAAAAATCCATCATATGGATTCTTAGTAAGAAGTGGGGAGAAAAATGTTTAATGCTAACAGTACTTGAAAGAAAGGTTATTGCCAGAAGGTATTTATTTTTAAAGAAAGGATTTTTAAAAATATAAAATACTTATAATGGTATATACTTTTAGAGAATTTAAATAAAAAAGTCATTGAGGGTTAATAAATTGATTGAATTTGATAATTTCAGTAAAAAAAAAAATCCTGGTTCTCTGAATATAAAGACACTAAATAAACAAAAAGTGCCATTTATTATTAATATAATTAAAAGGAGCTTAAACACCTTAAAAATAATGTTTTGGGAGCTTTGCACCCCATAGAGAGAGGATACTGGGTATTGATTGACTGAAGGGTAAATTCCTACTGTCCGGAGACAGATAAACTCAATGGAATAAAAGAGGTTTTTTGCTATGGGAATAATGATGACTTTGTCAAGCAAACTTTTCACTTGTTTTATTTTCAGTCTATATGTTGTTTTCTCTCTATTTCATTTTCCTATATTATTACATATCTATAATTGTGTCGTAAAAATCACTTTTCTTACCTGTAACAGATACTACTTTGCTTTAGAAAGTATTAAAAATCTAACTTCTAATCAACTTTGAAGAACACAGTCTTTGAGTGGTCCATATCTGATCCATATCATTACTTTAACTTTGTTTCAATACTATTAATATTCAAACAAAAATAGCTTAAAATAACCTGCCAGATGAATGAGATGGCATCTTCAATAAAAATCTTGCTAAGGCTGGCACCTGGGGAAAGACTACTGAGATTAAAATCGGTGACTCTTTCACCTCCCTTTGCTCTGTCAAGCATAAGAGAAAGAGGGACTATGAAACCTTGACAAGGAAAGCAGAGACTTTAATTGAGGGCAAGAAGGGCTCAGGCCTTGTTTCCTAATTATAGATGTTTTTTCAAACATCGGAGGTGTAAATTCTAAATACGTTGCAATTTCCTGGCGAGTACAGTCTACTTAAATAAAGGACGATTTAATTCAAAGATATTTAGAAGGCTTTTTCTTAAGCCAGCTATGTGTATATTATATTAATGTATCCCTGGAGAATGTAAAATTCTGAAGGTGGACCTGTACCTTGCTATTTTTTTCAGCACTTGGATCTTCTTTGGTATGTATGTGACTGTGTTTACGTGTGTCTACTATATGTTCAGCTTGTTTCTGAGCGTGGAGGAGAGGTTCCTGATGACTCGTACTCTTTATTTCTCTTTACCAGCACATATATTACTTTTATGGCTTCCATCCTGCCATTTCAGTGAAATATGATCACAGGGTAACATGAGTTAATAAGTAATTTTAGGGGGATATTGCTTAAATGGTTTCTCAATTATGTTCCAGTTGGTTCCTTGTCTTGATAAAATGAGAGCTTCCTTAACAGTAGAATTCATATTGTAAAGTTGAGTTGAAGTTTGAGGATTCTTGTTACCATTTAACATTTAATGGCCCTCAATTTTCTTGACTCATATTTCTGATACAGTCCTACATGGACCAGTAAGCCAAATGAATGCCACCTATTAAATGTTGTAGTATACTCTTCAATTGTTCATTTATTTAGTAGGTTATTATTAATTTAATGACTAGGGTTCTAGTCCCTTTCACATATGGTGCCATAGATGGAGGAAGGGTTCAAATGTTTCTATAGTAATGATATTTTTTGTTATGTGAATGCCACACAAGCAGCTTTGCAGTCAGAATTTCTTGGTGGCCCAAATAAAAAGCCTTCTAATTAGAACTATGTGCTATAAGAAAAATATTATCAAACTAGCTGTACTAGGTGTACAGATTTTCTGTTATTTTTCATGTGTGTGCATCTATTGCAAACATAGCACAAATAGAATATGAAAATAATTTAACACTCACAGCCAAACCTGTTAAATTTAGTTCAACAAATTGTAATGAAACCCTCCATCTGTTTGCTACATTATTCTCACAATGATAATAGACAAGGCAGATTTGCTAGCTGGGTTTTATAGAGAGAGTGGCTTGTTCAAAAAATATGTAATAAGCTCCCCTAAATGAAACCAAACCAAACAGTATTATTTTCTTCTCTGTGGCTTTGAGTGTTTATGTTGTGATATTACATTTACACAGATGTTATTACTGGTCTGTTGTGCCAAAGAATGATTTTGAAGCTCATTTATCAGTAATTATTGCTCTGGCCAGTATGAATGTTCCAAAAGAGCAAGCAAGTGTGAGGAACAGATCTTTTGATTTCTTTGGTAATAGGTCATGAATAGCTGTTTTTTTTGCCTTTAATATCTTTTCTCTATGATTTGCTCTTGGCATTGCAAATATGTTTATATTTTCAAAAATACAGGAGGGCCACAAAAGTCTTTACCATGTAATAGTTTGTAAGTTGGATAATATTCACATCATAGGGTTATTGAGGATTACGTGAGATGAAGAAGTATCTAGCACCAATGCTGATTTCTTAGCTGATGAAGCTGACTTTACTTACATCCTGTCAGCACCTACAATCTTGTTAGTAGTAATTGTGAATTACTGCAGACATCTCAAAATTCCCATGACATATCTTTCTAGAAAGCCAAAATTTTTCTGACTATAGTTTTATGAACAACTATCTTAGTTCTCAGATACCTTGCTCATGATAATTTTTAATTTTTTTTCATTTAAAATGAACAATTATTTAGCTCCTGCTATGTGTGAAGCATTTACATACTAGATATATAGGGAGCGAAGATAAATGAATCACAATCTGTACAGGTTCAAACATTAACTTGAAACACTAGTCACACTTTTACTCCATTAAACACTGATTTTCCTTCCAGTTTTTGGATTTTTCTTGGCCATGTGTCTGGAAAAACCTTAAAACCCATCAAGAAGACATATATTATTCATGTCACACATATAATATTATTCATTATTTTAATCATTCTTTTATTTATTATTTTTACATGTAAACAGCTTTGGAGGCATCCTGTAGAGATAAAAACTGTGGCACAGATCAGGTTTCATTGCCCACTGTGTTCGTTAGTAAACCAAGTATCCCCAGGTCCTCTAGGTATCAGGGGCCACAGCCCCTTCTGTATTTGAGTAGCAATAGTAGATTTCCCCATTGCCACATTCAGCATAACCACAGGAAGACTTGTCTTCAGGTTCTCATCTCTCGTGTATCTGGAAATTCCCAAGGAACACATTCGATTTTCCAAATCTAATTTTGGAGGATGGATTTGGGAGTCTTGTGGAAACCTCTCCAGGCTGCTGCCATACTCCTTTGCAACTTTGTTCCAAATGTGAAAACAAGACCCTCATCTGACTCTCTATAGTACACTTGTGATTAAATGTCAACATTCTGCAAATTCTACTGAAGAACTGCAGGTAATTTGGGAAATTGAATTTTAAATGTGAATTTGCCTATTATAACTCCTAGAGTTCAGAGGCCATATTCCTTTACAGGATGATCTCCACTGGTTTTTCTTCTTTTCCATTCTATTCCAACCCAGTGTCTTTGTTCACCTCCATAACAGGAGTGAGTACTGCTGTTCTCACTTTGGCCAGGTTTGATCTATTCAGAGACATGACACCCCAACTTTCTCTTGGGCTAATTGTGAAGAAAAAAGAATCACAAAACACTTTCTCTTTATCTCCAGGCTGTGGTCCATGTTGCAGTAAACCTATAACCTCCTTCTCAGATGGAACTCTACCTCTGTTTAATGAAGTCTTTTATGTTATTAGATAGAAGAGTTTAGCATCTGGTTTTCTCACCTCACCCATTCCTGAAAAGGAGGATTTATAAATTCAGATATCTTTGTAATCTGGCAAATATAAATGGGTGATGTGGGCTTATTATAAGAAAAAGTATACTGTCTTCAATTTTTTTTTTGAAATAAATGGTTGGACTTATTGGGTGTATTTTAAAATACAACCTTTGATAGAAAAATGTTTAGGAAATATTTAGCTTAAGTGTGATGACATTTATCATCTGACATATATAATAATAGGGAAAGATGGGGACCATGATAAGTGAATAACAGATGCTTCACCTACAGAGAACCCAGGACTCAGCTATAGCTGTTGACACTACATTAGAGCATGAATGGGGCATTCCCAACTCTTTCTACTATTTGGAGAGACAACAGAAATCCCCATTTCTATGAAGTGACTGTGTTTTAATTCCAAAATTTAAAATGCACTATGAGGGTTGATACTGTATATTTCAAATGAAACATGTTGGTAGGCCACATCTGACCTTTAGGCTGCAATGTCTCAGCCTCTATTGAAAAGGATTTGGGCTTCACTTTTGCAAAAAGTGAAGGTCAGAAGGTCAATGGAAATTTTTTTGTTTTTTATTTTGGCCAAACCATCTATAAATAGTGTTTTTATTGTTCCATGGAATAACAGGATCAACAAGTTATGACATTATAGTAGTATTTTGTCCCTGCTGCAGAGACAATATGAAGATTTGGGGAAGAATAGTAGATTACCTGAAAATGATTTAGTTACAAGAATCAGTTTGGCTAGATGAAAGGACATGAGAGGTTTGGAAACAGACAGACGTAGCTAGGGTTAAACACACCTCTGACATTCAAATGTAAATTGGTGTAAAAGACAAACTCTATGACTCACCTTCTAATTTGTAAAATGGGAATAATAAAGCTTACCTTACAAATAAGAGTTAAGACCAGATAATTCATACAACTGGCTGGTCCATAGTAAGCGTTAAAAAATGTTAATTTCTTTTTTTCTACCTCATGTTTACTTGGTATTAATTTCCACCATTTGCCTCAGTTCCAAAGCCAGAACTTTTAAGTTTGTTTTGTTCCTGTGTGTGGGTTTTGCAGTATTTAGAAGTGGGATGGCTGTCTCAATAAGTTCCAATTTTCTTTGTTTTATCAAATGGAAGACTGTTTGGTCTCTTGCCTGGGATTCGTTATGGCACTTCCCCAGTACATTTTGTTGTATTACTAGTACTGCATTAATCCATCTAGCTGTGCTCACTTGATGTCTAATGGCTGGTTCTGCTGATTTAACCTTAGTGACCTTACTCTGCTTGTTAGTACCACCCACAGCAGCCAAGTAGCTTCTCCACCAATTACACATTCAAATGTTTTACTAGTTGCATGTATTTCTCTGTTACGTTGTCATTTGTATTATTTTTAGTGGAATTGGGACAGAAAAGCTACATTTTTTCTCTTTGTAATTATTAGTTTGTACAGCCAGTGCAAAGCCTTCTGGAGAAAACACAGGTTGTTTAACAGGAATGCTGTGTTCTAGTTGTTCTAGTAACAGAAGGTCTGCCATTAGCTGTATGCCATTAGGCAAGTCTCCTGACTCTTGGGTGCTTAATTTTCTCTTTTGTAAATCGAAGTTAATAGTGTTTGCCCTACTAGCTCTCTGGGTTGTCAGGAGACTATAGATAACAAAGAATTTCACTCTACAAATGTAATAGGACTGAAAAATAAAGGTCATCATTTGAGAGTTTTAAGGAACAGGACAGGGTTCCTCAAACTTTGCTCTACACTAGAACCACCTGGTGAGCTTTAAAAGCAATCCATGCTCAAACACAGCGTATAGTCATTATATCCGACTCTGGTGTGGAATCCATGTGTTGGTTTTTTTTTAAACTACTCACGTGATTCCACTGCAGGGCCAAGTTTGCAATCAGTGCTTTAGCACCCAGCTCTTAAAGTATAGTCCATGGGGCCAACCGTTATCAGGATCACCTGAGAGTTTTATTAGGACTGCAGGTTGTCAAGTCCATTCTAAATCTCTGTATTTTAACGAGATCTTCAGATGATTCCTTTGCATCTTAAAATTTGAGAAGCACTGCTTTAGAAGTTATTTCATCTGTTTTATTTTGCAGTTAAAAAGAATCCAGAGAATTTGTGGAGTTTACTGATGGTCACAATTCTAGCTAGTGAAGCCAGGACTAGAATTCAAATTCTCGAATTCCAAACCTGTGCTTCTCTCTAACGCTCTGGAAGTGGGCATATAGAAGAAAAAGGGTGGATAAATTGTCAACAGTGCGTACATTTTGAGTGTACTCTTTTTCAGTTGTAGCTAATGGATTTGCTGTAATTATCTTCTCTCTCCAGACTCATCACCTTTGAGAACAATGTTCATGAGATGGAGGAACTGACTGAAAACTGAATCTAGATTGCTTTGAATATTTCAGTTGAGAGTGGAACAGTTTGCAATTTAACTGTGCTTGTTACTGAGTTGTGTGTGTGTGTGTGTGTGTGTGTGTGTGTGTGTGTGTGTTGAGGGGGTGCGTGGTAGGGTCTCACTCTGTTGCCCAGGCTGGGGTGCAGTGGCATAATCTCGGCTCACTGCTGCCTCTGCCTCCCAGGTTCAAGCAGCTCTCCTGCCTCAGCCTCTCAAGTAGCTGGGATTACAGGTGTGAGCCACTGCGCCTGCCCTGTTACTGACTTTTCTTGCTAAAATCCTCTACTTCCAAAACATAAATTCTAATAAAATCTATTTATAAAGTAAGACTTTTCTGCTTTTCATTCACTGATGGACTAGTCTCAAGACTAAAAGTCCATGGAATGAGACAAGAATACTAGTCTAAAAATATGATGGCATGGGAAAAGAATATAATTTTTTTCTTTCAGTTATCAACATGAAGTTTTTGGGAAAGGGGAAAACCTGGGAATTTAGGAATGTGGGTAGTTTTGTAAGAAGCCAACCAAACGTTCTAAAGACAGAGCTTATGCTGGGCTCTGTGCTATAACTGATCTAGCCAGAGTATGAAGGAAGTTGGAGAGAAAATGCAGGCTGGGTTGGTGTTGATTTGTCCAATCAGACACCACATGGGTTTAGCAGATGTATGCCATGCACATCAAAATGTGCTATTTTAAATTTCCTGGGGCAATACTTGTTAGAGAAGAGCAGTATGTTGGACTCATCAGGCTTCTTAGTAATATGTACCTAGCTCTCTTCTCCTCTCTGCACCCGCTGTGCTACTGATTATACTGTAAGTAACGGCAGCTTTGCCTTGGGAGGTTATGGATATGCTGCAGATGGGGGCATCTCTCCTGTGAAGGTGTGTAAATTTCAAATTGCTAGTTGCAACTTCTTGCAGGAGTGCCATGGGGAGCAGGAGGGAGAGAACACCAGTGGGAGTGACACCCAAAGCCATAATAATTTCTGATGATTAACCTCCAGTTTTTCACATCCTCTATTATGTGTGTTTCCAGGATCGTAGACAAAATGATTGCTTTCCTGTATGGAAAATATGGCACTTTATAACTATCTAATTTTCCACACATGATATCATAATACCTCTGGTAGCACTATTTCTAGTGAAAGCCCCCCTCTCCTCCTCCTCCTTCCTGTTTTTTCCTCTATTTGATGTATTTTCCCTTCCTTCATTAATTGCCAAGGGGCTTTAGCCCAGGGTGAGGATAGTGAATAGTGTGATAGGAGTGGTGGCTCAGAGCCTCCTGTCTGCATGGTAAAAAAATATATGAGTGTTTATCTGTTTGGGAGAGGTTTCGTAAAGACCCAGAGTAGTATTATTACAGCTAGAATGCATTTACAAATGCTAATGAAATGCATGTAAGGACAGAGAGGCAGGTAATAGAAATGAGTGGCTGGATCAAGAGAACTGTGGTGTTCTGGGGCGGCTCCTAGCCTGTCTCAGAGAGGACGTGCTAGCCAGCTCCATCCATGGATGCTATAGAGAGTGACAACCCGTGCTATGAGATCTCATTTTTAAATAGAGGCTAAAAATTCAAGTTTTACATGAAATTTTCTGCTTTCTAAATGTTCATAACTATTTGAGGTTTCTTTTTAACCACATCAACTATGTAGGCCAAAAAAACCAAGCCTGAGGAACTAGATTGGGCCTGTGGGGCAGCAGTTTGTAAACCTGATTTACTCTGATGTCCTCATTTCACAGAAGAAAAGGAATTTGTCCAAGCTCACTCATGGCACTAGTGAGATGCAGAGTTGAGAAAAGAATGCAGGTCAGAATGTTCCTCATTCATTTCTTTCATCTCTGAAGATACTTACAATGGATTTATGTGCCAGGCAGTGAGCCAGGTCAGGGTTAGGTTACAGACATGACTCCAGCCCTCAGTAAGCTCACAGTCTGGCAGGGGTGACGGACAAGCAAACAGCTAACTATACTTCTTTATGTGCAACAAAGAAGTAGCTATAAACGCAGAGGCAACATCAGGAGGAACAAGTTTATTTCATCTGAAGAGTGTGTGACATGGTGTGCAGAATTCGGAATGGGCTTACAGAAAAGTTGATGTCTTGGTTAGGTATTGACACTTAAATATTTTGATAACAGTCACAGGGTTTTGTATGCTTGCTTCTTTTACTTTGGTTAAGCAGCTGGTTTGTTACTGTGATTCTGATGAATTTGGGGGGGCAAAAATTGATAATAAATTGTCTGATTGGCTTTTTTGATTTAAAGTTCATACATGCCAACTTACTTGGACCTCATAATATTTGATGGGGGTAAGGAATAGGGCAGGTATTATCTCAATTTCATAGATGAGGAAATTGTGACTAAGGAAAACTAAATGCAAGGCCCAGTGTCACCTCATTATATAGGCAGCAGCAGAACTGAGTGGAAAGGAAGTTTCTCATTTGCAGTTGGTGCTATTTACATTCTGGGTTCTGACTTAGTGTGGCATCACAGATCATCCATCCTGTGCTGTAAACCAATTCCAAGTTCTGGAATTCTTGGGAGTTTTGTGTCAGCTTTCTTGGGAAATTGGATTTGAAGAACTACCATTAACGTTCATTGGAGATAAGGTGAAGATAAAGGTTTGGCAAGACTCTGATTCAGAGTGCAGAAACACTCAGGCTTTCAGGCCCTGCCCCATTCCACAAGTTGTAGGACTGCGTTCAGTGGGACACTGGTGAGGGTAGGCTGGGGGACAGGAGGTCTAATTCTCACAGAGTCCCAACATAGGCTAACAGGAACCTTGGGAATGCTGTGGGCCTGGGGTTAAGCTCATGCAAACAATTTCACACTTATAGTGGGTTATTTTAGAAATTCACTGATCATGTGACCCAACTTCTTAGGAGAAAATTTAGACAGTAAGAAAGGGGGCACTTTCACTGAGAGCTTATTGTGTCTTTGCAACTGCACTAGATATTTTTATATTATCCAACTTAATCCTCCCAGAAAGCCTGAAAGATGAACATCATAAACTCCATTTTCTAGAAGAAAAGCTGAGACTCAAAGAAGAGGTTATGTGATTTGCCAAAGATCAGATGCATGTTAAATGATGGAGCTTGTATAGAATTTAGGTCTGGTAGTCTGACTGAATCCAAAGAACGTGTGATAAGAAACCTAAGAAATGGGACATAATTTTCTGTGAAATGAAGGTGATTTATTTCATATAATTTTACTTGGGGTGTATATGCACATGTGTGCATGTATGTGTTTGTGTGTATGCTTATGGTAATGGTGAGATGTCAACAGAAAACAGCGTGGGAAAGGTGGAGGAAAGAACCAAATGGGTAAATTTATTTCTAGTCTAGTTTACTATGTTGGCTAGTCACTTTCAGTTACTCTGCATTAACGGTCATAAAGAGTCTGGAGGAAAATCCCAAAACTGGATTAATGAAATTATTTGTATTTGGCATTGGGTGTGAGTGTGTGTAATGGTTTAGAAAATTGTAAAACAAATAATGAGACCATTTAGTCAATGTTCAGCTTAGGAGGAAGAGAAAAGCTGTGCTTTTCATCAACTCTGCTGAATAATATCCCTCTTCTACCTTCTCTCACATAGCAGTGTCTCCTAGGCAGGCACAAGTTATCCTTACAAAAAGAACTGGTTTCTCTCTCTCAATTTGCATGTTTACTTTTTCAGATTTCCAGCTATTTAAAGTAATTAAATAGCTTGGTGTAATTGCGATAATTTCCAGCCTTCTTTCCCAATTTCTGTTAAACTATAGTTGGGTATAAGAAAGACTACAAATTAATTTTATCCAGCAAAGTTTTATTGAACACTTACCATGTGCAAGACACTGGGCTAACTTCTGGAGAGCACAAATATAAACATGACACAGG
>NW_016107584.1:2056676-2085591 GCF_001604975.1 Cebus imitator
TTTTAGTTAGGGTCTCGCTCTGTCACCCAGGCTGGCATGCAGTGGCATGATCTTGGCTCACTGCAACCTCTGCCTCCTAGGTTTAAGTGATTCTCATACCTTAGCCTCTCAAGTAACCGGGATTACAGGTGTGTGCCACTATGCCCAGCTGATTTTTGTATTTTTAAGGCCAATTTATATGTATATATTTTCAGCTATTTATGGAATTGCATGTGGGTACCATGCCATTTTATTTCAATGAAAGTCCCTCTGATAGAATGTTACTCTGGGCTATCACCCAACTGTCTCAGTCCTTAGTTTTGCTCTCTACAGTAGAATGGAGGTCATGAAGATGGGAAGGATATGGAGGAGGGAAAGACTAATTCTGACTACAACTGAGCCAGGCCTCAAAGAATGATTAAAGTTTCAAAAAGCTGAGAAACTGAGGCCCAGGACGAGATAGGTCTGTCAGGAAGAGAGGGCAGTAGAGGCAAATGCAGGCTCAACTAAGCTAAGGTACAAGGACCATAGACTGATAGTGAGATTTAGGAAGTCACTAGCTGACTGCAGAAGACAGGACTGATGAAGTATTTCTGGCAGGTTCAAGGTCTTATTTCTACCATGATACAGTTCTCATGAAGTGAGGAAAAAAAAAAAAAAAAAAAACAACTCTGAAATTGGGTTGAAGTAGGGGAGAGACAAGCCGGAGTGCCTCTCTTATTGGAGCCAGTCACTCCCTTTAAGCTATGCCTGTCCTTAAGCACAATCATTCTGCTCCAGCTTCTATACTGCCTTCACTGTCCTGTGCCTTGCTTTGCTTCAACAACCTCTCTTGAAAGGATGTGTTATTTGGTGGCTCCTTTGCCACTGCTTTCCAGATTGTTGACTTAGGATTTTTTGTTTGTTTTAAAGGCAGGGTCTTGCTTTGTCACTCCAGGCTGGAGTGCAGCCGCTCAATCATAGCACATAGATTACAGGTTATCAGATCCTCCTGTCTCAGCTTCCTGAGTAGCCAGCGCTACAGGCATGTGCCGCCATACCTGGCTAATTTTTTAGTTTTTTGTAGAAACAAGGTCTTGCTGTGTTGCCCAGGCTGGTCTCAAACTCCTGGCCTGAAGCGATCCTTCTACCTCGGCCTCCCAAAGTGTTGGAATTAACAGGCATGAGCCACTGTGCCTGGCAGAGGGCTGACTTAGGAAGTGGCATGCCTTGAGATCATCCAAGGACTTTAGGTAGTCTGAGCTTGCTATTTTTATGAACATAAACAGGACTGACATTAACAGGACTGTCCTGGGAAGTCAATCATGGCAAGGAAGGTGCCAGGGCTGAATGCTTGGAGGCCGAATACCTGTAGGTGTTTGTTGATTCCGCTTGAAGCCAAGGCTTTCCATCTCAGAGACCTCCTAGGAATACTTGGGAGGTTCAGCTTCTAGGCTAAAAGAATGCCTGGAGCTTTGAGAATGTGGTTTTGTAGAGAGGATCTGGCAGATCAGTATTCAAGATGGTACATACCACTTACATAATTGTAATTTCATTTCAGATTCTTGGCCTTCATATATAGAAACAAATTCATACTTGTAATAGTTCTTGTTAAGCATTAATGGAACCACATTTTAGCATTATTCCCCTACCACAGGCACAACACAAATACAATAACTGAGGATATTTAGAAAGGAGGGCATTTAGAAAGTGGGATTACATGTAGACTTCCACTCCAAGTATGTGAGAGTTGAGAAATTTTATTCAGTCATCTAATTTTTCTATCATCTTTGATATTTTAAGGACATTTTCCTACCTCAGTATTTTAAAAAAGATATTTGGCAGAACAATAAATGGTATTTTAAAAAATAAAAAATTCTGGCCAGGCGTGGTGGCTCATGCCTGTAATACCAGCACTTTGGGAGGCCAAGGCGGGTAGATCACAAGGTCAAGAGATCGAGACCATCCTGGCCAACATGATGAAACCCTGTCTCTACTAAAAAATACAAAAATTAGCTGGGCATGGTGGCACACCCATAGTCCTAGCTACTCGGGAGGCTGAGGCAGGAGAATTGCTTGAACCTGGGAGGTGGAGGTTGCAGTGAGCTGAGATTGTGCCACTACACTCCAGCCTGGCACCTGGCAACAGAGCGACACTTTGTCTCAAAAAAAAAAAAAATTCCACAGCTAAATAAGTTTGGAGAATATTGGGTTAAGAAACTTAAACAATTTTTTTTAAGCCCAGGACTTTTCTGAGCTTTCAATACGATAATGTGCTTTTAGCAATTATAAGAAGAGAATACAGTATTTATGGTCACCTATTTTATGGTAAACTGAGATCCACTAGATACAATATGGAAAGAGCATTGCTCTAGATCTTAATTTACATGTAATCTCTTGAGAAAATCACTTTACATGTTTTTTATTTATATACATTTTTTTCAACTTTTATTTTAGATTCAGGGGCTACATGTGCAGGTTTGTTACATGGGTATATTGCTTGATGCTGGTTTGGGATATAGATGATGCAGTCATCCAGGTAGTTAGCATAATACCCAATAGTTAATTTGTCAGCACTTATCCCCTTTACCTCTCTCCCCATCTCCTGTAGACCCCAGTGTCTATCGTTACCATCTTTATTTCTGTGAGTACCCCGTGTTTAGCTCTCACTTATAAGTGAGAACATACAGTATTTGGTTTTCTGTTTATGCATTAATTCACTTAGGATAATGGCCACCGGCTGCATCCATGTTGCTGTAAAGGACATGATTTCATTCTTTTTTTATGGCTTTATAGTATTACATGGTGTACATGTACCACATTTTTGTCATCCAGTCCACCATTGAGGGGTGCCTACATTGATTCCATGTGTTTAATATTGTCAGTAGTGCTGTGATGAACATACAAATCTAGGTATCTTTTTGGTAGAATGATTTATTTTCATTTGGAATGAGATTTCTGTGTCAAATGGTAGTTCTGTTTTAAGTTCTTTGAGAAATCTCCAAACTGCTTTCCACAGTGGCTGAACTAGTTTACACTCCCACCAACAATGTATAACTGTTCCCTTTTATCTGCAGCTTCACCAACATCTATAATTTTTTACTTTTTAGTAATAGCCATTCTGACTGGTATGATATGATATCTCATTATGGTTTTGATTTGCATTTCTTTGATGATTAATGATATTAAACATTTTTTCATATGTTTGTTGCCCACTTGTATGTCTTCTTTTGAGAAGTGTCTGTGTCTTTTTTAAATTGCATTTTAGGTTTTGGGATACATGTGGAGAACATGCAAGATTGTTGCATAGGTACACATATGGCAGTGTGATTTGCTGCCTTCCTCCCCATCACCTATATCTGGTATTTCTCCCCATGCTATCTTTCCACAACTCCTCACTCCCCACTGTCCCCCCCATTTCCCCCCAACAGACCCCAGTGTGTGATGCTCCCCTCCCTGTGTCCATGTGTTCTCGTGTTCAACACCCACCTATGAGTGAGAACATGCAGTGTTTGATTTTCTGTTCTTGTGTCAGTTTTCTGAGAATGATTGTTTCCAGGTTCATTCATGTCCCTACAAAGGACACGAACTCATCGTTTTTGATGGCTGCATAATATTCCATGGTGTATATGTGCCACATTTTCCCTGTCCAGTCTATCATCGATGGGCATTTGGGTTGGTTCCAGGTCTTTGCTGTTGTAAACAGTGCTGCAATGAACATTCGTGTGCATGTGTCCTTATAGGAGAACGATTTATAATCCTTTGGACATATATCCAGTAATGGGATTGCTGGGTCAAATGGAATTTCTATTTCTAGGTCCTTAAGGAATTGCCACACTGTCTTCCACAATGGTTGAACTAATTTACACTCCCACCAACAGTGTAAAAGTGTCTGTGTCTTTTTAATGGGGTTTTTTGCTTGTTGATTTAAGTTCCTTATAAATTCTGAATACTAGATGTTCACTGAATGCATAGTTTGCAAATATTTTCTCCTATTCTGTAGATCATCTGTTTAGTGATAGTTTCTTTTGCTGTGCGGAAGCTCTTTAGTTTAATTAGGTTCTAATTGTCGATTTTTGTTTTCCTTAGAGTTGCTTTTGAGGACTTAGTCATAAATTCTTTCTCAAGACCAATGTTCAGAAAAGTGTTTCCTAGGTTCTCTTTCAGGATTCTTATAGTTTGAGGCCTTGTATTTAAATTTTTAATCCATCTTGAGTCAGTTTTTTAATGTGGTGGAAGGTAAGGGTCTAGTTTTATTCCTCTGCATATGGTTAGCCAACTATCCTCATACCACTTATTGAATAGGGGGCCATTTCCCCATTATTTGTTACTGTTGACTTTGTCAAAGATCAGATGGCTGTAGGAGTGCAGCTTTATTCCTGGGTTCTCTAGTCTATTCCATTGGTCTCTGTGTCTGTGATGAAAGTGGACATCCACATCTTGTTCCAGTTCTTAAGGGAAATGTTTCCAGCTTTTTCCCATGCAGTATAATGTTGCCTGTGAATTTGTCATAGATAGCTCTTCTTCTTTCAAGGTATGTTCATATTGATGCCAGGTTTTTTTAGGGTTTTTATCATAAAGGGATGTTGGATTTTATGAAAAGCATTTTCTGCATTTATTGAGATGATTATATGGTTTTTGTTTCTAATTGTGTTTATGTGAATCATGTTTATTGATTTGTGGATATTGAACCATTCCTACATTGTAAAAATGAAGCCTACTTGATCATGATGAATTAACTTTTTGATGTACTACTGGATTTGGTTTGCTAGTATTTTGTTGAGGATTTTTGCATTTATGTTCATCAGGGATATTGGCCTGTAGTTTTCTTTTTTCATTGTGTCTTTTACCAGATTTTGCATCAGGATGATGCTGGTTTCATAGAATGAGTTAGGGAGGAGTCCCTCTTCCTCAATGTTTTTGAATAGTTTTACTAGCATTTGTACCAGCTCTTCTTTGTATGTCTGATAGAATTTGGCTGTGAATCCATCTGGTCCAAGGTTTTTTGACTGTTTTATTTATTTATTTTTATTTTTTTTTATTACTGATTCAATTTAGGAACTTGATATTGGTCTGTTCAGGGTTTTAGTTTCTTCCTGATTCAGTCTTGGGAGATTGTGTGTTTCTAGGAATTTATGCATTTCTTCTGTATTTTCTAGTTTGTCTGCATAGAGGTGTTCATAATAGTCTCTGAGGATCTTCTGTATTTCTGTGGGATTGGTTGTGATGTTACCTTTCTTTTTTCTCATTGTGCTTATTTGGTTCTCTTTTTTTTTTTTTTTTTNTTTTTGTTAATCTAGCTAGCAGTCTGTTGATATTGTTTATCCTTTCACAGAACAAACTTTTAGTTTTATTGATCCTTTTTATGGCTATTAGGATCTCAATTTTACTCATTTCTGCTCTGATTTTAGTTGTTTCTTTTCTTCTGTTAGTTTTGGGGTTAGTTTATTCTTGTTTTTCTCATTTCTCTAAGTGTGATGTTAGATAGTTAATTTGAGATCTTTCTTTATTAATGTAGGCATTTAGCAGTATTAACTCTTCTTAACATTGTTTTTGCTGTATCCCAGAGATTTGGTATGTTGTGTTTCTGTTTCCATTTTTAATTAAAATAATTTTTTGATTGCTGCCTTAATTTCGTTGTTTACCCAAATGTCATTCAGGAACAAGATGTTTAATTTTCATGTAATTGTGTAGTTTTGAGATCTTCTTGATATTGATTTCTGTTTTTATTCCACTATGGTTAAAGAGTATGCTTGGTATAATTTCAGTTTTTTTGAATTCATTGATACCTGCTTTGTGGCTGAGCATGTAGTCAATCTTAGAGTATGTTACATGTAGAGATGAGAAGAATGTATATTCTGTGGTTGTTTTTTGGAGTATTGTGTAGATATCTCTTGGGTCCAGTTGGTTACATTTTGAATTTAAGTCCAGAAATCTTTGTTAATTTTCTGCCTTGATGATCTGTCTGATGCTATCAGTGGGATGTTGAAGTACCCCACTATTATTATGTGTCTCTTTAAGTCTTTGTATAGGTCTACAAGTACTTGTTTTATGAATCTGGTGCTTCTATGTTGGATGCGTATATGTTTAGAATAGTTCAGTCTTCTCCTTTAATTGAACTCTTTATTGTTATGTAATGCCTTTCTTTGACCTTTCTTTTATTTTTTTTTACTGTTGTTGGTTTAAAGTATGTTTTATGTAATATAAGAATAGCAACCCATGCTTCTTTTTGTGTTCCATTTGTATGATAGCTCTTTCTCCATTTCTTTACTTTGAGCCGATAGTATTGCTATCAGTGAGATGGTTCTCTTGAAGTTAGCAGATGGTTGGGTATTACTTTGTTATCCACCATGCCACTCTGTGCTTTTTAAATGGAGTGTTTAGAGTGTTTACATTCAAGGTTTATATACATACATACATATATATATATATATATATATATATTTTTTTTTTTTTTTTTTTTTAAATCATACTTTAGGTTCTGGAGTACAGGTGCAGATCATGCAGGATTGTTGCATAGGTACATACACGGCGATGTGGTTTGCTCCCTCCGTGCCCCCGTCACCTATATCTGCCATTTCTTCCCATGTTATCCCTCCCCAACCTCCCTACCACCTGCTGTCCCTCCCCTAGTCCCCCACAACAGACCCCAGTATGTGATCTCCCCTCCCTGTGTCCATGTGTTCTCATTGTTCAGCACCCACCTATGAGTAAGAACATGCAGTGTTTGATTTTCCGTTCTTGTGTCAGTTTGCTGAGAATGATGGTTTCCAGATTCATTCATGTCCCTGCAAAGGATACAAACTCATCATTTTTTAAGGCTACATAGTATTCCATGGTATATATGTGCCACATTTTCCTTGTCCAGTCTATCACGGATGGGCATTTGAGTTGGTTCCAGGTCTTTGCTATTGTAAACAGTGCCGCAATAAACATATGGGTGCATGTGTCTTTATAATAGAATGATTTATAATCCTTTGGATATATACCCAGCAATGGGATTGCTGGGTCAAATGGAATTTCTATTTCTAGGTCCTTGAGTAATCACCACACTGTCTTCCACAATGGTTGAACTAATTTATACTCCCACCAATAGTGTAAAAGTGTTCATATTTCTCCACATCCTCTCCAGCATCTGCTGTCTCCAGATTTTTTAGTGATTGCCATTCTAACTGGCATGAGATGGTATCTCAATGTGGTTTTGATTTGCATTTCTCCAATGACCAGTGATGATGAGCATTTTTTCATATGTTTGTTGGCCTCATAGATGTCTTCTTTTGAAAAGTGTCTGTTCATGTCCTTCACCCACTTTTGAATGGGTTTGTTTGTTTTTTTTTTTCTTGTAAATCTATTTTAGTTCTTTGTGATTCTGGATATTAGTCCTTTGTCAGATGAGTAGATTGCAAAAGTTTTCTCCCATTCTGTTGGTTGCTGGTTCACGCTAATGATTGTTTCTTTTGCTGTACAGAAGCTCTGGAGTTTAATTAGATCCCATTTGTCTATTTTGGCTTTTGTTGCCAATGCTTTTGGTGTTTTATTCATGAAGTCCTTGCCTATGTCTGGAATGCTTTTGCCTATATTTTCTTCTAGGGTTTTTATGGTGTTAGGTCTTATGTTTAAGTCTTTAATCCATCTGGAGTTAATTTTAGTGTAAGGTGTCAGAAAGGGGTCCAGTTTCTGTTTTCTGCACATGGCTAGCCAGTTTTCCCAACACCATTTATTAAACAGGGAATCCTTTTCCCATTGCTTGTTTTTGTTAGGTTTGTCAAAGATCAGATGGTTGCAGATGATATATGAGGTTTTGATCCTGTTGTGATGTTAGTAGGTTGCTTTATAGTCTGGATTGTGTAGTTGCTTTTACAGACTTTGGGCTATGTACTTATTTGTGTTTTTGTGGTAGCAGGTATAATTCTGTTTTCATGTTTAGAACTCCCTCAAGAATTTCTTGTATGACTGGTCTAGTGGTAATGGATTCTTTCAGTGGTAGTGGATTCTTTCAGTGTGTTTGATTCTCTGGAAAGGATTTGATTTCTCCTTTCCTTATGAAGCTTAATTTGGCAGGATATGAAATTCTTGGTTGGAATTTCTTTTCTTTAAGGATGCTAAAAATAGGCCTGATCTCTTCCTGTTTGTAAGGTTTCTGCTGAGAAGTCTGCTTTTAGCCTAATGGTGTTTTCTTTGTAAGTGATCTGTCCCTTTCCTCTAGCTGCTAAGACTTTTTCTTTCATATTGACCTTGGAATGTTGACAACTGTGTGTTTTGGGGATGGTCATTTTGTATAGTAATTAACCTCACAGGGGTTCTCTGAATTTCTTGAATTTGCATGTTGACCTCTCTAGCAAGATTCAGGAAAGTTTTATGGACTACATCCTCAAATATGTTTTCCAAATTGGTTATTCTCTCTCTCTCCCGGTAATACCAATGAGTTGTAGGTTTAGTTTTTTTAAATATAATTGCATATTTCTCAGAGGTTTTGTTCATTTTTTCAAAAATTTTGGCTGACTGGGTTGATTCAAAGCACCAGTATTTGAGCTTTGAATTTTTTTCCTCAGCTTGGTCTAGTCTGTTATTAAGGCTTACAACTGTATTTTAAAATTTCTGTGGTGAATTTTTAATTCCAGAAATTCAGTTTGGTTCTTCCTTAAAATGGCCATGTTGTGTTTTAACCCTTGAATCATTTTACTTACCTTTTTAGATTGGGTTTTAACTTTCACTTGAATCTTATTGAGCTTCCTTATCATCCAGATTCCAAAGTCAAAGTCTGCCATTTCAGACATTTCAGTCTGGCTAGAATCCATTGCTGGGGAGCTAATGTGATCTTTTGGAGGTGAGGAAACATTTTGACTTTTTGAATTGCTAGACTTCTTATAATGGTTTCTTCTCATCTGAGGGGACTGGGGTTTCTTTATCTTTTTGAAGTTGCTGTTATTTGGATGGGGCTTTTTGTTTTTCTGTTATTTTTTTTCCTTGAGGATTTGACTGTGGCATATATTGTGTGTAGTTGATTGGCTTCATTTCTTGGTGCTTCAGAGGGTTAAGGCTCTGAGTAGGTTCTTTAGTTGTGGCTAGTTTCTTGCATTGGGTTTCACAGTTGATGCATGCTGTAGGAATTTATTTTTGTTTGGTGGTGTAATTCAGGCCCTGATCCAGTAAATGTCCGTTAAGAGTAAGAGCTGGCAGATAGGCTCTTAACCCTGTGCCCTTTGTATTTCAGTGCATTCACAGCAATGCTCTGGGGAGTGGGAAATAGTGGGAGGGGGGATTACCCCTTCACCAAGTTTGTTCCCAGGCCTCCAATCACTGGTGCTATGCCTACATTTCCTGAATCCCAAGGGGCCCCAGGTTGGCTTCACTCTCCCCTCCCTTAAGGGAGGCCTGAGCTGAAGCTTAGGCCACCAGGAGCTCTCCAGGGACTCTCCGGTCATTTGAGCTTGGCAGAGTTAGAAGAGATTGTGGGGTATGTCTGTGGGTGGTCTGGTGATGCCGACGGGTTGGGCAGGGTAGTGGGGCCATGGGTGTGCAGCTGCGGCACCTACAGCCTGGAGTTTTTGCCCAGAAGACGGTTATAGGGGCTACCTAGCTCAGGCAGCCCCAGCCGAGTCTCCTTCTGGTGTCTGTCCCAGAGTAGGCCTGACCAGCTAGTTTTGTCCCAAACTTTCTAGGCCCAGATCTCTGGTCTGGTCAAGGTGTTCCAGGCCCTAGGGCTCCCTCAGGTAGCAGCTACACTGCTCAACAGGCTACATACCCTTCCTTACTCGTCTTGTGAAGGGAGGGACATCAAACTTTTGTGCTGGCACACAAACCCACACCTCATTCTTCTCAGTGTGTTCTGAGAGTAGGGGCTCCTCCCCTGCTCAGGCTCAGGTTACACATCTCAGGTGGATACCCTTGGGCAGTATGCTTGAACCTGGGGGATTCAAACTGACCTTTAACTTTGTCCTCTGCCCCCTTGGGGTTGAGCATCACTTGTGCTAGAGGCACTGAATTGCCCCCAGGCTACCAGCCAAACACTTGGGGTGGTGGAAGCTGTGCTGTGTGCACCCTCTTATAGGAGTTGCCAGGCAGTGGCCTTGGGAGGGGCTAACAGACAAGGGGACACACAGATCAGTTGCACTCCAGACCTGTGGAAAAGGTATCCCTGGTTTCTCCTGGCCTGGCAATCAGCAGGAGCTAGAGTTACTCCAAGCAAGATGGAGAGCCTTAGGGGATAGGCACATATAGTCGCATTTTGCTGCAGCTGCCCTGCACATTAAACCTTCATGGCTCCTTACAGGTTGAAGCTCTGCCTCTGTCTATTCTCCAGCGGTTTCCAGTGGCAATTCAAATGTCTTTTCAGGTCGTAGGATCTCTTATTGCTAGGACCCCAGAGGTCTGTGGCAGGAGTGCTATGTCCTGGAATTATTTCACTCTCCCCTTCCTTAGTACCTATTCAGGACCAAGAGCTGGTCCTGGTGCTTGGTGATGTTGTACAAACTTCCTAGCTTCCTCCCTCTTTGATCTCACTGTTTACATCACCTTTCTATTGACTTTCAGCATTTTGTCTCAAAAGATGTTTTTGAAGTTTAATGGTTTACTCAATATTTTGGCTTCTGTCAGTGGGAGAGATGTTTCCTGGCTGTGTCTAGTCAGCCATCTTGTTCCTCCCCTCCCACTTCACTTCTAAGCTGTAGTTTTGTAATGTGCAAATTGACAATGAGAGCACTTGGGATAATCTGAAGTCAAGTGAGATTTTGTGAACTATTTAAAGTACTGGAACAATTTAAAGTGCTGGGAAAATGTTAGTTATTATTAGTCTACACAATTTATATATAAAAGGTATTTTATGATTATTATTCAGTACAATAATTTTTATGTTAAGGAAAACAATACAAAATCAATTACAAGTTTATTTAATATTGAGTAATAATGCCTTCAGGTGAGGCTGGAAATAATTTACTATGTTATATCATAGCAGGCTTTACCAATAGAATTTCAGTAAACCAGAAGTACTAAGAAGATTAGGTATTAATTACCATGTGATGAAATTTGGCTTACAAACTTAGAGATTTCACAAGATGTATCAATATAAATTGAGGGACTATAGAATAATTACACAATGAAAAAGAGATAAACAAGACAGACCTCCTTACCTTCCCGATTATTTGTGTGAAATGTTATTTTAAATTGGGGATTGGGTCCTATATCATCTTACAGTTGTCTTTCAGCACTTGGAACAGTGCTGAATGTAAATTCTACTAATATGAACTAATAGACAGATTTCTTCCTGTCTGTTGGAGGAACATGTTTTCCATTTCTGGAAAAATATAGTTTAAGTTATATTACTGTTAAGTGGGTTCATACCTAGTTGACAATACAATTTATAGTGATTCAGTTTCAATATAAGAATATTTCTCATTTGAATGAGACTTTACAGTGGTCAGTCTTTGGGCAACTCAGTGGGGACCCTTTAAGACAAATTATCTTAAAGCAGGAAAAAGAATCTTGGTATCAAGCAAATAAATTCTTTGCTGTTTTTGTTTGTACAAGAAAAAAGGAGCTAAGAATGAAACATCCCTTAATTTGAGGGTTACCAAATTAAGATAATTTAAGATACAATTAATGGAATAAGCAGGTCTTTGCCTAGAAAGGGGAACTTCTGAGGTCTTTGGATATACTGTTTTTCAAGAACATATATAATTTTTTAATGAGCTGCATTCTTTTATGCAGGCCTTGTTATATCAGACTAGGTTACATTTATATTTTAGCTATCTTTTTTGGTAACGCTAGTATGTCTATCCAGCAATTAAATTTATGTCATGGGCCTCATTGGCACCATGGTGCTATGTGTAAAATTAAATAATACAGTGTATGAAATCAATTACATTCTTATTGAGCTATTTTCTGCATTCGGGGGATACTATAATTGAATAAGTTGGTTAGGAAATGGATAATGTCCAGAGCTACATTGTCCAATATGGTAGCCACTAGCCATATGTTTAAATTTAAATTTGAATGTAAATTAATTACAGTTACATTTATTTTAAATTTAATTTATTAAATTTAATTTAAATTCCAAATTCAATTCCTCAGTCTCACTAGCCATAATTGAAGTGCTCAGTATTCACACGTGGCTAGCTGCTATCCTATTGGACAACACAGAAACAGAATATTTTCATCACTTCAGAAGGTTCCTTTGGACAGTGTTGTTTTAGAGAACAGCAATATAAATGTTGAGATATAACTGCCGTTTTTGAATTTCTTAGCCTCAAGAAAAGGAGCTTGGAATAGAGGCTAAGTTAATAGTCACTGACTGCATGAGGAGCTTTGGTAACCATCCTACAGTTTCAGAAAGGAATAATAAATTAAGATCAGGCAAAATTGTGGCAGGAAGGATTTAGATAGAAATTTTTCTTTTCTTTCTTTCTTTTTTTTTTGTACTTTCCAACTTTTATTTTAGATATGAAGAGTACACGTGCAGGTTTGTTACATGGGTAAACTGCGTGTTGGGGGTGGGGTTGGTGTACACGTAATTTTGTTACCCAGATAATCAACATAACACTTGATAGGTAGTTTTTCAATTCTCACCCTCCACCCAACCTCCACCCTCAAGTAGGCCCTGGTGTCTGTTATTCCCTTGTTTGTGTCCATGTGTACTCGATGTTTAGCTCTCACTTGTAAGTGACAACATGCAGCATTTGGTTTTCTGTTCCTGTGTTAATTCACTTAGGATAATGGTCTCCAGTTTCTAGATAGACTTTTTGAAGTCCTTCTTGCATGAAAAATTAAGCCTTGGAATAAACTAAATATGGAGAATGTGCAAATATTTTCTGGATCATTGATAAAAATGTATAGGACTGTGATTTCTAATGTTTTAATGCCCCAAATGTTTACACAATGGATCTTACTCTTCTATAAAAAAATCAACTTTAAAGAAATTCACATACCATTTGCACCATGCCTCCAACCTTGAGTGTGGTATTGCTTTTAGTGTCTGTTTCTTGAGAAACCACTCAGGAAGAAAAATGACTAGGAAATCAGTAACACTTTAAAATCAGTAGCCAACATTTGCTACTCTTGTGGATTCTTGGACCTGTTTTAGTAACTCTGAGCCCTGCCACCTAGAGAAGGGTGTTCTTGTCTGAGAGCCACTGGTATACACATTTACTTCTCAGAGAGAGGGCAAGTGAAGTGGCCTGGAGGCTATTGGCAGAGGTAAATGACTTTTTAACATTCTTTCTGGACCGCTACTTCATGATTAAATACTTCTGCTCATACGTTTAAGTTTTGCTATTTTTTTTCTGGCCTGTATCCAGATTTTTACCAATCTGATCTGAAATGAAATTTTTCATTTGATTTTAAATCAGGCCATTGTAGGGTTTTGAAAGCTCAGTGACAGCTTCTCATGTCTTAGCTTTAGTACCCTGAAAGATCATTTTATTAAATGTAAATCCAGATGATCTCCTTTATCTAAGACGTCCATTGGTGTAAGCGATGTGCACACATTCTACACCTGGCAGGACCTTCAGTTACGTGTGAAAATCTTGAGTTCCCGTCTTAATCATGCAACCTTGAATTCCCTGAGAATGTGATTGTTTCTTTTTTTTCTTTTCTTTAAATCTACATTAATAACATAGGGCTGTGAACATCTCATTGAAAAGGATTAGCTCTTGAGAGAAAAGGGATTTGGATTCTTGACTTGTGTTCATAAGCCCAGGATGGGGAGTTCAGGACCATTGGTTAAGGTTATGGGAAACTTGGTCATCCTCTGTGTAATCCCATGTGGACAACAAAATCTGTTTGGGAAGCAATTATGAGGGTTAATTTTCTTTTAATCTGCTTTATTCTGGGGACTGGACTCTGGTGGCAGACAACAGACTCAACAGTCCAGCTGAGGCAGCCTGCATCATAGTTCACTGAAAGTCTAAATCCCTTCACTCTCTTTAAGAACAATGTTTCTTTGAGAAGTGCCAGAGGCACTGTGTGTAGAAATCAATATTCAGGGCATTTTAGCTATAGGAGTAGCTCAGTCTATAACTGGAGATGAAATATTTCTCTTCCCATGACTCTGGCTTAGCGTAGGAAAAAGAAGCTTTTTTTTTTTTTAAACTAAGTGGACTACAAAGACATGGAATTGACAAAGGTAAGTTATCCTTTTAGCGTTCATAAATTCTTAAGGATGGATATTTATTATCTACTTTTTGCCAGGCACTGGAAATATGATTCTCTTTAATGAGGAAGCCAAACAAGACAACATACAGTTATAACATAGTACAGGAAGTTTGGTGTTAGAGTGACACAGATTTCCATGGCAGCACAGAGGAGAGGAATCTAACCCAGTCTGTGACAGTGAATAGGGGAGCTAGGATTAGGGTCTTCCATGTCTTCCTGGAAGATGAAATATCTAAGCTGAATCTTAAATTACTATTTTTTTAAGGTAAGGAGATGTAATTGGGGGAAGTTGAAGTCATAAGGAGGATGATGTATGCAGAATGCTAAGAAGCCTTTAGCTCTGGTAGAGCATAAATAGCCGACTGTTGAGTATCAGAAGAATTAGAAGCAAAGAAGCAAACTTTCCCTGAACTTCACGTGATCATCTTTTTCCTTTTAGCACAATATCCCAAAGGAAAATAACCGAAGTGAAATACATACATATGCACATGTGCACACATTTTTCCAAATGTAAGGAAAGTGGGTGCTCTGAAAACAATAAAGGCAGTGTTTGAAAGAGGCTTAACTGAGGTCAAAATTAAAGCCATCAGCCAATAAGCCAGAACTCCAATCTTGTCAGAGCTAAAGAACAAATAAAAAGTTTTGAGTTCTAATTCTTGAAAACCTGGAAAATTTTCCCCAATAGCTCCTCAGATGGCCTAACAGCAAGTATTTCTGAGCTTTTTGATTATAGTCATGTGTACGGTCATGTACATTTTTCATTACAGTCATGAAACATAATGATGTTTTGGACAGCAACGTACTGCATGTACAAAGGTGGTCCCATAAGCTTATAATGAAGTTGAAAAAATTTTATTGCATAGTGATGTTATAAGCCATTGAAATATCATAGCAAAACACGTTACTTATATGTTTGTCGTGACGGTGGTACAAACAAGTCTACCATACTGCCAGTTATATAAAAGATTAGCATCTACAGTTATGTATGGTACATAATACTGGACAATGATAATAAACAACTATGTTACTGGTTTATGTATTTGCTAGACTATATTTTGGTTTAGACTGTACTCCTTTTACTTATTAAAAAAGGTAACTGTAAAATAGCCTCAGGCTGGTCCTTCAGGAAGTATTCCATAAGATGGCATTGTTATTATAGGAGATGATAGCTCCATGCATGTTATTTCCTCTGAAGACCTTCCAGTGGGACAAGATGTGGAGGTAGAAGACAGTGATGTTGATGATCCTGACCCAGTGTGGGCCTAGGCTAGTGTTTGTGTTTGTGTCTTAGTTTTTAACAAAAAAGTTTAAAACATTAAAAAAAATTAAACATTTTTTTAAAAAAAAGCTTATAGAATGAGGATATAAAGAAAATATTTTTGTATGGCTGTACAATGTTTGTGTTTTAAGCTAAGTGTTATTACAAAAGAGTCAAAAAGTTAAAATAATTAAAAAGTTATAAAGGCAAAGAGTTACAGTCAGCTAAGTGTAATTTATTATTGAAGAAAGAAAAATATTTCTTTATAAATTTATAGTGTGGCCTAAGTGTATAGTGTTTATACAGTCCAAAGTAGTGTACAGTAACATACTAGATTTCATATTTACTCACCTCGACCTTCACATTTATTTGCTTGTTGAGGCACCCAGAGCAGCTTGGCTGCAAGCTTGGCTCGTGGCAACTGTATAAGTGTAGCATTTTTAATCTTTTTTACTTTATCTTTACTGTACCTTTTCTATGTTTAGATAGGTTTAGATACACAAATATTTATCATTGGTTCGTAATTGCCTATAGTATTCAGTGTAGTAACATGCTGTACGGTTTGTATCCTAGGAATAATAGGCTGCACCATACAACCTGGGTGTGTAGTAGGCTGTACCCTCTATGTTTATGTAAGTATACTCTCTGGTGTTGGTACGATGACAAAATTGCATAATACATTTCCTAGAATATACCCTCATTGATAATTGACACATGACTATACTTTTTGATTATCCTGATACAGAAACAAGTGTGGAACCGGGAGAAAGAACAGTTGTTCCCTCATTTCAAAGGGAATAAACTTTGTTGTTTTGATGATGAGCCTCTTTAGCAGATAGCTAACCACATGCATGCTCAGCTTCATTTATAGCTTGCTGGGCTCAATCTCCAACATAATATTGGCCTGAAACACTGCCAAAAAGAAAAAAGAAAGGTATTCTGTATGTAAATAAAATTCCATCCTTTTACTTAAAGGATTTGGACATTTTAGTCCTTCATTAACAAACACTTTGAAGTATGGGTCCCAGCACATCTGTAAAGGGTTGTAGGCTTTTGTAAGGCTATTTTTGGATTTTGAACAAATTTAACAATTTCTACAGCATGAGTGTCTCATTGTTTCTTAAAATCATAGGATTAGAAAAACATATCACTTTAATTTTCCTCTGTTCTACTCTGAGCCTGAGATTTTCATATTGGTCAGAAAAGAACATTTCCCAAAAGCAATAGATTTTTACAAAGCCATGGATAATTTTTATTTTCTTTCTCCGCACAGCATGAGGAGAATTGGAAAACTCATATGAGAACTGATAAAGAATACAGAACATGTTCTTTGTTTCTTGGCAAAAGAAACTTCTATCCCAAGTTTTGTGGTTGAGGGAAACATAAATCTATCCCCTAAAGAGCCCAAATCATAGTTGGATTCAAGTGGGAAACCACTTTCCTGGTTATGCTTGAGTGGCATCCTTTGGCTGGTTTGGGTAACACATAATTTCCCCACATTGGAAGGCTTAGGAGTTCCTCTAAGTGGGTTGAATATGCTATGCCTTTTCATTCAAAGAAACTGAATCCACATATTTTACAGAAGTAGGAGGTTGTCTTTTGAGGCTGCTTGGGAAAGAATGTCTTGTGGCAAGTATCAGGCCACCTGAACAAACATGAACACAGCACGGGTCTCCCTAAGAGCGCTTTCTCAGGGTGGAAGGCAGAGTAGTCACTCTGTCTTCATCTCTAGAAAAGCTGATGGAGTTTGCTTTCTTAAGAGTGATATGAGACCATCTGGGCCTGTCTGGCATCCTGTCTAAATCTTTAGAGGGAAAATGGTGGCAGCCAGATACATCATATCTTCTATGAGTTATAGAGGCTGACTTTAGGAGTAGTAACAATGCCAGAATTGGGAATGAGCCATTAGATTCTGTTAGTTTCTTACCAAGCCCCCTTTTAGATGCCAGATCAGAAAAGGGGAATGGGAATAGTATGGACTAGTGAAGTAAGAAAAAGAATAGAGATTGCTATTGTTTTGAGCACCTGTGAAAATACAGACAAAGGAGAAACAGGTATTAAATAAAACAGACCTTTATAATTGAAAACATCTTAGGTTAATATACTTTCCCATTTAGAATAACTGTGGCATTTAGCTATAGGCATTCAAATGGAATAGCACCCTAACTCTACTGAGAACAGTACTCTTGATTTGGTACTGAGGCTGCTCATGGAACCAGATTACTTGAGAAGGTCCCTGTAGTAGGCATAAAATGGCCCTCCGCAGGATATCCACCTCCTGGACTGTGGAAGTTATAAATGATAACTTGGTTGGAAAACGGATCTTTGCAGGTATGATAAAGTTAAGGCTGTTGAGATGCAAGGATTATTTTGGATAATCTGGATGGGCCCTAAAGCCATCACAAGTGTCCTCATAAGAGAGAGGCAGGGGAAAATTATACAAATAAAAGAGGAAGATAATGAGGCAATGTTACCACGGAAGCAGGTTGAAGTAATTTAGTCACAAGTTAATGAGTGCTGGCAGCCACCAGAAGCTGGAAGAGGCAAGGAATGGTTTCTGCCCTAGATAGAGCCCCTAGAAGGAGTGTGGCCGTGCTATCCTTTTGATTTTGGCTCAGTGATACTGATTTTGGACTTCTGGCATCCAGAACTGTGAGAGAATACCTTTCTAATGTTTCAGGTCACCAAATGTCCTGTATTATTTATTTATTTATTTATTTTTTACAGCCACTGTAGGAACTAATACAATCCTGAAATCAGACAATTGACAAGTCACTGGGAGCTCAGTGCTATCAACATGGAAGTGGGTGGTAAACTAAGGGAAAAGGCAACAGTTCAGGAGCTGGTGACACTGGTCTATTGCAGCCCAGGTCAGGAGGTGATAGGCAGTAGATGAGACTGGAAGAAGAAAGAAAGAAGAGAAAGAGCAAAATGCAGCTAAGGAATAGGATTGGTTCATGAGAACCTTAGATTCTGGCAGTTTTTGTGTAATTTGTCCTGTCTCTTAGGATTGGGAGAAGGCCCTGAAGTCACATGCCACCATCTCCAGATACTGAATCCTCGATAGGGCCTTGTAGAATACAAAATCGTACTCTTTTTCTTGTATTGCCACCAGAAGGGCTAGTATAACAGCAGTATAAGAGGGAATTTGACAGTCCTACAATATTCGCACATCTTTATCCTTAATGACCAGACCTTATCCTTATTATCTTCCTCCATCCCCTCTGCCTGAGAAGAATGAAGGTAGCAACTTTGATGTCTGAAGTTGACTTGGACCGAAACAACTTGATCCATAGTGTGAGGCCATGATTCTAAGCTACTTATATGTTTTCCTCTCCTACTTTTCTGCTACGTGAGCTTCCAAAGATCATTCTTTTTCTATTTTGTTTTCATTTTATGGAACTTACGGTTACATTAGATGAGTTGATACTGAAATTTTAAAATGTATTATACAGTACTCTTAATTGTTAAGGCAGACATTAATATCTATCATCTATCTGTTGATGACTTGTGTGTTTATAATAAAGTACTAATAACAATAAAATCCTTTAGGCAAATGAATTTGAGGATTATTGTAACTTTGAAAGGCCTCAGAGATAGTTTGAGGAACAGAGAAAGTTCAAATGAGTGAAGTTTACCACCTCTCATATTGTGAAGGTACAATTTAAGGTGACTATTTCAGCTCTTCCACTTTGGTTCATTTATTCACTCACTTCTTTGTTATTTCATCAGTTCATTGATTCAGGCACCTACTAAGTACAGGTACTATGCTAAGTGCTGGAGTTACAAACCTGAGAAACTTTCATCCTGTCCTTAAAAGGATATAGAGACTCTGACTTGGTAGCCTGCCCAGATTTCTGTTTTTAAATTGGAATTTGCATGATTTCTCCATTTAACCACAGATCTCATCTCTTCCTACTGTTACACATAAATGGATTTATATGTATATATTACCTGCCTGGTCTCTGAAAACCATGGAGTTGTTTTAGACCTCTGACTTAAATTTTATCTGAGAAGAACAGTCTCTGAGGCTGTCCTCATTCCAAACTTTAATTCTTGAATTATTTCCAACCTCCCATAGCAACTGGAGACATAGAGTCTGGGAACCAAGATGAGAATGAGGGAGTTGATGTAAAATGCGTGTACACCCACTCAATGAAGATGCAGTGGCAGAATTGAATGTCTTGGTTGGACATTCAGTTGGTAACAAAAACTCATAGTGCTAAAAAGTCTGATTCTTGGTCCTAAGAGAAAAACATTATTCTTCATGGGAGAGTTGAGAGTCAAACTTAATCTTTGAGGAATATGAGAACTCCATAGGTAAGAAAATTAACCTAACTCCTAGATGGATGACACTGGCCTGGTCACCTGGTCACTACAAGAACAATTAAGATCAAGTTCCTGAGTGTTATTCATGACCTGAGGCAACTGGCAAAGACTTGGCAGTGTCACGTGACAAAGTTCAGGGTATTCTGAGTGTAAGGAAAGATGATTGGCAGGTATAAGAATTCAGGTTTGAACCAATACAAATACATGTTGTAATCAGTGCCTAGGATAGTATTGGTCACATAGCTGGTACTTAAAAAATATTTGTTAAACTGGATCCTTTTGTGTACTTGGGGTAGGTGAGTTGGAGGTGGGCAGAGATAGGCCTATGAATGGAGTATATATAGTTTTTTTCCACAAGGTTTATTTCTAAAAGGCAGAGGGCCAAAGAGGGTAACTTAGTCTGCTGTGCCACGGCCTCTGGGTACAAAGAGAAGCAAGTGGCCTAACTTCTCTGACCTTTTAGTTCTTCTGTGTATCGTAAAGGTTAAGAGAATGTTCCTTGAAAAGACTACTGCAAAATTATGAGTTTTAAATAACAGATATTAAACATTATGGGTGTACTTTATAAAGACAACAAAATTTGTTCTCTCAAATGGAAACTGAATAGAGAACAAAGAGGGTTTTATAACTGTCTACCTAGCTACTACCTCTAGGTTTTGATAGATCAGCCGCATCAACAAATAGCCACCATTTAATAACAATAATGACAATAATAATTATTAGTGGTAGTAGTAACAAAAACCACTAATAAAGAGGTCTACTCTAAACCAATCACTATGTTAATCTCTTTGCCCATATTCATTGCTGCATTTAAACCTTACAACAACTTTGGAAGGTAGGAGTAACTTTTCAATATCATTAAATGCTGAAGCTGGGGCTCAGTGTAATTAAAGAATTTGTCCCAGACTTCAGAGCTAGTAAAATATAACCAGGTCACAATGCAGGTCAGTTTTCCTCCAAATATATAGTCTTTACTCTTCAGCACTTTCCCTTCCCATCCTACACACATCAGAATAGAAAAGAAGATGAGCTTCTATTTTTGTGTCATATAATTTATGTACTCTAGGGTTGTTTAATCCAAGCCTTTCGATAACCGTGTACAATAAATAGTATGGTAGAAATTGCTATTATCCCCACTTAACAGAGTAGGAAACTGTGGCTTACAGTTTAATTTCCCTAGAGTCATACCAACAGCTAGAGCTCATGTCACCTTGACTCTACGGTTACCTTTTTCCATTATACTGATAGGTTTTCTGCTTATTGAGCACCTCCTCTGCGTGAGGCACAATTCTAGATGCTTTTGGGGGAAAGTAATCACTAATTCTCACAAATATTCCACAAAGAAGATGTTCTCAACCCCATTTCGTTGATGAGGAAACTGATCTTCAGAGAGTTTAAGTAAGTATAAGTGGTCTGTCATCAAAAGTTAGTACACCTGGGTCTGTCACAATTCCTGAGGCCTCCCATATACCCAGCCGTATTGTCACTATTTATATAATTTATTAGTCACTGAGGTGTCCTTTATAAAATTTTCCCCTTTCCCATATGCCTATTGTGGGAATCATAATGCTATCATTGGACATTTATTTCTTTGGGATATATTATTTCTCCCTCTGGTTGGAAAAGCTAACTATGGAGATAGAGACTTTGATGGAGAGCACAGAGGAAGGGATTTCTTTTTGGAATATGAAGTCCAACTTTTGGAGGACTTACCCAAGGAGGGATTTCCCCAGTGGGAAGCATAGGAAACCAGTGACCCGCAGAAGACATGGCAATGGAAAGTATGAAAATGCTTTACTCTGCCAGTGGGGCATGCTGAGGACATGTTGATTAGATTAGTGATTCTCAAACACAGGGATCATCTGGAGGGTTTCTTAAAACACAGATTGCTGGGCCCTACTCCCAGAGTGTCTGATTCAGAAGGTCTAGTTTGGGATCTGAGAATCTGCCATTCTAGCAAGTTCCCCAGTGATACTAAGGTTGCTGGTTTAGGGACCACACTCTGAAACCATGGTTCTATAGCCTGACTGAGAATCACGAGGTGAAATGGTATCTGAAAGGGGAGAAATGCCCAGCACTGTGGTGTCTGGTCATCTTCCACTGGGTAAAATGATGTCTATTATACACAAAATGTGATGGGGGAAGACATAGATAGGGCCAGAGGAAGCCAACAGGAATTTAAGACTTTCTTTACATGAACACCAGGTATTTTATATTATCTCTCATTTTTTAAGTGGGTAAACAGCATAGCTAAAAAGTTTGTAAGGAAAACATAGTTAACAAACACTAAACCCTATCTTCCATGAATGTAAAATTAGACAACACAAACATATATAGAATTGTTATTTAATAAATGTATTAGAAGTAACTTAGAAGCAACATACAGACACCTGGATAGAACTGAAATGGTCATTTATTAATAGGAAAAATCCCGGTTTTTCTTCCTTTTGCTGTCATATGTAGTTAACTAGAAAGTCAGAAAACTGACCCTCATTACAGTGTATTTGTGTAAAATGGTGAATTTTCTCTTTATATCCTTTATATTTAGAAGACTGATATGATTCAAAATTCAAAACTTTGCTTGACCTCAGGAATTTAAGGTACAAACGGGTGGCTCAGAATTCTTGGCTGTTTATTTCCTGAATCCCAGAGAGTCGTGTGCTTAATAACTGATGATGTGTGATGAATTTTCAGTGAATGCCCCTGGGGGGAATGTTCTGACTTGCAGTTCAGAGAGAAGCTGGAGCAGAAAGCAATGGAGAAGGTTGCAAATCCCTTAATGAAATTTTTAATAAAAGAAGCTTTGAATGCATGCTTTTTTCAAATCATTGCATCTGACCATTTTTGAGAGTCGACATAACTGATCAAAAGAGTGAGTATTAAGAATGCAAAAAGACAGCACAATTAAAGAGAGAGGCACATCTGGGAACAAGAGAAGGCCAGAAAGTAGCTTTGAATCTGGACCAGGAAATTTTCATGGTGACCAGTTCTCTCGGAGATGTTTTGGATTCCTGTCTTTCAGTTTCTTAATCTTAAAGAGTAAAACTGCACAGTAGAACTTTGTACTCACCACCTCTACCACCACCCCATTCTATTCCTAGCATTTCCTTAATAAGAGGAAGCAAACCTTGTGCAAGAATACTATAGGGCCAATCTTTGCCAGGAGAGTGATGGGAACTGGGAATCAATGAAGAAGTAAGCTGTGTGTAGGTGCTTCTTGAGAGCTAAGTCATCAACTTCACTTCTCTCCCAGGCTGTTTTCACTCTTCACTCCATGGAGAGCCACTTTTCCAGATGGCATTGAAGGCACCTAATGGATTTCATTTCTGCTAATCAGATGTCAGACTCCTTCTCAAAAGGGATAATAAGAAGATGATAAGGGTCTCACTGAAGAGATATCCTGTGATACCTACATTCCCAAACTGCTGTTACCTTTCAGTAAAAAAGGCAGTGGTCTTGTTTGAAAGAAGGGGAAGCAGCCACTTTCTTCCATTTTCTTTCTTTAAAAATAATAAATACCGTTTTTAAGCCTTATTCAGAGTCAGAATGCAGGTACGCATTGACCTCAAAGGTCCTTATGGTATTCCCTAACAAATGTAAATAAAAAGCTGTGGCAAGCCCACTGAATGAGAATGACAATGAGGACAGGCACAGTTGTCTTCTCAACAATTATTTGCAGACATCATTAATAAATTCTCCTCTGAAGCAGCAATCAAGCAGATTCTTCCCCTTGGCAAGATGTTTAACAGCTACACAGAAACAGCTGTAATCAGACCAAGATTAGAACAGAAGGAGGCTTACTTTCGGTATTTCCTCCTGTCGTTTGTGAACAAGTGTACGAGGTACTAGGCAAACAGGTTTCCCAACAGTTCTGTGTATAGCCCCTCAGGAGTCGTCATTCATTGACATATTTATATGTGCAGTTGAAAGTTTCCCTCTGCCCTATTTTTGAATCTTTTGTGTTTTATCAAAAACGAATGAAGTACCCTCTCTGTATGTTTACATTGAAAGTTGGGGAGGGGGTATCTCAAAAGACCCCACTGAGGGGTAATTCATTGCAGGTTGTGTTATGGGGAGGGAAAATAAAGGGGTTGAGAAGAAAAAAATATTTTTTTTTCAAAAGAGTTTGTGGCTTTTGGCACTGTTAATAATTTGTGTGGAAAAATAATGTTTTTTTGTGTGTGTTTAATCCTGTGCCAAGGCAGCTGCTGGTGCAGTAGCATTCTGCAACAAATTAGAGGGCAGTTAAAGCGAGATTTTCCACCATCAAGAACAAAGCAAGGCCAGTTAGCATGAGGACAGCTTGTTCTAGTTGCTAATGTGCTTAAAAACTTGCTGCACATAATTTGAAACAGCTTTTGTGTGAGGATGCCGTGGCTCCAGTTTCTGAGGTCTAGTTCTAATTCCAAATCAAGTGGAAGCAGCTGAATTAGAAAATGACAAGTTATGCACTGACGTCGTCTGTCCTGGCTACAATGATAATTTTTTTCATCATTGCTATTGATATGAAAGTTAATTCCCCTCAATATTAAAATATTTAATGGGTGACAGCTGTCTGAAATATGAAGCCTGCAGCCCCTATTTACCGAAGGAGAGCTCTCAATAACTGTGTGGCAGCTCTAACACATTTACAAATTATTTAAAGATATATTACCTTTGCTGGTAAGGAAGCAGATGTTAAAAAGATTCAGTGCCTCCTTAAAAGTTGATCTGAAACTCAAGAGTTTTAATCAATGTAGCTTTTTATTTTACCAGCTTGGAATTAAATGGGATTCCTTGGTTGCAATGCATTGGAAAAGAGCATGCTGGAGTCCAAATACCTTTCAGTGCTTAGAATTTAAAACTTTCATTGTAACTTGGTTAGGCTGTAGAGAATTAAATCTAGGTGGGAGAGAAATAGAAGGCAGATTTTTAGTTGGAGTTTTTTGCCTACTTCAACACGAGCTGGGCACAGCTATAGTAGTGAGAGGCTTTAGACCGTGTGTGTGCAAGAAATGAGTTTGGTTCCTAAATTCACATTCATCAGGCTGAATATTAAGTTCTTCTTAAAGGCCAAGTGCACTGCTGACACCCCACTAAAAGGATTTCAAATGGTATAGTTATAACTATTCTAGAAAATACTAATGAACGACGTTAAAGTCCAAAGAAGGCCTTGAAGAAATTTCAGAGATCAAAATTTCCTTGTAGATTGTATACACATAAAGAAAAGTAAGAGGATTTTAGCTAAGTTAAGATAGACAAATTTTATTCAAGGAAAGTTTCAGAAAACTTGTCTTTCGTCCATGCTATACGATTGTATCAAGGGTTGGAAAATTATACACTTTTATGTTTTTTACAGAATGTCAAATATGGTCTTCTTGGGTTCATTTGCTTTCAGAAAAAATGCAAATTGACCAAGTATTTAGTATGTATATGCACTTACTTCCCTCAAGTTGAAGTTAAGTGAACTGGAAATTAGGGATTGGAGAAATGAAAGTGTGGGTGGGGCCTCTTACCACGCAAGAAATCCGAGCAGCTGCTCAGTTGGTGAAGGGTTGCTGAGTGTGGTTGTACAAGTTGTACAATCTGCAACTCAGGGAGTGTTATATAGTTTGTAGTTAGGCAGTGTGTAATGTGTTTGGCCACCTATAGTCATATCTGAATTGGTGTGATTTTAAGGTACATGGACAGATTTATCTGTCTAGATGTTCCCATATGGACAATCACAGTACCTGATTATCTTGTCCAAGTACCTTTATAAGAGATAAGATTTAAATATTTTATATAAAGGACAATATCAGTGAAGAATGATACACATTAACCTCCTCGTACTTTTTTTTTTTTTGGCAAAAGAGACATTGTCTCTATTATAAATCAGGATGTTAAAAGCAATGAATATAGGACAGATCAGTTTTAATAGTGAAATAGGAAAATATTAGAAGGTTAAGGGCCTGTTTAGCCAAGGAAGATGCATAATATGGTATCTGAAGCAGCAAAGAAAATTTGGGGGTATTGAGGACCTGGGTGGAGAAGATACAGAAAGGAGGAGAAAAAGCTTGGCATATTTTAGAATTTTTCATAGGGCTATCTTAATTACAGAAACAAATATTCGTTTAAAATTTCCAATTATTTCTGTCTCCAGATTAGTAGGAAAAGGCCTGCTGGAATATATTAAAACTTTTTTTTTTTTTTTCTTATTCAACTTCTACAAAGGCTAATTGGTCTTTCTAAGATATAGCATTTCAACAAATACTTATTGGGTAGCTCTTATCTAAGAGACATGGTGGAACATATGCAATGGCACATGTCAAAGTTCCTAACCTCAGCTGGCTGACATTTAGGTAAGAGACATAAGGTAAGCTGAGCACATTCACACCAGCATAAAGAGTTATAAGGATTTAAAGAAGGTAGAGATCACATATGGTTGAGGTAGGAATGGATCAAGGAATTTCTGGTGAAGATACTGTATTTAGATGGGTCTCAATAGATAACACCGCTAATAACTGGGATTAGAACTGTATTCCATGGTTATAAAAATCCGGAGAATTGTAAAAATTTAGGTGGGTTGAAAAATTTTCAAAGATCTTAATAAAATTAAGTTTGGATTATAATTCCATTTGATTTCCTCAAGTTTTATGCCAGCTATTCTTGTTACCTTTAGGAGAGAGGTAGGTTAAAAAAGATAAGAGGCTTGCAGTGATAAGGGATAAAAGTAATATTTGGATAGATTTTGGCATAAAAACTGTTTTCGTGATATAACCTGAATTGTCCATTTACCCTCAGGAAAATATAATTAGGTCATTTCCAGCCACACTCCTGTTCAGTCTTTAGCTGAGTACTTCATTGTTTAGAATGATGCTGCTGATAAAATTTAACACATTCTAACACACGTTATTTTTAGCCTTATTTATTTATTATGTTTTGCTCAATCCTACTGAGATCCTTTGAGTTATTGTGCAGAACATAATTTAGAATTGTCCTGAGAGATGAGGGAGTTGTTACTATCTTTCATGGGTTACTCCAGAGGGTATCAACTTCCTGGGACTTCCTGGTGGAATATACTCTAATTGCCAGATAATGCTTTCAGGCAGAGAGATGCAGGAAGCCACTGGCTTGTAAGGGAAACATCCACAGGTGATCTCCAAGAGGGCCGAGGGAATATGAGTGAAGCACCAACAGAGTTTGCTATGGTGTATATAAAATGATAAAGACAGAAACAAAGAGTAGGGTTCTGTGGCCACTGCATAGTTGAACGATATGAAATAAGTTTATTATTAGACTTCTCAGTAATTTTAATATGAACAGATTATACAGCTTTTATCAAACTCACTTGAGCAAGAAACACATTTTTAAAGGAATATTTTATAAGGCTAATGATGCCTACAAAATATGTTGTAAATTTCTAATTTTCTGCATTTATGCAGTGTCTTTATGTTCAAAACACACTCCTAGACCACAGATGGGATTAGAGAAATGTAGAGGTAAATCTGGCTTAAATCTTATCTTTAGGTTGCTTATGATCCAGTAGGGAAGATGAGGCATGTATGAAACAATCATAAAGTACATATAAGAAATTACAGTGATATGGGAGATTAAAGATTATCTCTAGCTTGCATACAAGGAAGCCTTCCTGGGTGAAGTGGCATTTATCTAGACCTTGAATTTAGGGTAGGCTTGGAGAACTTAGTTAAGAGGGAGAAAGTGTCAGTTTACTCTAGGTTTAGGAAATAACATAAGCAAAGGCCTAAGGAGGGATTTAATCGGGGAATAGTGTTGAGACACTAGTATAGATGCTCATAAAGTCTACAAAAGTTTGGCCAGATAAGAAACAAAATGCTGCCTAAAACTTTCAGTAATAAACTATATATGTGTATATGTATACACACACATGCACACATATATAATATACATATATATACAAACATGTCTTCAGAAACCTAATAATTACCTTTGCATGTTGACCTACACCCTTATGCTCTTGGTTGGTGAATCTAGAAAATAGTTCAAAATGTCATGGAACAACCTGGTATTCTATGGACAGCTCCTCTGAGATTTCTCATCACTTCACCACATGTGGAACTGTTACAGTTGTGATATCAGCTAGCAAAAGGAAGACACTGAGAATGCCCCTCTGTAAAAGACTACCTATTCCAGGAGCCACTACACTCCAGAATCTGTCTATTTAACCCCTAAACTTAAAAACACTGTACTGCTCTAACCTAAACAGGCTCTCATAAACGCTTAGGTGACTACCTGTAATATAAGGCCAAGGTGATTAGTTTAGTTCTCATGTCAGTGAGAGTATGAATGATTGCTTTCATTAAAGCTCTGGTCCTGGTAAAACAATTCAAATCATATGAAATTATATTGTTGAAAATATACCAAGAGTTTGAAGAAAAAAATTAATGACTACTCTTTATTTTTTAAACGTTGCCTTTTAATCCTTATCCAGATGCATATATGTTTTTTTCTTACCATAAGTGATTCCAATTTTGTAATATTATTTATTGATGTATCTTACTTTTTGTTTCTCCATATTCTTTTAAATTTTTATTGAAGGATCTATTTTAAAAGACTAATTTGATTGTTTTTGTAAAAAGTCATTTAAAAAGTCAATCAAAATTCAAAACTACAAAAAGAAAGTAAAAATAAACCCCTCAAAATTCCATATCCCAAAATAACTATTATTAACATTTATCATATATAATTCTAGACATACTGGCATTGTGTTTCAGTGAGAAAGGCAGATAAAATGAAATTGAGGTGATTGCTGAACTTTAGATAAATCTCTCTTTAACCAAATATGGGGCTTCCTAAAGTATCCCTTTAAAGTTACTCATCAAAGTAATATAGATAGACTATAAGAGATGGGAGTGGTTTTTTTGGTTTGGTTTGGATTTTTAGCTATGTGTTTCAACTTTGACTTGGCCTTTAAGAATGAGAAAATTGGCTGGGCGCGGTCGCTCACGCCTGTAATCCCAGCAGTTTGGGAGGCCGAGACGGGCGAATCACTAGGTCAAGAGATCGAGACTATCCTGGCCAACATAGTGAAACCCCGTCTCTACAAAAAATACAAAAAAATTAGCTGGGCGTGGTGGCGCATACCTGTAGTCCCAGCTACTTGGGAGGCTGGGGCAGGTGAATTGATTGAATGCGGGAGGCGGAGGTTGCAGTGAGCCGAGAATGTGCCACTGCACTCCAGGCTGGCGCCTGTCGACAGAGCAAGACTCTGTCTCAAAAAAA
>NW_016107584.1:2085766-2087289 GCF_001604975.1 Cebus imitator
TTTTTTTTTTTTTTTTTTGCTGTGTGTGTGTGTGTTTTAATACTTTAGCTCCTTCATTCTTTAGTATAGCATTGTTTAATAGAACTTTTTGTGATGACAGAAATGTTCTGTATCTGTGCTGTTCAATATAGTAACTACTAGCCATCTGTGGCTTTTGAACACTTTAAATGTGGCTAGTGTAATGAAGGAACTAAATTGTAAATTTAATTTAATTTTAAATAGTTAATTAAAATTTAAATGACCACAGGTAGCTAGTGGCTAACACTACCATACTAACAGTGGTAGTATGGTGGCCAACAGTGGCCAACAGTTCTATCTTTAATGCTTTAGCATTTCTTCAAAGCTTTTATATGTTTGTATCAAAGATACAGAATATTGGGTCATTGTTTTCATTAGAATTTTGTAGGCATTGAGTGTTGCCGTAAAAATTTTGGAGGCTATGCTGAGTTTTTCTTCCTTATTTGACTTTTTTTTTTTACATTTTGAGAGATTCTGAAGCCAGAGCAGGTAGGGAGAGGAGGCTGCCTACATCTGTTAAAACAGGCAGGATCCATGATATTTTGAACCATTTTACACATTTACCAAACAGTACTAATAACAGGGCTGCATGTCCACATGGGTGTGCCAACATACCTGCAAGGTAGCTGGTATTGCAGTTTCACAAAAGAGAAACTTAGAGAGGTCAAATAATTTGTCTAATGGTACACACACAGTTAATGACAGAAATAGGATTTGATCCAACTAGTCCGTTACTGCTTTTTCTACCACCCTATAGACTTAATTATTTTTTAGCAGCAGAAATCTTTTTCTAAAAATAAATTGTTGTGTAGAATTCTAAAGTATACTTTAAAAAACTATTTAAACTTGTTTTATATTCTATAAATTTATTTTATTTTTTAAGACAGAGTCTTGCGCTGTCTCCCAGGCTGGAGAGCAGTGTCATGATCTTGGCTCACTGCAACCTCCACCTCTCCAGCTCAAGAAATCCTCCTACCTCAGCGTCCCAAGTAGCTGGGACTATAAGTGTGTGCCATCATGCTGCTTGGCTAATTTTCTTATTTTTGTAGAGACAGTATCTTGCCATGTTGCCCAAGCTGGTCTTGAACCTTATGGGCTGAAGCAATCCACTGTCTCAGCCTCCCAAAGTATTAGGATTACAGGTGTCAGCCATTGTGCCTGGCCAATAAATATGTTTTAAATGTCAGTTTTTACATATTAACTATTAAAAAGCCAACCCCTGGCCAGGAGTGGTGGTTCACGCCTGTAATCCCAGCACTTTGGGAGACTGAGGTTTGTAGATCACCTGAGGTCAGGAATTCTAGACCAGCCTGGCTAACAGGATGAAACCCCATCAAAAATACAAGAAATTAGCCAAGCATGGTGGTGCAGGCCTGTAATCCCAGCTACTTGGGAGGCTGAGGGCATGAGTATCACTTGAACCCTGGAGGCGGAGGCTGCAGTGAGCCAAGATCATGCCATTGCTCTCCAGCCTGGGCAACAGAGCAAGATTCCCTCGCAAAAAA
>NW_016107584.1:2088559-2168773 GCF_001604975.1 Cebus imitator
ACCCAGGGTGAATCCACTTTTGGTAGCTCTGGAAAGGAATTCCAGAAGTGAACATTCCTCTCCTCTGGCTTCCCTTCAGTTGAAATTCTAAGCTTCTTTGGTCCCTCACTTGATTTCTAATCTGTGGCCCTTTTTTATCTCTTTTAATAAAGAAGGAATAGGTCCATGCAAGCAGAGAGAACAGGTATCAGATGTGTGCAGACATTGAAGTTTGAAGTATGCAGAACATAGATCACACACTCAGTTCATGTATGGCAACAGTCACTTGTAAGTTTAGGAACAACCCAAGCATTAGTCCAGACTATAAAGTCCTTTATCAAAATCTCAAAGAATAACTTATAAAGTGGAGTTTGAGTACCAATAGGAGTTAACATATTTTACGGATATCCCCCATATGCAATCTGGGATGTGAGATAGATTCATTCATTGAATGAATGACAATAGGAACCCTGGAGTACTTGTAGTCAGCAATCTTTGTCTGCTCTACCAGTGGGAAAATTGAGTCCCATTGAGGTGTAAGACATTCTCTAAGGCCATAGGCCAAGTGAGCACCAGCTTATCTGTCACTTATTAAGTGCTTCCTATTTAGCTATATGTTACCCTTGACTCTGGAAAGACAGCAAAATAGACACTGTCCCTGTCCCCATGGAACTGATTGTATTGTGTGAGAGAGCTTGAAAAGAGATGGAAATCTCACTTGGAGATTTCAGTACAGCGTACTAAGAGTGGGATAGATTTTCCTAAAGTGATTTCATCACTTCCTTTAAGCTTCTAAGATCCTGCTGCTGCAGCTGCTCCTGCAATCATCAGCCAACATTTATATACTTGATTATTTTATTCTTCACAAACACTTTTAATATAGCTACTATTATTGGCCTCATTTTATGACTAAGTAAACTGAGGCTAAGGAAAGTAAGCAGCTTGCCTGAAACCATTCTTTTGTTTAACCTGCTAATATGAAAGGATATGACTACTTCAAATACAAGAAACTACTATCAAGAGAATGACAAGACAACCCACAGACTAGGAGAAAATACTTACAAAAGACATATCTGATAGAGAATGGTTATCCAGAATACACAAAATAGTCTTAAAACTCAACAATGGGGCCGGGCGCGGTGGCTCAAGCCTGTAATCCCAGCACTTTGGGAGGCCGAGGCGGGTGGATCACGAGGTCAAGAGATCGAGACCATCCTGGTCAACATGGTGAAACCCCGTCTCTACTAAAAAAAATACAAAAAATTAGCTGGGCATGGTGGCGCATGCCTGTAATCCCAGCTACTCAGGAGGCTGAGGCAGGAGAATTGCTTGAACCCAGGAGGCGGAGGTTGCGGTAAGCCGAGATCGCGCCATTGCACTCCAGCCTGGGTAACAAGAGCGAAACTCCGTCTCCCCCCCCAAAAAAAAACCAGCTCAACAATGGGAAAATGAACAACCCAAATTAAAAATAAGCAAAAGACCTGAATAGACATCTTACTAAAATGGTTAACATAGATGACAAATAAGCATATAAAAAGATGCTCCACATCATATGTCATTAGGAAACTGCAAATGAAAACAGTTAGTTAATACTCTGCCTGTTAAAATGACCTAGATCCCAAACAATGTCAATGCCAAATGCTGGTGAGGATGTGGAACAAAAGGAACTCTCATTTGTTGCTGGTAGAAATGCAAAATGATATAGCCACTTTGGAAAATAGTTTGGCAGTTTCCAACAAAACTAAATATTTTCTTATTATACTATCTAGCAGTCTTGCTTTTTGATATTTATTCAGATGAACTGAAAAGTTATGTCCTCAGAAAAACTTGCACATGGTTGTTTCTGTCAGCTTTATTCATAATTGCCAAAACTGAGAAGCAAACTGGATGCCCTTCAATAGGTGAATGGATAAATACACTGTGATACATCTAGACAATGGAATATTATTCAGGGCTAAAAATAAATGAGCTATCAAGCTATGAAAAGATGTGGAAGAACCTTAAATGTATATTACTAAGTTTAAGAGGCCAGTCTGTAAAGGCTACATTCTGTATGATTCCAGCTATTCTGGAAAAGCCAAAACTGTTTAAAAGATCAGTAGTTTCCAGGGGATAGGCAGGAGAGAAAGATGAATATGAGAAGCACAGAGAATTTTTAGGGCAGTGAAACTATTCTGTATGATACTATAATGGTAGAGACATGTTATTATACATTTGTCAAAACTTACAGAATGTGCAATATCAAGAATGAGCCCTAAAGTGAACTATGGGCTTTGGATGATAATGATGGGTCAATGTAGGTTCATCAGTTGTAACAAATGTACCATTCTCATGTGGGATGTTGATAGAGAGGACAGTTGTGTTTGTGTGAGGGAAAGTGATATATGGGAACTTTCTGTACTTTACACTCATTTTTTCTGTGACCTAAACTTCTCTGAACATTAGGTCTGTTTAAAAATAGTTAGCTCTTTTGTCAAGATTTATCAAGAAGGTTAGTGTAGTAATCGACTGGCCCCAGGTTCAGCATGTTTTTTTTTAAACTCACATTGGGGTAAGGGTAACATTTTATTTAGTAGAGCTCTAGGTAGCCTTGAATCTACTAATGACTTCATTTATTTTTAAGTCTTACACAACTTTGGGCAGATGTCAGAAGAAGGTACTAAGGGTAAAAAACCTTATGCAAGAAGGTTATACACCTTAATTATTATTATTATTTTTTTACTTTAGAAACCTCACTACATTAAACTCCCTCATTTGAAATCTATTGTTAATGGCCCTTTTCCTCCCACAGATGAGGGTGGGCAGATTATTTCCAGTCCATGCTGACTTTGAACAAGGCATACATTATGGGAAGGCCCCTCTGAGTTTATTATTAATCCTGTATATAATAGAAAAAAAAAACCCTAAAAACCTCCACACAACCCTGACCCTTTGTTTCCTGTTTGCATTATTGTTTGTGGTGGCGTGCCACTGCCTGACCTACTATAAATGCCAAGTGCACAGCTCCTTCTTTGAATTTCACACTGCAGCCGTAAATCGTTTGTCCATTTATAAATAAAATAAAATGTGGGATATGATGGAGCTCAAGAGAGCATATTGTCTGAAACCCTTGGATCTCATTCTCAGCACAGATGTGCCAAAGCTGTTTGGCACAGTATGAATTGAGCTGGATATTAGGGCTGTTCACAGCCCTCTGGGGGCAGGTGGGCTGGGTACTTGGCTGAGATTGCGTCAGAGTATTAGAAAATGGTAATTGTCTGAGACTTCTTATGTTTTCTCCTGAAGCCATTACTCTCTTCCTGGTTCTCTAGTATAACTGTGAGAGTTGATTTGAACTAGCCAGAAATATTAATGATTGAGGAAAAAAAAGTATCATATTCAGACTACATAAAAAGCAGACTGTTCTCTACACAGACAAATGATAAAGAGAAACAAATTCTTATTTCTAATCCTGTTTTATTTGGTTTGAAAATGCTAGGAAGTTCTGGAAGATTGAATTCCACATTGGACGCCTTATTTCCTTCCATGTTAGTGGCTTTTTCTCCATGGAATTAGAGCAGGATATGGTACCTCATGAATTAATGCTTACTGGTTATTGAACAAGAATTGTGTGGAAATGAGTTAAGAGATGGTCTTGTGTCATGGAAAGCATAGTAGTAGCTGGACACTGGGTTGCTGCCTCTAGTTTTGCTACTAATTAGGGTTGTACACTGATGCTGAGCACTTAAGTTACAGGGCCTCTGATGCCTCCTGTGTAAAATCTGAGTAGAGAAGAAGGTTGATTTAGCCTGTGGTCACCAAGGTTCCTCCTTGTTGTACCTTTTTAGAGTTTTGTGACAATAAACTGAGGTGCAAGGGATCAGCTTTAGATGTCCTCCTTTGAACAGTCTTCCCCAGACTTTTCTGTCAGTTTAGCAAGGAGTCCACTGTGGCAGTGACTCTGTCTGCCCTGCACTACAGGATGAACAGATCGTAGGAGAGTACTGATTCTCCATCCTTATATGGTCTAACTAAACTTTGTAGTTTAAAAAGCGCTTCTGCATTTATGATCATCTCGAAAATTCCCTGAGATGGGGACTATTATTGTCCGGAGCTTAGCATCTATAGAGACACAAAGTGGGCTTATCCAAATCATACAGGATCATCCAAGGCTGTCACAGCCAGGTAGTATAGGCTTAGGAATTGAGATGACCTGGGTTTGAATCATCTGCCATTTATTCTTTTTGTGAACTTGGGCATCACTTAATCTCTGCTTTTGCCTTTGTGCAAAGAAGATCATAATACCCAAAGGAATGTGTAAACATAATGTGAATGGGAGGGCAAATAATTGTTTTTATATAATGTATGAAAAGTGCTGGCTGTGAATGGTGGCTCATGCCTATAGTCCCAGTACTTTGGGAGGCCAAGCTGGGAGGATTGCTTGAGGCCCAGAGTTTGAGACCAGCCTCAGCAACACAGTGAGACCACCCCCAACCCCGTCTATAAAAAAAAAAAATTGGCAAGGCATGGTGGTACATGCCTCTAATGCCAGCTACTCCGGAGGCTGAGGGTAGATTATTCTCTTAAAAATGATACCTATAATTATTATTAAGTGAAAGCTTTAGGCTTTCTAATTCTATATTTATGATCTTTCTACTCTACCTTGCATCTGTTGGTAATAGACATTTTTATGATCTCAGTTACATTCATGTTTGGAGATTAATGTGTCTAAAAATTGTCAATTAATGGCCAACTAAGTCCTGTGTGTTTAAGGGCCTTTTGAAAGGGCCATATTAGTCAACTATTGAATGGGGTGAAAATGGGTCATAGATCAGCTTAAAATAACTGCAGCCTTTTATTTCACACTTGTCAAGGAAAACAGGAACAAAAACCAACCAACCAACCCCCAGTTTTTTTTAAAGGTATTCGTATAAAAGCAATACACAATAGTTTATTTTAAATGGTTTTGGAAAAACAGAGTATAAATAAGAATGAAATTAACTCTTCTGAAAAAAACAGCAAATGGTGGATGATACAGGCGTCGTCGGTTGGTGGGCCCTGGGATAGGGAACTGTGGAGGCTTCATGGCATCCGGGGCCGAAGCCGGTGTTGTGGCTGGGGTTGGGGCTGGGGCTGGGGCCGAGGCCGAGGCTGTGGAGCTCACAGAGGCAAGGCTGAGACAAGGAGTGGATGCCTGTTACCAAGCTGGGACACCTCGTTAAGAACATGAACATCAAGTCCCTGGAGGAGATGGATCTCTTCTCCCTGCCAACAAGGAGTCTGAGATCATTGACTTTTTCTTGAGGGGCCTCTCTCAAGGATGAGGTTTTGAAGATTATGCCGGTGCAGAAGCAGATCTGCGCAGGCCAGTACACCAGATTCAAGGTGTTTGTTGCCATCCGGGACTACAATGGCCATGTTGGTTTGGGTGTTAAGTGCTCCAAGGTGATGGCCACTGCCATCATTGGGACCATCAACCTAGCCAAGCTCTCCATTGTCCTCGTGTGCAGAGGCTACTGGGGAAACAAGATCGGCAAGCTCCGCACCATCCTTTGCAAGGTGACAGGCTGCTGCGGCTCTGTGCTGGTGCCTCATACCCATGCCCAGGGGCACTGGCATCATCTCGGCGCCCATGCCCTAGAAGCTGCTGCTGATGGCTGGTATCGATGACTGCTACCCCTCAGCCAGGGGCTGCACTGACCCCCTGGGCAACTTCGCCAAGGCCACCTTTGATGCCATCTCTAAAACCTACAGCTAGCTGACCCCTGACCTCTGGAAGGAGACTGTATTCACCAAGTCTTCCAATCTGGAATTCACTGACCACTTCATCAAGACCTACACAAAAGTCTCTGTACAGAGGATCCAGGCTCCAGCTGTGGCTACATGATAGAGTTTTTATACAAGAAAAATAAAGTGAATTAAGCTGGTCAAAAAGAAAGGAAAGAAACGAAAAGAGAAAGAAATTAACAAAACATATTGCATATGGTTTCATCCCTTATAAACAAATACAACTCACCTGATGGTATAATTTATTTTTTTCTTTGAAAGGAATTATTGTTCTTGTTGATCACAATTACTACCAGCTGTATGTATAATTTAGTATCCTAAAAATATGGGCCTCAGCTATTCATAATCCTAATAGTGATTGTTTCATGGTTTTGAGGAAAGCAAGGAGAGTGGGAACACACTGAGTAGCTACTTTGGCAGTTTATTTTAAGGCTTGAATTTTATTTCAGGTGGCAAAGGAAAAGCCACAAAGTCTGCAAGTGAAGCTCAAGCCCGGAAGTTGGAAACCTGATTCCAGCCTATTGCTGATACTGTGTTACCATTAGAAAAGACCATCATTTTCCTTGAAGCTGAGTTTTACAATCTAAAAGCCACAGAACCAGGCCTAGGACTGTCCCCAAATTGATTTTCAATTCCTGAAGCCTCCTGATGTGTAACTACAAGAATGGAGCCTATCAACCTTACAAGTCTCTTCAGATTCACTTCTGCATGGCTGTAGATACCTCCAGCTGTTCTCCAAATTCTAGCCACCAGGTAGGGCAACCGAATGGACACTACATATAGGTTTGCTGTTGTCGTGAAATGTGCTGCATGAGAACCATGTCAAACTCAGTAACTCAAACCACAAGTATTTATTCTTACAGACATGCAGGTCCAATTGAGGGTTGACAATGAAGCTGAGCTTGGCTGGGTGGCTCTGTTGCTCTTGGCCAAACTCAGATGTCTGGGAGTCTGGTGGGGACTTGTAGATATAAGCTCACCATGAGCGGTTAGACCCTGTTGCCCAAGTCTCTCATCCACTTGCTGGATCCCGTGGGTCAGAGGGTCATGTAGTAGCAGAGGCACAAGAGAGAAGGCCAGTCATGCAGGGCTTTACAAGTCTTTGGTCACAGTGTGCTTGCTAACATTCATGTGGTAAAGGTAAGCCACATGGTCAAACTCAAAGCCAAAGTGTAGGGAAATGTGCTTTATCCTTTTAGGAGTAGGAGTTGCTAAATCACATGGTAAAACGGATAGATACAGAGAGGGCTGAAGAACTGGACCATTGATGCAATCTGCTAGATACCATTCTCTTTTTGGAAATGTGAAGCTGCATATGTCACTTCCTTCACACATTTGCAGTGGTTGGTCTTAGGAAAAGATTTTCTGCACTTGATACTTGTCCTTAAAGAATGGAAAATCTGGGTCTACCTTCCTTGGTACTCATTTTTCTTGCTAATAGATCAGTGCTACTCAAAGTGCCGTTCAAAGGCTGGCAGAATAAGCAACACTTTAGAGATTGTTGGAGCAAATTATTGGCACCATGTCAGACCTATTGAATCAGAAACTCTGGGGATCGGGTCCAGGAATCTGCATTATGAAACGTTTTCTGGGTAAGTCTAAAGCTCACTAAAGTTTGAAAAACACTGGTATGGATCAAATCTTTGCCACGATGTTTCTGGTAGCATCATTCTTATGTTACCTTGTCTTCTCTTACTTTGAACTACCATCATTCGTTACCTGACCCTTCTTTTGGAGGTGTCAGGATGATGAGAATCCAAAGTAGCAACCTTCTTTACTAGACCAGAGGCCAAAATGCACTTCTGGATACTTCTGCTCCACTTCAAGAGTGGACTTCTAGGAGAGCATGTGTGGAAAACTACAGAGCAGATCACTGCCCCAGCTGGTGCCCTGAGGCTTCATATCAAGTATGGAAAACATAAAAATAGGCGGTCACAGGCATATGCACATCTTAATTTTTAGACTCTGTCCAATAGATAAATATGTGCTAATAGATGACATATGTGTTATTTGTGTTATCTCACTAATTTAGATGAATCACTTGACTTCACAGCTAGAGGTGAAGAGAATAAAAGACTGTTTCTTAATACTTCTAAAAGAGTAAAAGTCATATTTAATGTGGCTGCAAAATTACCAGAGAGTGAGAACAGCTTTGTACCCTCTTGTCAGGGGAACACCTGTCTAGGACTATGCCAATCTTAGTAGTTTTATGCCTCATCTAAGATGAGAGGTGTGACATCTTGTTTCCATTTAGCAATTAATATAATTCTTTATTGAAAATATAGTATTAAACTATGCTATATAATACGATATAATTTAATAGAATAACACCTAAATAAATGTACTCCTTCCCCATTCTCTTCTCACTTCGATATAGCAGAACTGGATTTATAAGGTTGAGTATCAGCACTTAACATTTTTAAGATGAAAATATCTAAAGTGTCATAACTCAGCACAACTGTGTGTTAACTGTGCACATTGTGTTTCCCAGGGAAAGAAATGAAAGAAAATAAAGGGAAAGTAGGTAATTGCTCACAGGCTAGAAGAAGATATTATCCTGCCAGTTTCTTCCTGGAACTGTATGCATCGTGTCCTCTGTTTGTGATATAGCACAGGGAGTCATCGCTAACAATGAATAACATTATTGGGATGACAGCAGTTTAAGTGCTAAAGAAATTTGAGTTCTGACAAAACATGCAGACACACACAACACGAAAAATGTATAATGCATCACCATGGCTGGTTGTGTCTGTGGCAGTTAAGATACAGATACTGATTGAGAGGCTCATCTGTTCATTTGATTGTGTCTCATGGTTTAAATCTCTCTAAAGGGTCGGGTTGGTGGTGGAAGAAGCTAGTTTGTTCTGATTGATGGTGCCAAGAGGGGGTTTTGGTCTGCTTCTCATGTAAATGTAAGAAATAAGCTTCTCTGAGTTTTCATTGACTTTATTATCAGAGATAATAAATGGATGAATACTAAAAAAGGAGAGGGAACATAAAAGCCTTGAAAGCTCTGAAAGTTGCTGTGTTAACACACAGACGGTTACAGATACCTTTGCCAGTGTTGCTGTCACTGTTTACTTGATAACTTGACCCTTTATGGAAGAAAACTTGGAGCCACAGTTGATTTTTTTTTCCTTTTCTCTCACACCCAAATTTATGGGAACTGCCATCTTCCCTTTCTCAATGTTTCTAGAATGCATCTTCTTCTATTCATTTTTGCTCTATCTTATTCATCCCCAGCCCAGTCCTTTCTCGCTTTGACCTTTGCCAAAGCTACCTAGCTGGTTACCCTACCTCCAGTATTGGAAGTCCTTCTTTGTAGTGGGCATTGGTGACTTTTTTATTCTTTAAATCATAAAGTCTTCCATGGTGCTCCGTCCATCACCCATTACAATGCCCTCCAATGAAAATGCACAAGAGGGCCAAATGGGTTATAGGAAAGTCATTGGGATACACGCATAGGCACATAGAAATGATTCTGAAGAATTCAGAAATTAACACTTAATACAAGGAGTGACAATGATACCTGTACTCTGTCCGTATGTCATGCCGTAATTGAGATAGCCAATGGAAAGAGAGGGAATTCCATAACACAGAGCAGTAGATGGCAGTGCCCTCATGAACCTGCTTAACTGAGCTTATAGAGTACATCATCCAATTTTAAACAAAAGAACTTCCAGGAAAATGTGTAAGTGACTTACAAAGCAGTAAGACAATAGCAGAGCTGGAACTTTGCCTTCTTTTGGTACAAGCCACATTATAGGGCAGAAACAATAATGAATGGCCTAATTAGATCTGAGAAAGAGTCAGCCAAAAAGAAATATAAATTATCAAGAAGATTATTTTAATCATTAATGAAGAACCTCTCTGTCAGTGTAATCTATGCCTTGAGATATTAATGATAATAGTAGATATATGTAATAAGTACACATTATGTTTGTATACTTCTTTTTATTATACATTTGTATAATTCTTTTTAGCTGATGGGATGCACTATGAAAAGCTAGCTCACATGATCAGTTTCAAGCTCTTCATTGTGGAATGTCAAACCATCACACCTCAGCTTCGAGCTTTAGCCTTAGTTATTGTCTGTCCATTCCCTCATTTCACTAGACTCCCCACCAGCTAATTGTTTGTGTGACTTTGGGTAAGTCACTTAACCACCCTGGGCTTCTGATTCCTTACCTGAAAAATGTAGAAGTAGGGCTAGAGGATTTTTGAAGAATTTGCCAATCCTGTTGTAATAGTATTGCTAATAAAGACATACCTCAGACTGGATAATTTATAAAGGAAAGTGGTTTAAACGACTCACAGTTTCACATAGCTGGGGAGGTCTCACAGTCATGGTGGAAGGCAAAGTTGGAGCAAAGTCACGTTTTACATGGCAGCAGGCAAGAGAGCATGTGCAGGGGAACTCCTTTTTATGAAACCATCAGATCTCATGAGACTTACTATCATGAAAACAGCAAGTGAAAAACCCACCCCCATGGTTCAATTACCTTCCACCACATCTCTCCCATGACACATGGGGATTATTACAATTCAAGATGAAATTTGGGTGGGGCACAGAGTCAAACCGTATCACCCTACACAGGTGTTCCTTGACTTATGATGAGACTATGTCTTGATAAACCCATTGTTTAAGTAGAGAATATAAGGAATTGAAAATATACTTAATAGCCAGGTAAACTCATTGTAAAGTCAAAAAATTATAAGCCTGGATGCTCCTTAATTTATAGTGGATTTGGATACCAATAAAATGTGGGAAAATTGTAAGTCAAATTATCCTAAGTTGGTGACCATCTGTAATTCAATTGTAATTCTATGTATCACCATCTAGGAATAAGATTTTTATATATAAGTGGAGATTATTTCTTCAATTATCAAACATTTTAGAAATTTTCCTCTTTTTGATAGAATTTCTTTAAAATGTCTCACACTTCCCATTATTCTTAAACAGAAAACAGAGCATAATTTGACTTTCTCTTGATAACACAGGATCATTAATATACTACAATTCCCTATATTGCACTGTCATCTAGTTATATGTTATCTCTAATTGCAATTGAATCATGCAGTTTATTTGCCCTAATGCTAAATGGTTCCAGACTGCTATACTTTCCAATTCTCATGCCTGATTTTATATGTGTTTCTTACAACCAAGTTGTGAACTGGTACTTCATACTCATTTGTTGTGTATGCCTTCCTCTTCCATCCCTCATCTTTTAACTTTCTGGCTGTAAGATGGAATGGGCTAGGAGAAGAGGATGTATAAAATGATAGTGGTTATATAATCATTTAATCACCCTATATTACGCTTAAGTGCAGGGTGAAGGATATGTGGTTATATAATCATTTAACTACCCTATATTATGCTTAAGTGCAGGGTAAAGGATATGAAGTAAGACTGGGATTCAAAACTTGTCAACTCCTCTATGCCTCAGTAGCCTCATCTGATAAATGGTGAGGATTAAATCAGATACTGCTTGCAACTTGCTAGGGTAATACCTTGCAGCTCAAAACACTAACACATTTTAACAACAACATCAATAATAATACTTAAGGTTTATTAAATGGTCATTAAGTGGCAGACACTTTGCTAGACACTTTCTGTAGAGCTACACATTTAGTCCCCACAAAACCCTTGTGATGATGTGTCTCCCATTTTGTCTCTTTTACCTATGAGGAAATTAAGGTTATTTTTTTTTTTCATGTGCTACTTTTAATTTTTTAAATATTTTAATTTTGATATCTTTTGGGGTACAAGTGGTTTTTGGTTACATGGATGAATTACATAGTGGTGAATTATAAGATTTTAGTGTACCTGTCACCTGGGTAGTATATGTTGTACCCAATATATGGTATTTTTTATCCCATATCCTTCTACCATCCTCCCTCTTCTGAGTCTCCAGAGTTCATTATGTCACTCTCTATGCCTTTGTGTCCTCACAGCTTAGCCCCTACTTACAAGTGAGAACATACGGTATTTATATTTTTATTCCTGAGTTACTTCTTTTAGAATAAGGCCTCCAGCTCCATTCAAGTTGCTGCAAAAGACATTATTTCATTTCATTTTATGGCTGAGTAGTACTCCATGGTGTATATATGCCACATTTTCTTTATCCACTCATTGGTCACTGGGCACTTAGGTTGCTTCCATATCTTTGCAGTTGTGAATTGGGATACAATAAACATATATATGTATGTGTCTTCTGATATAATTACTTCTTTCCCTTTGGGTAGACACCCAGTAGTGGGATTGCTGGATCAAATGGTAGATCTACCTTTAGTTCATTAAGGAATCTCCATACTGTCTCCATAGAGGTTGTACTAATTTACATTACCACCAGCAGTGTATAAGCATTCCCCTTTCACCACATCCACACCAACACCTATTGTTTTTTGACTTTTTAGTACTGGTCATTATTGCAGGAGTAAGGTTATATCTCATTGTGATTTTAATTTGCATTTGCCTGATATTTAGTGATGTTGAGCATTTTTTCATATGCTTGTCGGCCATTTGTATATCTTCATTTGAGAAATGCCTATTTATGTCATTTGCCCACTTTCTGATGGGATTATTTATTTTTTTCTTTTTGATTTATCTGAGTTTCTTGTGGATACTGGATACTAGTCTTTTGTCAGATGCATAGTTTGCAAATATTTTCTCCCATTCTGTGGGTTTTTTGTTTACTTTGTTGATTATTTCTTTTGCTGTGCAGAAGCTTTTCTGTTTAGTCAGGTCCCATTTATTTATGGTTTTTGTTGTTGTTGCATTTGCTTTTGGGGTTTCAGTCATGAATTCTTTGCCTAGGCCAATGTCCAGAAGAGTTTTTCTCAGGTTATCCTCTTGAATTTTTATGGTTTTTGGTCTTAGATTTAAGTCTGTGATCTATCTTGAGTTGACTTTTGTATAAGGTGGGAGACAGGGATTGAGTTTCATTCTTCTTCATGAGGCTAGCTGGTTTACCTAGCACTATTTATTAAATAGGGTATCCTTTCCATAGTTTATGTTTTTGTGTGCTTTGCCAAGGATCAATTGGTTTTAAGTAGTTTGCTTTATTTCTGGGTTCTCTATTCTGTTCCATTGGTCTGTATGACTACTTTTATACCAGTACCATACTGTTTTGGTAACTATAGCCTTGTAGTTGAACTCTGGTAATGTGATGCCTCCAGATTTGTTCTTTTTGCTTAGGCTTGCTTTGGCTATATAAGCTCTTTTTTTGGTTCCATATGGGAATCCAATGGTGTACCTTGGTTTCACCAAGGTTACACATCTGGCTGGCCATCCCATCTGGGGAAAGTGCTTTGTCTACTACTACTGTCCATCTTCAGCTAGGCTGTAGCAGGGATGATGGATCCTCCTTGATTTTTAATTTTCCACAGGTCTGGTTGCTTTCTTTCCACCTGGGCCTCTGCCAAGCACCTGATGAACAACAACTGTAATGACATTCTAGTTACCTGTTAAATAATCCAAATCGTCATGTGACAGTGATGTCCTAAGGTCAGGGTCTGTTTAGTCACATCTCTAGCCGCAGGAACTAGAAAATCATCCAGTTTATATTAAATGTTCTGAGTGGGATGAGACTTTAAGTTAAAATCAGTTTCCATACTTTTCCCCCTCTATGTTCTAAAAATTACTCTAATTCTCTTGGCATTACAAAAAGTTGAGGAAAGTTGGGATCCTGGAAAGAAATTATCTCTCAGGAAGCAGTGGCATTCACATTTTCCACTGTGGGATGACACCTGCTGCTCCTGTAGGACAATTAACAACTCTTGGAGTAGGGGAATGTCTTAACAGGTGGTGTTTTCCGGGCTTTTGTCTTGATCCTTTGGCCGGGGAGCAAAAGAGAAGGGGAAGGGAAAATCAGGAACACAACTTATGAAGTCTTTGTTCAAGAATGTATCATATTTTAGAATTGCCATGCAAACAATCGCTTCAGATGGGAATTTGGGCATGCTCAGTTTGGAGCTGAATCCCCAGATGCATGATGTAAAATATTTCACAGCTGGACTTGAAAAAGAGCAGGCTGTAGCTGATTATTTAAGGGGTGAAAAGTCCCCTTGATATATCAACTCAGAGCCTGGAAATATCATAACATTCTCTACCTGTCCTTCAGATGGAAAGCTGGAGTAGCAGAAAGGAGACTGGTCTCACCTGCTTCCTTTAGGGAATAGAGAATGAATTTGTGAATAGAGAGTGAAGCAGGGAGCATTAGCTGTATGTAAGTGAGCTCTGAGAAGTGATGGGCTCATTTATTCTCCTCCCCTACTTCCATCTCTCCCTCTTAACTCTCTCCCCTAAAATAATTAAATGCAAAAGCTACTTGAGTGCAATAAGTTACAAATTTAAACCCACAAGAGTCAGAAACTGTAGAACTGAAGGTCCTTAGGGGGACGTTAACTTTGCCACTTTTATATCATTGTAGTAAGCTATTCATTTAATAGCCTAATTTGTAATCAAAAATACCATGGGAAATTTTACTATACTAACCTCTGGCTCCAGTTTTCCTGACTTGGTTGGTGATTTTGAATGTTGTAACCTTCAGAAATGCATATTTTTAGCATTTAGCAGTCCAGAGCACTGGCAGATTAAATTACTTATTAGCCACATTTTTCTCAGCTCTATACCTTTTCCAATATACAGTAAACTTGGCAAAGTCTAATGAAGGTACATCTTTAAAGATTAAATAACCTCATTGTGCTGTTCCCATTTATTTAGCTGATTTGTATGGCCTAATGAAAGCTTAGTTTTACCTGGAGGATAGTCATAGGGAGCTATGAATTAACCAGTGATAAAGATTCTATTTTGAATTTGTCCCTAAAGGAACCCTCTTCCTCAACTGACTGCACTAAGGGCCCCAATTAACTTATCCATACTCTTTGTCCTGTGAGTTTGTAACGCCTTCTTACTCCGCAGTGGGCTTGATCATGTGATTCTCTTTGGCCAGTGATTTGCTTCGGCACGTGTGACACAAGCAGAGGCTTGAGAAGCTCTTGAGATTTTCTGCTTGTTATCTTGAGCATATCCTTGGGCTAGCCTTCTAGACTTATGAAAGAGCCAAGTCATCCCGGCCAAGGCCACTCTAGACAAACCAGACCCCAGCCCATATTTGGTTGACTGTATGCATGTGGATGAGCTTGGCCAAGGTTACCCAAATCTGGCCCAGAAGAGGAGAACCACCCAGCCAACCTGTAGATGCAAAACAGACAATTAGGTAATGTTTTCAGCAAACAGCTTTGGTATGTTTGGAATGCATTATTATTGTGACCATAGAAAACTGGTGGACCTCCCTAAACACTCTCTAACATTGGAAAATGAGGCGTATAACCCACTTTTTTTTTTTTTTTGGGATGGAGTTTTGTTCTTGTTACCCAGGCTGGAGTGCAATGGCGCGATCTCGGCTCACCGCAACCTCCGCCTCCAGGGTTCAGGCAATTCTCCTGCCTCAACCTCCTGAGTAGCTGGGATTACAGGCATGCGCCACCATGCCCAGCTAATTTTTTGTATTTTTAGTAGAGACGGGGTTTCACCGTGTTGACCAGGATGGTCTCGATCTCTTGACCTCGTGATCCACCTGCCTTAGCCTCCCAAAGTGCTGGGATTACAGGCTTGAGCCACCACCCCCGGCCTAACCCACTTTTTAAACGTAGTTTATTTGAGGGTTATGAGCTTCATATGGTAGAATCAAAACTTCTGGCATTAAACCCTTCCTGCTGTTTCACAGCCCCTGCTCGTAGGTGTTGCAGCACCACTTTGTATTTCTACTGCTATTTCATGCTGCAGAGAGAATAGCTATTCAAAAACACCTAGTGGGAGCTCTGGTTTCTGCAGCCTGCCCCCGCGTTCCCCACTTCTGTTCCCATCCCCTTTCCCATTTGAGACTAGGCTAGAGACAGCAGCAGCTCTGTAAGTTTTAGATGATCTTGTGAATGAAGTCTTCAATTCTCCATCTAAAAATGTGTTAAAGGCAGAAGAGTTTCTTGACACGAAACGGCAGTGAAGAAAGCCTCTATACGAAGCAGGCTTCTACTTGACTGTGCATCTTGAAAGGCTTCATCAGCAACCCCCAATTACAGCCAAGAAGTGCCCTATCTCCTCAGAATGAGGACAGATCATCTCCTCTCATCCTGATTCACAGGTCCCAAAGCACCAGATTCACACACCAAAAAATGCATTTCTGACTACACAGGGTTTTAATGATTTTATTATATGCCTTACAATCTGTTCCTAAATCTGTTCCCCTGTAGTTTACATTTGCCAATGATTAGCTGGACTTAAGGACCTTTGTTTGGGATATTAAAGATGGTAATGAGGGAATAAGGTTCATTAGAATGACCAACTTTGATAAAAATGTAAATTGAAAATGTCTGGTACAGTATATTTGACTTATTGTTCTAGACTAAATGGTTGTGATATTATCTGAGTCAGTGGAAAGGCCCCAGCCTGGGCAAAAGTAAGCAATACCTTTAACAATCAATGGCATATGCTTAGCAATTGGAAATCTATGGTTAGTATTCTCTAGTGACATGGAAGGCATCTATTCTATTAGATGGCAGAGAGTGTGAGTGCTGGAAATCTGGCATTTTATACAGAACAATGAAAGTGCTCTGAAAGATGAGTGTGAAAGGTACTTGGGTCGTTGGCTGATGGGAGATTGGTAAGTGCCAATTGTGAGTAAGCTAAGCAAAGAAGAAAGAGGGACCCACAGGCTTGTTTTAGACCATACTTCTGTAAAATATGGGAGTCTGTCATTGCCTGATTGAACTTCACTTTTTTTCTTACTACCAAGTTAACCGATATTTCATACTGCCTCATTCTGCATGTCTTCCTCTTCCAGTCTTTCAACTTGCTGACTCTTAGGTGTCATGGGCTGGGTAGACAGACTTGTGTGGTTGTGCTGACACAGAGCTGGTGAGTGAGGTATATATAGAGTTAGCTAGACCTGTGTTCAAATTTTTTGTTTACCATTTATTAGCAGCATGACCTTAGACATTTCTGAGTTTCAAGAATCTTATTTGTAAAGTCAGAAAATGGAATGATAATAGCTAACATAGCTTATTACGAGGATTAAATAAAATAAGGTATGTGTGTTCAGGGTGGGTTCTGGAACAGTATAGGCACTTGCTAAATATTCCTGTTCATCTTCCCCTGCTTTCCCCTATGTTCTAACACTTAGAGAAGCTCATGGTGTGCTATGGCAGAAATAACTGGGCATATGAAATATTTTTTAGTATTCCGAATCCTCAGGGCAGCTCTACATGAAGCCAGCAGCTAGCTAATGAAGCCTGATTTCTTGGGCATTTGCCTCTTATGGCTGACTGGCTTGTTAACTGAATTATTCAAAGATTTTCATAATATGTTTGAATTTCTTATATTCATTCAGTGGCTAATGATTCCTAGCCAGGCCTGGGGGCCTCAGTTGTGAGAGAAAAACATATCTGTTCAAAAGATGAGAAGTTTCTTTTTAATTTAAGAAAATGATTATTATATCCTGCTGGATACCTGCAATTATTAGTCTGGGATTCATTTGAAATTGGATGATTGGATGGTGACAGTGAATCTAGACAGACAGCCTGGAAAAAGAAGTTGCTTTATTGATTTATTTTCATAGGAACTCCCAGAGCTGATGATCACAAAAGGGGAGGACGTTCAATATTTGAATATTATAGTCTACAAAGTAGAAGTTGTGTTGGTCATTTTTAAGCCAGAAAGCATAATCTGATTTTTTCCAACTTGTCTAACCGCCCCCTAATGCCGTTGTTTTATATTACCATTAAAGTTGAAAATATCGTCTATACAGATGTCGTATCCATTTAGGATGTTTATGTTATAAGCTCCAAGCCCTTGTGCTGAGTTCTGGATTATTCATCTATGTCACCAAGATATGCTTCTTAGATTTCTCTAAGGTGTTATATGCTTATTTTTAAATACAAAGATATTCTTGGGACTATCTCCAGAGAGATACCTGTGCAACTGAAAAACGACCCTATTTGAGGTAACTGCTGGGTCCACATTAAAAATACAGTGAGGAAAAATCGTTTCTGACTTTGGCTGGGTAACATTTTTTTTTCTTCTATTTTAATAGAAGGAAAAGTGGATTGGATGTGTTACCAGGATGGAAGCTATTCCCCTCTTTATTCAAATTATTTTCTTCTCTGGAACCAAAATGTTTGGGGATGCCAAACAAAACCCCCCAATTTTTAAAAAAATTTACCATTAAAATTGTGGCATACTCTCAAAACAAGAAAAACTCATTTTTTTTAAATTGGTGCCTACTTAGCCAGATAAAAAAAGGCTCTATTGTAGGTATCTTCCCATTTAAAGGAGAAATATAAGAGAAGCACCCAGATTGAAGGAGTATAAATGGTTAACCATAAATAGTTGGAATTTGTGAATAGCTTTACATCTATAATTCATGTGCCTTGTTAGCAAAACTTTTATACTTATCTGTGAGCCAATTCTCTCCAAAATGTTTTTTTTTTTTTTTTAAACCTCTTATATGCTCTGAAGAAGGTTGGTTTGCTGGATTTTTTAAAAAAGTATTTATTCTGTCTGTTATCAGTGATATTGGCTGTACAGAGCTGCAGTGTCTTCCAGATTGTTTATCCCTCCACAGAAACAGTGTGTTTTGGGAACCATGTCATCTCAAGGAAATGTCAAAGGAGAAACATATGCCACATAAGTGACTCCCGCCTGATGGGACATAGACTTTGAGGGTGAAGAGCTATGGAAAGAGGCCAAAGGTTCATAAACTTCCTAAGTACTACTACGTAATGTGCTTCTCACATGGAGATATAGTTCTTTGTTTTTGAATGTGTATACACAGTTATGCTGAAGAAAATAAGAATTCATTTAAGGTTATTGCTCAATTCTAATAACTTTTTGTTAGTTATTTTTTTCATAGTCAGTGGTTCCTAAAGGTACATCTCTTAAATGTATTTTTTAAAATTAAAAATGGAGCCCTCATGTTTGAAATGTTTGGATACCCTACCCTAAAGTGAAAAAAGTAAAGATAAATATGTTAAAAAAAAAAAGCCATTGGTAAATCAGGAGAGAAAAGAGGTTTGTGTGAAGACTTAATGAACTGAAACAGGAAAATTAGAGAACCAGTCTCATGAGACGGTAAAAGCAAGACAGTTTGGGACACTAACTGCTTAGTGTTTTGGTTATCTACTACTGTGTAACAGATCACCTTGATCCTTTGTGACTTTAAGTAACTCCATCTTTTCTAGTTCTGTGTATTGACTGGGCTTAGAGAGGCTGTTCTGCTCTGTGTGATGTTGCCTGAGACTGCACTCATCTGAGCTAAGGACTTGAGGGCTTCCCCACATATTTAACCCTTTGGTAGGGACAGCTGCATTACCAAGTCTTTCTTGTTCTCTGTTATCTCAGGACCTTTCCCTCTTCAAGTGGCCTCCCTAGTAAGGTAACCGGACTTCTTACATAGTTGCTCAGGGCTACCCAAAGCACAAAAGTAGAAACTTCCAGGTCTTCTCAAGGTTGAGCTCTAGAACTGGCACAGCACCACTTCCTTCAAATTCTGTTGGTTTACAGGTCAACACACATTCATTGCGGAAAGGAACTATGCAAGAGAGCAGATACCTGGAGGTCCAGTTCATTGAGAACCATCTTTGGAGACTAGTTACCACACCTGGTTATGGACATATTTAAAAGAAGTGTGGCTAGGGTGTTTCTGCTGGCCCTGTAGCCACTGGACACTGACAAATGCCATGACTGGACTCTTAACCTTAATCCACTACTGCTGCTAGTATTTTTAACAGCCACAGCATTTTTCACGTCATTCCTTCAAGGACTGTTTGGCTGAGCCAGTACACATGCCTGTGTCCCTAGCTGTCACAGAGCAGGGAGAGGAACTGTCTTCTCTCTATTGTTTCTGTTGTAGAGGGAAGGGCATGCTTTTCCCAAGATTCAGCTGACTATATGTCCTGGTTTGCTGGGTCAGACCTGATTTATGCTGATTGTTTCAACAGGATTATTAACCATGCCCCCTTTAATTCTTAATAGCTTTCCAATATGGATGACACATTTGTCATCCTATAGCCAAGTCCCACAAAATGGAGGATTCTCCAAAACTAGGAGGAGGGCTTACATTTTAGGTAACCATAAAATGAAAAGTGCCCACTCCCATTCTCTGTTGGCTATCCACCACCACACTTTTCTTTTTGTACTTATACCCTAAAAAGACAACTGTATGTACCTAATGGGATGTGCCTAATGCTTGGCCTTCAGTCTTGTCAATTGCTTCATCTCACTCCAAACCCAGAATCTCTAGGCATTGTCCATTTCTCTTCCAGGTCTGTCCTGATCCTCTTTCCATTTTCTACAATCTAAGGAATAAACTGTAAAGTTAAGCAATGGTATTTATATACAATAATTCTGGAACTGGGAGAGGGAAGAAAAAGGAAATTAGTTAAAATGTTTCAGCATGAATATAAACACAGAGGAAGGAAGATATATTAGAGGATATAGTCCTCAGATCTGCAGCTGGTGCCTTAGCCTGTATACTTGCCACCCCTCAGTCTCTGGACTTTCAATCCTGGGTTATGAATACTTTCTGAATGTTCTTTTGTATTCACCTTTCTTATTCTACGTTCAAAAGTGTGAGGCAATAATGGTGAGGCCTATATAGTAAGCCAATGCCTGACCTGCCTTAGAGAGGGAAAAGGGGATGTTGGCCTCTCTCTTCAATAGTAAAGCAAGGCACTGCTTTGCATAAAACATGCATAAAAGTGGATGCTCTCCGGGTAGGAAAGGGTACTAGTGTTTGCCACTCCCTTTCATCTGACATGTTAATGAAATTGGGAAAAAAAAAAGATATTGATAGATAGGAATGGCAGAGTAGTTGCTCTAGCTTTTAAACTCAGTATCTTGGGAATCTGCAGGTCACAAGATTGTTAGCTGAGGCCTGGGGCTACTGTCTGGGGACAATATAAGATGCTTCAGCAGGAAGAGGAGAGCCTTTGCAAGGGCAAAGGACAAGTGTGTGATAAACTGGGGGAGGAGGGAACATGGATGACTTGGGGAAACTGAGGCAGGGTGTTTGAAGGATGTTGATTTGGCAGAGTATTTAGAGGATGCAGTGGATTTCAGAGTTATGGGATAGAATCAGAGTTTGTCCTTCAGTTTGATAAATTCCTATTTGAGCCAGGCTGGGTGCAAGATGGGATGATTGGCTGGAGCTAAGAAAAAGGAGGAAACATGGGTCAGATTCTTGTAATGGGTTAACGATCTCAACACCTAGTAGAATTTCCTTGTGTTGCACCATAAAACCTGAGCCTTAGTCTAAGCCTGCCTCAAATTGGATATATTAGCATAGATGATGCTTATTTCTTCATTCATAAACCAAGGGATTTATAAGATCAGATCATCGGGTCCTAACATGAGGTCTCCAAATTCCAAGATAACTTTAATACAGAATTGGGTGGTGTATTTAGACAGAATTCAGTTTGTTATCCACAATATGGACCATCAACTAACTAAAAGGTAAATTACTATAGACAGACATTAAAATTTAAATGTGATGAGTACACTGAATTTTAAATGTGATGAGTGATGATGTAGCAAAAGTATAGGGTGCCAGGGAAATACACCATGGGGAACTCAGACTATTCCAGGAGTCTGAGAAGGTCTCATGGAGAAAGTCCTGCTTAGGTGAAAGGTGAAAACCAAAACTGAGTATGCCCAGTTATGTTTAGGAAAAAAATCAGTTTTGAGGCATGACAGAAATCACCACACTGCAGTGAATGGATATCGCTCTATCAGTGTTCTAGTTTTAACACTCAGGAAGTAACGTTGTTCAAAACGTTTGTAACTGGCAAAGAAATATTGCATAAACTGTAGGAAATTGAGTATCTCATGCAACCTGCTAATTTTCTCCAGCTCCTGCTTCCTTAAATGCACCCAGGACCTCTTATGAATATAGCATTTCAGCCTTAAGGTTGAAGAGCTCCACAGAGAAGTGTACCTTGATTTTGGACTCTGAAGCCATTACAAAATAAATGTTGAGATGCTTTAAATAGATCTCATTAAGACTAGTATATGGCTCTGTGCCTTTCTGTCATGCCTGTGGTTGTGAAGGATGGTTTTAGATGTATAATTAAAGTTATTCCAGAAAGCATGATGAATCAGTCACCAATTTTATGAGAATTTCAAGAACTTGGGCATAGACCTTCCTTTGCCTTCTTCCTGCTGCCACTCCACTGAAATTTATTTTTTCTTGAATATTTTCCAGCTGAATCTTGATGAAGATTCTATACTTTGTTCATTTGAGGTACTTTTATAGCCAGATTTCCATGGCAAAAATGCCCTTCCCTCCCTGTAGAGTAATTGTTGTTTAACTTCTGCCATGAACTTGTGGAAACCTGATTCAATAATTGTTTATCCTAATCTCCCAAGTTGACATCTTCCCTACAAATTTAGCCATTCCCGAATAAAATCTTATGTGACTAGTGAAAGAAGACTCTCTCTGTGCCTCTCCTATAAATAGTGGAAGTCCAAAAGAGCAAAGGAAAATATTTCTTGGTATATATGAAATGCAAATTACTTTTGGTTTTATGTCTATCTGTGGATTTTTATAATACAGAACATCTATTATATTTTCTATTTACATCTCTCCACCTTATCTATGAATTTTTAACTCTGGATGGGCTGTGACCAGTATTTCCCGTTTCGCGTGTCAGGGTGCTAATAAGTGCCTCTATCATATTTCACCGCTCAAACTGTTGACTCTGTTCAGAGGGACAAGCAAGCATAATGATATCCATCTGGGAGGGAGCTTAAAATAGTGCCCATGCGTCATTTTGCAGTTAGGAATCTGGATATGGCTAATGGGGTGTTATCAATCAGGAGATAAAATTAAAATCCTACGTTAGGGACCGCTCCTGCCAGAAAGAGTGGATTTTGTAACAGCTGTTTTCTATTAGACACTATTGTGTTCTTTAGCAGCAAATTATATAGATTGGAAACGTACGGCTAACAGTTTCTCCAAGTGAGGTTGTAAATGAGCTTCTTGTCCTCCGAAGAAAGATATTGCAGGGCAAGAAGAGGAAGCTCCGAGCACAGCTTTGGTAGACTTAGTGGGGCAGTTTTCTCCTTCCCCTTGGAGACTAAATAACTCCCTCAGAGGGAATAAATATATATTTTTTGCAATCCTAGTGTGGGGAAGCAACCTTTTGAACTCTGAAAGAGATGGTATTAGAGCTTTTACCTGTCTGGTGTGTCCTAACAGCCTGCTTTTGATTGGTTCCAGAATTCATTAAATCTTAAGAGGGAAAAAATTAGCTGGGGCTTGGAGAGAGGCAGGAGAGGGAGAGGGAGCACAGTACTCAGCAAGCACCAAGTGTCTCAGCTCCAAATGAAGATAAGTTGTTTGAAATGAACAGCTAAGAGCCAGTCCGTGCATTTCCTGCTTATTGCGGCTCAGTAAATTAAACTTAGTATGCTCAAAGGCTGGCTCCATACTGATGTTCCTGCCTTATGGAAAATAACATGCTCCCTCCTGCTTTTTTTTCTGTCTCTAACAGATGACAGTAATAATGAGGAGGACTAAAATCACTCAAGTCAGCGTATGAAAGGGAACTATTTAAAAAAAATAAAAAAGACATCTCTTGGTACCATCTGCTGAGGTACAATAATGTTTTGTAACAGGTTTTGGAAAGCACATTAAAAGGCTTCATCTGTGCTTGTCCTTTCCAGTTAGTCAAGATATAGTTGTGTCTCTCCTGTCTGATGTGGATTCTTGAATCATGTAATTATTTCTAATTTATCTCTAAAATTAAGCGTCTCAAATACAATTTTAATTGGGATTTCATTAGGTACTTATTATATCATGTGTCAGATGATAGTTGATTATTCTGGGCATGGATAGAAAATCTGAAAAATATAGTGGGAGAATGATGGGTACTTCTGAAAGCTGATGGTGCTCAATAAGTATATCTTAAAATAATCAGTTGATATATAATTAATGTAATTACTGTAATTAAACTCTATTTATGGAAACTTGCTGTGTTTCCCATCGTAAATTTAAACATGATTGTTGTTCTTTTGCTCAAATAAAATTAATGTAATAAGAGAAAAACATAATAAACATAGGCCTGCATAACAGAAAGATGAAAACGCTTTCTCTTTGTTAGAGAGAGATGGCATAAAGGAAAAGGTGTATGAGGCTTTAAAAATATACTCTTTACCTAAATGAATTAGGAACATTCAATGCACAATGTTAGCAACAGGTCTGGTAGGTAGGGTGTGTGGAGCTGGGTGAGGGAAGAACAGAGTGTTCATCTAAATGACCCAACACTGAGAAACTAGGACAGTGATTGTGGCCACAGATTCTGTTACCCATGTGGTTGTGTTTTAATTTGTGTCTATATCCTCAGCACTTAGGCTAGTGGCTGGCTATGGTAAGTATTAAAAAAAATACATGTTTCATGATTGAGATTAGGTCAAGTGACAATGAATATGAATGGTTTACAGGAGGATGATGGAAAAACAAATTAAGGAAAAAAAATCAACAGACTCAAGTAAATGTGTTCCCTTGATCAAAATAAGCATTCCTGACTTCTGAGAAAGAAGGGGTAACAGATTTGCCCTCCCATCTGAATCGGCTTAACAAAATAACACAAAATATATGGGACAATCGTTTCAAGATACTGAACATCAAGCAATAAAGGACAATTTCCTGAGAGATGGGAAGCAGATGAAAAGAGCCATATGATTACCCTAGCCTACTGCCTGGAGAGAGTTTCCAGATTGTAGCACGTGAGGGAGAGCTCATGTGGAGCTGTTTTCCTGAGTTAAGGAGACAAAGCTGGGAATCTGGGGGAGATGAAAGTAGCTAGATTTTGTCGGGCAAAGGACCATAGAGGAGAGATCTGCATAGAGAAGGAACTTAGAGATCTGCAGAGGTCTCCCTTGAAGTTTTAGCTGAATAATGATCAGTACATGCTATTAGGGAAACTTCCTAAGGCCATGGAGAGAACCAGCTGAAAGAATTAGAAAGAATAATCACCGGAACATACACAGGGCTGGGAATATTTACTGTTCTTACCAGGTAGAGTAGAAAAGCTGGCCAGAGAAAGTCATCAGGTGGAGTATTCAGAAGACTTTTAACTCAGTAATGTGGCAAAATTAGCTGTAGCCTAAAACATTGCCCTGTTCCCACCTACTGAAGCTTAAAAGAAAGACACAAAAGGATCAAATTATTTCCAATCAACTGTTTCAGAACAAAGCTCAAGAATATGTATAGGGATATACAATTATCTAGCACCTAACAATGTAAAATTTACAATGTTTGGCATTCAATTAAAAGTTACTAAACATGCAAAGGAGCAGGAAAATGTGATCCATAATGAATAGAAAAATCAGTTGAGAAGCCCAACTTCTTTATTGTAGAATGAGGAGAGAGGCAAGTCCTCTTTCCCCAAAACATGGCCCTTGAAATCAATCAAAGTAAAAAGCAAACTGAAAAACATTTGTTTATGAAAAACTACTGAACTTCAGAGAAAAACATTGGGATTCTATCACGTTCTTAACTGGACCTGTTTCCCTTCTGGCCAGCTTGATTAGTAGGGTAGTTCTACTGTGTGTAGCAGGCTATGAAAGTCAGAAGGTTTGCTGCCAGAACAGATTCACTTGATTTTGTGTGAAAGATGAAGAACTCACTTTCAAAAGCATTCTCAGTAAAAGTACTGATCTTGGAAGCAAGCATATCTGGAAGGCTAGCAACTTCTCATCTGAGCTGTCGTCCCAGTTTGAACAAGCACCAGACCAGACCAATAAGCCAATCAGAAATGAAACAGGGAGATCCTAGATATAAGATAACCTTAGAGGGGATGGATACTACTTTTGTACATTCTTCTAACTTCATTGTACATGTAGATGGGAGACCATCAAGAGCCCAATCTGTCTACATATCCTTGGCTAACTAGGACGCTACATTATAATGTTGATCCACAAGAACCCAGCAGAAAATAAATGCTGGAGTAAGACTGAAAGTCCTTAAACTTTGAATGAACCTACACAGATCTGTGATTAACAGTATAAGGTTTATTGGCTCAAAGAGTTTGATTAAAACCACTGATGAATCGTTGGTTGACTATGAAGCTAAACAGACACAGGGATAACCTCAAGAAAGCCAAGCTTAAAAATAAAAACAAGACTTAAATTACTGAGCAGACACACCAGGGGCTACATGTGATAGGGGAAATAATTCTATAGATTTACAGTGATAAGCTTCTAAAACGAAAATGCAGCAACTCTAACTCTTGGGGAAAATCTAAGAATATAGAATATAAGAATATAGATATAAGAATATATATAAGAATATGGAATTACTATATTATCTAAAATATCAAATTTTCAATAAAAATAATAAAACATGCAAAGCAACAGGAAAAGGCGACTTATACCCAGGGGAAAAAAGGAGTCAGCAGAAACTGAGTGGGTCCAGATTTTGGATTTAACAGAGAAAGATTTCAAAGAAGCTATTTTAAATGTGTTCAAAGAACTAAAGGAAGCCATAGTTTAACAACTAAAGGTGAAGTATGGTGACAACTACTTATCAATTAGATAATATTAATAAAGAGAGATACAAAGTGTCAAAAAGAAATACATGGAAAATTCTGGAGTTGAAAAGTACAATAAAGAAAGATTTATTGAAGGATCTCAGTAGAAGATTTGAAAAAAAAAATCAGAAAACTTCAAATAAATCAGTAGAAATTATCCAGTCTGAAAAACAGAGATAATAAAGATTGACGAAAAATGAACAAAGCCTTGGAGACCTCTAGGTCAACAGCAAGTTTATCAATATACATTTAATGGAATTCCCAGAAGCATGAGAGAAAAAATGAAATAGAATATTTTTAGCAGTAATGATAGAAAATTTCCAAAATTTAATGAAAAACATGACTCTACAGATTCAAGAATCTCAAAAAACCCCAAGTAGGATAAACAGAAAGATTCACACATAGTCACATCATAGTCAAACTATGAAACACAAAGATAGAAGGAGTCTTGAAAGCAGCAAGAATAAAAAGACTCACCAAGTACAGGGGAACCTTAGTAAGATTAACAATTGATTTCTAATAAGAAATAACGAATGATGGAAGGCAGCGAAATACATATTCAAAGTGCTGAAAGAAAATAAAATAACTCTCAATGAAGAATTCTATATTCTAGGAAAACTGTTCTTCAGAAATGACAGTGAAAAAAGACATTCTCACATAAACAAAGGCTGAAATAATTTTTTACTAACAGACTTGTCTTATAAGAAATACTAAAAAAAGTTTTTTAGTCTGAAAATCATAACATTAGATAGTAACTGAAATCCATGTATTTATTTACAAAAATAAAGAGCACTGGAAATGGCTAAATATATGGATAAATACAAAAGACTACATAAATATATTTCTCTTAAAATTTTAAAAAGATATTAGAATATATAAAGCAGTAATTGTAACTATTTTTGAGTTTATAATATACATAGATGTAATATATATTATAATGATGGCACAGAGAGAGGATACAGGACAGTTTCTGTATTTTACCAGAATTAAGTTGGTATTAATTTGAAATAGATTATGATTACTTAAAATATATTGTATTCCTTACATCAGTCACTAAGAAAGTAACTCAATTATATAGTAAAAATATTAACTGAGGGACTTCTGCAAAAGATGGAGAGACAGGGACTACGTTTACACTACTGCCTAAAACAACCAAGAAAAAAAATCCACTCAGACAAAATATATGAAATCATGGTTCTCAAGATGCAGGACATATGAAAGAGACATTATAAGGGAATATGAGAAACTTTTTAGGATAATGGTTATATTATCCTGCTTGTCATGATGGTTTTACATGTATGTATATATTCCCAATCTTATCAAGCTGTACACTTTAAATACATGGCATACATTATATGTCAGTCATATCTAAATAAGGCTGTTTAAACCATTTCGGTAAATCATGGGTCCATGAACTTAAAACGTACACATGTAAAATGTGCACAATTTTTTAGAAGAGGGGTTACAGAAGTAACTCATTTTAACTTGGAATTCTCCAAATCTCTAGATTTGGAGGCAATTTGGAAAATATTTTAAAAATAGATTATTTGAAAGATGCAAAAAAGTAGATTCAGTTTTTATGCCTGTAAGTTTACCCTTTAAATCTAAGAATATATTGAAAAATATCACAGAATACAATTTGAAAATAAAAACTATGTAATAACTGCACTGACTTTGTACAAAATAAACTTCTCTCAGACTCATGTAATTTCCTTTTTCAACAGAATAATATATGGAGGAAGAAGGAAGGACTGACCTATTGTAATATATTTCAGGTGAGAGTATGTACTCGCTATGGTAGTTGAGGTAGGGGAGTAGTTTCAAGAAGGATATGAAGAAAAAGAATTTCTGTGGCATAGTAACTAATGATAATTCCAGTGTTCAAAGAGAAGGAATCAAAGGTTTCTGACATTTATATCTTGGATGACTGGGTAAGTGTGTTGTCATGAGATGAGATGAGGATTAGAGGAACAGGGATTGGAGAGAGGAAAGAGGATGATTTGGTTTTAAGCATAATAGAGATTTTTTTTGTGTGTGTTACGTATTTGAGAAATGCATACAGACCACTTTCTCATGTCTCTCCCCTGAAGCTGTTCATTCATTAAAAAATGTCTATATGCATTTAAGCATGTTATGCCACATCCTGAAATAGTATTCTCTTCTCTAGCGATAATAGAAGTTGAACTCAACGATGAATTGTCTGGAGGCTTTAGGAATCAATCAGTTGGCATATATTTATTGAGACCTTTTCTATGCTGGAAACAATGCCAGCTTCAGAACAATGAACAAGATAGATAACGCTGCTACCTTCATGGGCCCTTTTCCTGGGACAGGGAAACTGCAGAAGCATTATTCTGAATGTCAGAATGGAACATTTCAGCCCTTGTTTTTATAGTCACTCTTAGAAATGGAGACAAGTAGTTTAGAGGCAAGAACCAGGAATACAGAATTGAGGTGTTTCATGTGGTCAAGAATTTAACTTCCGGGGGCATATGACAGCTCTGATTCTACTTCACTCAGTCTTAAAGTTTGCTTCATTAAATTCAGGAAAATGTCGAGATTTTCTAATTACAGAAAGCAGGAGACTGTATGTGGAAATTCTGGGTACATTGGGCCTTTTCTTTAGAATCAAATCATGGCATAAGTGCTACCACAAACCCAGGCTATAGTTACAGCAATTACAGAGACAGTTCTTTGAAAGGCAGAATGAATGTGATATTTATTCTTTAGTTCTCTGCAATAAGATCTCCTTCCACGTTATAGACTTGATATTTGTTGGTACGAATGGTATTGATGTTAAACTTGTGCTAGAAAACCAACTTGAATTTGTAAGATACCCAGTTCTAAAAGTGGCCCTTTCCTGAGGCCTCCTTGAATTTCATTTATTAAACATTCACTCATACTTCTTATTCTCGGGGGAGAAAGGTGATGGCATCATTAAAAATAATACAATACTTATTGCTCTATTAGTAGATTTGATAGCCCTGGTGGGAATTATTACAGCATTTCTTTTGCATAGTTTTGACTCAGTAATTTAAAAAGTAAACCATTAAGTTGTTTTAAATAGATTTAATCTAGAATTTAAATTAGATAAAACAGGCTTTAATTATTAAATAATAACTATTTCAAAGATCTTTTGGTTTCTTGAAGAATGGTTGCATATGGTTACCAAAAATTAGTCAGCCCACACTAAATCTTGAAAACAGTATATTAGCTTTGAATTTATCAGTGCTTTTTACAGCTGCCCTGAATTTAAAGACATTCAAATAAATGAGATTTTGTTGAAGATTTGAATACTTCAAAACCATAGTGATATTTGGCAGCAGTGAAAGGGTCACATATATGTATTTATTTTGAGAGTTAATTTAGTGTAAGCTTTGAGATTTAGGTCACATGTTTGAACTATAGCCACTGTCATAATGACCAATGTTTAATACTATTAGAGAACTACTTGTTGGCTCTTGAAATGATTGAATGGTCTCAAAGTAACTTTTATAATTATTCCTTACCTATTTTTTTAGCAAAATATTCTATCCGAGAATTGTTAAAGGCTGACTTACTTTTCTTCACTATCTAAAGTTTACAATTGTAACTTACAGAAAAAATAAGAATTACTTATTTCTTACCCGAGAAAGGAATGTAAAAACCACAGTTATTTAGGCCCAACTTTTAAAGTTTGGTGTTTCATTTTGTTGTCCTTTGCTTTTAGTTAGAGGGAGGTCATATTAATAAAATCTACCCATAGAGAAGAGAAATACACTAACAATATTTTCAGTAAATGTTACCATTTTGATATGATTCGGATGTGTGTCCCCTCCAAATCTTGTGTGGAAATGTGATCCCCAGTTTTGGATTGGGAATGGGGATAGTAGGACATGTATGGGTCATGGGGGCAGATCCCTCATGAATGGCTTGGTCCTGTCCTTGTGGTAATGAGTTAGTTCTCACTCTATGAGTTCACATGACAGCTGGCTGTTTAAAAATGAGCCTGACAACTCTTTTTCTTGCTCCCTCCCACCATGTAATATTCGGGCTCCTCCTTTACCTTCTGCTATGATTGTAAGCTTCCTGAGGCCCTCACCCAAAACAGACGCTGAAGCCAAAATAAACCTCTTCTCTTTATAAATTACCCAGTCTGAGACATTCCTTTATAGCAATGCAAAACAGACCTGTACATATTTCATTCCAGGCTCTTTGAAATTTGCAGATCTAAGTGTGCATGTGTATAGCCAAGAAATCTTTTAAAGCTTTGCCCATGATTTGAACCAGAGTTGGCACCTGAGTAATTTGAGACTTAATAATTATTGACAGAGGCCAGGTGCGGTGGCTCACAACTGTAATCCCAGCACTTTGGTAGGATGAGGTGGGTAGATCACTTGAGGTCAGGAGTTTGAGACCAGCCTGGCCAACACAGAGAAACCCGTCTCTACTAAAAATACTAACAAATTAGCCACGCATGGTGGCGCATGCTTGTAATCCCAGCTACTTGGGAGGCTGAGGCTAGAAGATCACTTGAACCCGGGAGTGGGGTTGCAGTTAAGTCGAGAATGTGCCACTGCACTCCAGCCTGGGTGACAGAGTGAGACTCTGTCTTAAAAAAATAAAAATTGTTGGCAGAAAAAAAAGAAATCTTTGGGCATAGCTACACCAAGTAGGGTAGCCACTATGGCTACACAAGTTGTTCACAGAATAATTTCAGGAGGAGCCATTCACACAGACTAAGAATGGCACCCCTTTCTTAGAGTTGTTCATTGCTGTCCAATGTTCAGCCTGCACAAAGATCTACCTGGAATTCTTAGAAGTTTTCATATTAGATTTTGTTTCATTTCTGTTAATTTTTCTAGGCCTTATTCAGAGAGTCACAATCCTTTTACTTGGCGTTATTACAAACTAATTATTTGCATCCCTATTGCTTCATTAGATCTGGTTTTGTTTTTCACACAATACCTGAGGTAAAATACCTTTTGCCTGCTAAAGCTATCACACACACATGAGCGTGAGTGCACTTGTGCACACACACACCTATACCAAAGACAATTTTAGTGTTTCTGTAACAGATATTAACATTTAAAGCAGTGCTTTATTCCCATAGAACTGTTTTGTTTTCTTCCTCCTTTTGTTTTCCTCTCCTGGTGCCTAAGACATTTACAACAACTGAATAGCTAAATATTGATTTGAAATCATAATATGTGTTATATAGATAAAGTCATAAAAATGGAATCTAAGAAATACTAACCTAAACTTAACCTTTTTTCCTTTTGATACATTCCTAGTGATTAAAGTTGCAGCTTCCCAAATTAACATATTACATTTCATCTAGAGTCTCTTTTGAAACTGATGATTTCTAAAGCTTCTCTTATAGATTTAATATTAAAGCAATTTTATCATTGCATAATTCATTTGCCTCCAAGTAAGGAACTTTTGTGTGTACATTGAGTGATTGTTTGTTTGTATGTGCAGTTACAAAATATTCAAACCTAGAGAAAAAGGCATGAAACTATTGTCAATTTTAGTCAGTCCTCAGTACTTGAAACCCATTTAGAGAGTCTATCTCTTTGTACTTTGCCACTGTCAATTTTCTGTATAAATTCCTCACATAAACTGTAACTCTGGTTGTTCTCATAATGATTGGTTTGGTCTTTTATGCTATAATTTTTGTTATTCCATTTTCCATTTGTCTAGGGTTATAGGTTGTACTTTTCTTCTTGGTTTTCCTGGCTGTAAGTTAGAGGTTTACCTTTTGAGACGCAATAGAAATCACACTTGTGTTCTTTTTCAATCTTCTTTAAATACATCTATACTCCTTTGCTGTTTTATGAATCATTCACCATTGCTTCCAATAGATATTAATGCAATTCAGCAAAACCATTCTCTTAGGTTTGCTGAGTTTATCTTTGGATTCATGCTTTTATCAAGTGGGAGAGTTGACTGTAAATGCAGTGTTTGATCTGTATGGAATGGCACCAGGCTTTCTGGAGACAGCAGTTTCTAGAAATCATGTATGGGTGTGTGGTTGACCACGGCAAGTCAATAATATCACAACTTAAACATAAACAGCAACATGAGCTCTGAAAAGGCATTATGACTGTAATTCATGTTAGTTATCATATTTAGTATATTATTACTATGAAATTTACTGGCATAGAATGTATTTGAGAGAAATTTACTGGCCAGACTTGATATCCCAATAACATAATGAAGGAAGAATTTGAGTAAGTTAAGGAAAGATATTCACCTTAGAGCTGGAGTCCAGCTTGTCATCCCAGCTTCAGCCACACCAGGACTTTTTTTCTAATCCTTCATCCCTCTCTCTCTTGAATATCCCTGTTACGAGCTCGTTGTTAGAGATAATTTAAGCTATGGCAGCTGGATTTGTCTTAAGTGGGGACAACAGGCTAAATTGGGGAAAGATAAAGGTTGTACTTTTGGAAACCGTTATCTCCCATAAAACTCTATTACAGACCTTTCTTTTAACTTACAATCCTTTATCTCCTATTGTCTCCAAGGTGGCTCTATGTGGATGAATGATGCCATCTCAAATTCCAAATGTTGAAAATAATTCACTGGGCTCTTTCTGCAGTCAACTTTTCCTTGATGTCACTGTTTCTATTAAAGATATAATTGTTTTTCCCAGGAACTGAACAATAAAACCTCTTACATGCAACTCCTATTTATTTTTCAGCCACCATATCTAACCCCCTTCTACTTTGTACTTCGCATTTCTTTGGCAGTGCTTTATTTCAGGCCTTTTATACTTCTCACATGAACCCGTTCAGCAGTTAGATCAGGAATATCAGCACTCACTCGCCTATTCCCTTACATTCCATAATATACAAGTAGGTAAGTTAATCTTCATTACTAAAACATAGCTATTGTCATGGCACCTCCTTTAAAGGCTGGGTGCAGTGCTCATGCCTGTAATGCCACCACTTTGGGAGGCCGAGATGGATGGATCACGAGGTCAGGAGATTGAGACCATACTATCCAACATGATGAAACCCCGTCTCTACTAAAAATATAAAAATTAGCTGGATGTGGTGAGGCACGCCTATAGTCTCAGCTGCTCAGGAGGCTGAGGCAGGAGAATGGCTTGAACCGAGAAGGCAGAGGTTGTGGTAAGTCGGGATCACCCCACTGCACTCCAGCTTCGTGACAGAGCAAGACTTCATCTCAAAAAAAAAGAAAAGAAGAGGTAAATACACACTAGGTCTGTATCCATTAAAGATAGAGGACACTGAGATGGGAGGAGGCGGGGGTAGCAGGGAGCCGAGATCACACTACTGCACTCCAGCCTGGGCAACAGAGCATCATCTCAAAAAAAAAAAAAAAAAAAAAATTGAAGATTTAAAGTTGCCTACCAAATTAAGTGTTAGTTCTCTAATCTTGCATTATAGATTCCAAGATAAAACTGCAGCTTATCCTTCTAGTTACATATTACATTTCTTCCCTATATTAACCCTGTTGCCAGCTAAAACAGCCACATTTGAGGAGCTGTGTGTTTGGTTACGTAGGAACAATAAGGAGGTGGATGGAGAGGAAATGGAGGCAGAAACTAGAACCAGAATATAATCAAGTTTATATAATCACATGAGTTCATTTTTATTCATCATCTACTAAATAGAGGGCACTATGTGCCGGAAAATACTATGTGATAAGAGAGTATAAAGGAATATAGGCTAGATTTTCTGCCATGAAGAATTTGTATTTTCACTAATGATATAAGCTTGCATGAAATATTAAGCAATAATAAAACATTTAATTTGACAGCAAGAAGAGATGTCACAATGCAAAACATAATTGCTTGCCTGATGAATTTTATAATTTCTATAAATGTTAAAGGACATAGAGATTAGACCTAGTGAGCTTTATGAGACAGATTGGATTTGAATGTTTCAGAGGCAGCATATTTTGATTTGAGTATAGGGTGATAATAGAAATTGGTAAGATAAAGCAGAAGAGGCAGGTAGGGGCTCCTCATGATACCTATGTATGGAGCAATTGATTTTCAGCTGATTGCATGGTCATGAAGGGGATCCAGAGTGGTAACCAGGCCCTGCCCTGTGGAGGAAGACCCAGGTGAGGTTAGTGGTTTGCCAAGGAGATACAATTAGGAATTCATGAAGGGAACTTAAAACAGAAAGGTTAGAGGAAAGAACTGAAATCAGGACCTTGATATTTGCTTTTATATCCTGCATTGAATCTTTCTGTAAATTCCATTGACTCTTGCTTCAAAAGATGTACCTAAATACTGTCTCCCCTATTTTCTAGCCCAAGCCAACATTATTTCTCACCTGGGCTATTGCAATAGAGCCAATATGGCCCTTGTTCTTTTATTTTTGTCCCCACTTCTACATCCACTAAGGCATGATCTGTTACCACACTTGGCAGCCTCAGCTTACTTTCAGAAAGAGATCATTCTATTCCAGAATCCTCAGGATGATTCCTCATCTCACTAACAGCCCAAGTTCTTACCAGGCTCCACAGGACTCCACTAGATCTAATCCCAAGCTACCTTCTTACCTCATTTCCTACCAGTCTCAGCCTTATTCACTCTGCCTGCCATATTGGTTCCTTGTTTCTTGAACACAGCAAGCATGCTCCTCCTTAGGGCGTTGACACGTGGCTGTCTGCAGTGCTCTTTTCCCAGTTACCTGTTTGGCTCTTTCCCTCAATCCTTCAGATATTCCATAATCTTCCATCAGGGCTTCATGCCCACCAGCCCATCACTTTATACTCCCTTATCCTGCTTCAATTTTCACCCCACAGCACTTGTATGTCTAACATGGTATATATTTATTTATTTGTTTATTAAGAACTCTTTGCAGTAAAGTAGAAACTTCATCAAGGCAGAGATTTCTTTTTCTCTACTGTATCCCAAGCTCCTAGAACAGTGTCAGATATATATTAGGTGGACGACAAATATTATGTAAGCTGAGGGTAATATCATTGAAACAGATGAACTAGAAGAAATAACCCTGGAGCCATAACTTTCAAAGGAGTAAGAAGGTACACATTAATTAAAAAATTTATTGAGTGTCATAAGTGCTCCAGGAACTTTTCTAGGTGTTAGGAGAATATAGTGTTCTGCTTTCATTCTCCTGGAAAGATACAGATTGTAAGCAAGTAAACAAATATAATTTACAGGAATTAGGCCTAGAAGAACATGTTAAACACTGCAAAACAAAAGAAAGTGATTGTGGAGTGTGGGGCATTAGATGGGGTTTGTTAGGCATACCTTCTCTGAGGGGATGACATTTGAGCTAAGACTTGAATCATAAGTTTCAGCTAAGTGACTTTTAGGGGAAGAGTGAGCCAACATTTTAGAGTTCCCTTGTGCCACCCTAGGATAGTCTTTTCTCACCGTGAATGACCCTTGCCCATTCATAAGTATGCTACCAGGCAGGGGCAGGGGAAGTGAGTACTCCTGCACTTTTTGTTTTAATTAATTAATTTTATTATTATACTTCAATTATATTTCTGGGAAACATGTTCAGAATGTGCATATTTGTTACATCACTATACAGGTACCATGGTAGTTTGCTGCACCCATCAGCCTGTCATCTACATTAGGTATTTCTCCTAATGCTATCCTCCAACCAACAGCAGGCCCCAGTGTGTGATGTTCCCCTCCCTGTGTCCATGTTTTCTCATTGTTCATCTCCCACTTATAAGTGAGAACATGCAGTATTTGGTTTTCTGTTCTTGTGTTTGCTGAGAATTATGGTTTCCAGCTTTATCCATGTCCCTGGAAAGGACATGAACTCATTCTTTTTTATGGCTGCCTAGTATGCCATGGTGTATATTTGCCACATTTTCTTCATCCAGTCTATCATTGATGGGCATTTGGGTTGGTTCCAAGTCTTTACTATTGTGAACAGTGCTCCAATAAACATACATGTGCATGTGTCTTTATAGTAGGATGATTTATATCCTTTGGGTATATACCGGTAATGGGCTTGCGGGGTCAAATGGTATTTCTGGTTCTAGATCCTTAAGGAATTGCTACACTGTCTTCCACAATTGTTGAACTAATTTACTCTCCCACCAAGAGTGTAAAAGCATTCCTATTTCTCCACATCCTCTCCAGCATCTGTTGTTTCCTGACTTTTTAATGATCACCATTCTAAATGGCATGAGACGGTATCTCACTGTGGTTTTGATTTGCATTTCTCTGATGACCAGTGATGATGAGCTTTTTTTCATATGTTTTTTGGCCACATAAATGTGTTCTTCTGAGAAGTGTCTGTTCATATCCTTTGCCCGCTTTTTGATGGAATTGTTTGTTTTTTTTCTTATAAATTTGTCTAAGTTCCTTATAGATTCTGGATATTAGCCCTTTGTCAGATGGATAGATTGCAAAAATTTTCTCCCATTATGTAGGTTGACTCTTGACTCTGATGATAGTTTCTTTTGCTGGGCAGAAGAAGCTCTTTAATTTAATCAGGTCCCATTTGCAAATTTTGACTTTTGTTGCCATTGCTTTTGGTGTTTTAGTCATGAAGTCTTTGCCCATGCCTATGTCCTGAATGGTATTGCCTAGGTTTTTTCTAGGGGTTTCATGGTTTTAGGTCTTATATTTAAGACTTTAATCCATCTTGAGTTAATTTTTGTATACGGTGTAAGTAAGGGGTCCAGTTTTAGTTTTCTGCATATGGCTAGCCTGTTTTCCTATCACCATTTATTAAATAGGGAATCCTTTCCCCATTGCTTGTTTTGGTCAGGTTTGTCAAAAATCAGATGGCTGTAGATGTGTGTCATTATTTCTGAGGACTCTGTTCTGTTCCGTTGGTCTATATCTCTGTTTTGGTACCAGCACCATGCTGTTTTGGTTACTGTAGCCTTGTAATGTAGTTTGAAGTCAGGTAGTCTGATGCCTCCAGCTTTGTTCTTTTTGCTTAGGATTACCTTGGCTATATGGGCATTTTTTTTGGTTCCCTATGAAATTTAAAGTAGGTTTTCTAATTATCTGAAGAAAGACAATGGTAGCTTGATGGGGATAGCATTGAATATGTAAATTACTTTGGGCAGTATGGCCATTTTCATGATATTGATTCTTACTGTTCATGAGCATGGAATGTTTTTCCATTTGTTTGTGTCCTCTCTTATTTCCTTCAGCAGTAGTTTGTAGTTGTCCTTGAAGAGGTCCCTCACATCCCTTGTAAGTTGTATTCTTAGATATACTTTATTATTACTTGAGAATCACAAGAAAGATCACAGAACTGCTAGAATTTTCGTGCAAAAGTCGAGGGAAGGATGACTTCCACTAACTAGATTTAAAGAGGTAGCAGGAGACAAAAATAACGATGATTTTGGGAATGCCCTCCATTAGCCCTACAAGCTCATTGTACTGGTGAAAAGTATCTTTCCTTATTAGAAGGTAAGCCCCAAGACAGCAGAATTCTTGAACATCTTACTCATCAGTTCCCGTGACTGCTGCATTTGTGCAGATTGTGTGCTACATGATGGCACCATATTCAAGATGATGTGATTCAAATCACAGACATCATAGATGTGCATATTTACTGCCAAAATTATTAAGCAAAGGCATTACAATACCTTTTTTTTCCAATAAAATCAGGATATACAACAATTTCCTAACAGATATAAGTAATATATCTTAAGGAAGCAAATTCTTAAAAAATATCTCCCAAACTGATGATGGTCTAATATCTAGAGCCCTGAAGATTTCCTGACATACAGTGTACAGTCAATAAATACTTGTTCAAATTTCCTACCAATTACCTTTGTATAAATCTAGATATTAACGTGATGACTGATCTTTTTTAAAGCTCTAGAATTGTCTACCAACGAGGAGGTTTGCAAAGTAGCTAGCAATGTAATTAACAGATATCAGTAGTCAGTAGACAAATGAAACAGATTAGAGACCCCTGAAATGAAGCCACACATCTGCAACCAACTGATCTTTGACAAAGCTGACAAAAATAAACAATGGAGAAAGGATATCCTATTCAGTAAATTATGCTGGTAAAACTGGCTAGCCATATGCAGAGGAGTGAAATGGACTCCTACCTCTCAGTGTATATAAAAATTAACTCAAGATAGATTAAAGATTCAAAATGGGTATCAAGATCTCAAATTATAAAAATTCTAGAAGAAAACTTAGGAAATACTCTTCTAGACATTGGCCTAGGCAAATAATTTATGACTAAGTTCTTAAAAGCAAATGCAACAAAACCAGAAATTGACAGTGGGACCTAATTAAGCTAAGGAGCTTCTGCGCAGCCAAAAACACACACACAAACAAAAAACTAGCAGCAGTGTAAACAGACAATCTACAGAATGAGAAAATATTTGCGAAGTATACATCTGTAAAAGGACTAATATCCAGAATCTGTAAGGAACTTAAACAAAAAGCAAAACCAAATAACCCCATTACAAAGGACATGAACAGATAATTCTGAAAAAGAATATATATTAGTGGCCAGCAAATAAATGAAAAAATGCTCAACATTACTAATCATCAGAGAAGTACGAATTAAAACCACAATAAGATACTATCTCACATCAGTCAGAATGGTTATTATTAAAAAGTCAAAAAATAACAGATGCTGGTGAGGTTGCAGAGAAGAAAGAATGCTTACACACTGTTGATGGGAATGCAAATTAGTTCTGCCACTGTGAAAGCAATTTGGAGATTCCTCAAAAAACTGAAAATAGAACTACCATTTGACCCAGGAATCCCATAACTGGGTATATACTCAAAGAAAAAAAAATCTTTGTACCAAAAAGACCACCTGAGCTCATATGTTTATTGCAGCATTATTCACAATAGCCAAGACAAAGAATCAACTCAGATGCCCATCCGTGATGGACTGGATAAAGAAGATGTGGTATGTATACATCACAGAATGTATGTAGCCATAAAAAACATCAGCATCATGTCCTTTGCAGCAACACGGATACAGCTGGAGCCCATTATCTTAAACAAATTAACACAGAAACAGAAAACCAGATAACTCACATTCTCCTTTATAAGTGGGAACTAAATGTTGGATACACAGAGACATAAAGATGGGAAGAGTAAACACCAGGGATTCCAAAAAAGGGGAGGGAGGGAAGTAGGGCAAGGCTTGAAAAACTACCTCTCTGGTAGTATATTTACTACTTGGGTGATAGGATCATTAGAAGCCAAATTTCAACATTATGCATTATACCTGTGTTACAAACCTGCACATGTACCCCCTGAATCTAAAACTAAAATAAATAAAATTTAGAACGAAAGACAATAAGCTTGGGAAATCTATGAAGAAATTGTAAAAGGATAATTGTTATGGGTTGAATTGTGCTCCTCCCCACATTCATATGTTGAAGTCCTTATCCCGAGTACCTCAGACTATGACTGGTTTGGAAATGGGGTCACTGAAGATGTAATTAGAGAAAATGAAGTTATACTGGATAGGGTGGACCCCTTATTCAATATGACTGATGGCCTTATGAAAAGGAAAAATTTGGGGACAGACATAGAGAGAAGGAGAATGCCATTTGAAGATGAGGCAGAGGTTGAGGTCATGCTTCTACAAGCCAAGGAATACCAACGACTGCTAGCAAATCTCCAGAAGCTGAGAGAGAAGGATGGAACAGATTCTTTCTCAGAGTCGTCAGAAGGAACAACCGTTCATACCCTGATTTCAGACTTGTAGTCTCCAGAACTGTGAAAGGATATGAGACAATATATTTCCATTGTTAAAGCCAACTAGTTTGTGAGACTTTATTTTGGCAGTCCTAGCAAACTAATGCAGTAATAATACATGAGGGAGAGTGACTTTAGATTGAGGGGTCAGGGAAGAGCTCTTGGAGAAGTTGACATTTAGGTGAGACTGGAACGATGAGGAAAAACCAGGCTTGGAAGGACCCTGGGACAGGTATTCATACAGAGGGAACAAGGGCAATCACTTAGAGGAGGAGAGTTAGGTGTCTTGTTACTGGTGGACTGGATAAGTGACATTTTTTTTTCCTGAATAAACATTTATTGACAAGTATTTTGGAAGAGTTAACACAGACTCAAACAGTAACCAGGTTACCCCTAGAGAATAACTTGAACCTTTTGGTGTTTCTGTGATAGGTCAGTGTATGTCTCTTTTGATAGTTCCACGTACCCAAGTATATAGGACTGAATTTAGTGGTGGTTCTTTTAATAGTATGAAATTTCAATTCGGTACCAAAATGGCAATTTGAGGGATTTGTGTTTTCTACTTTTCAATTAATTGCTTTGTACAAATGGCAAGTATACCGCCATGTGACTAGGACCTCTGGGAGTTAGAGTGGGAAAGGAACAAGGGAGATTATCACAGTTTATAAGGGAACAGTCAAGAAATATGGAGGAGTTAAATCAGCAACCATTAAGAAGAATGAAGACCCAGGAGTAGAACTTACTTTTTCTAACCCCAACTGCATGCAATTCCCGCAACAACAGCCTCCTCTGGAACCTTCGTGGGCAGTGAATACATTTTTGTTGATGTGGGAACATCAAAACAGTGCCTCGATTTGGAAAATATAAAGCAAAGGGAAAAAGGCGGTTTCTGGTAAATGGAAGTAATTCTCAGCAGGCAATTCTTATCCAGTTAGCGCTAAGGAATTTTATTCACGTAGTGAGAATGAAAACACATTGAAACAAATAACCCAAGTTTTCCATAGCAGGTCCAGAAGATGAGGATTTGGCTTGTTACTAATATTCTCTGCTTGATTGTTCCTTTCTGTTCTGCTGGAGGTGAATGTGCCGTGTGGTCCTACTCAAGCAGTTGTTCATTGATCTCCAGACAGGGCTAGAGGAGCAATTTGAGGAGCCCAGCAGGCTAGGCACATGTGGAGCACTAGTGAGAAGCCCATGAACATGCCAGCCAAAGAGTGAGGCAGACTACTCTTCCCTTTCATGCCCTCTTTGTTTCCTTTTCTGCAGATACCTCATCTAAGAAGGAAATTTATTTTTATTTTATTTTATTTTTTGGGACGGGGCCTTGCTCTGTCACTCAGGCTGGAGTGCAGTGGCGCAATCTCTGCTCACTGTAACTTCTGCCTCCTGGGTATAAGCAATTCTCCTGCCTCAGCCTCTCGAGTAGCTAGGACTACAGGTGCATACCACCATGTCCAGCTAATTTTTATTATTTTTTTGTATTTTTAGTAGAGATGGGGTTGCACCATATGGCCATGCTGGTCTCGAATTCCTGACCTTGTGATCTGCCTACCTCTGCCTCCCAAAGTGCTGGGATTACAGACATGAGCCACCACACCTGGCTGGGGATTTATTTTTAATGATTACCATGTATATTCACATTGAATTCTCACAATATATCTGATATTTAAGTATTTTTATCTCGCTTTCTGAATTGAACCTGAATACTCAGATGTTATGTCACTTACTTTATGTAGCATCACAAAGTTAGCATAAAGTTCATTGAAAACATGAACTATTTGAGCCAGTGTGATCTGGATTCAAATTCCAGCCTCATCCCTTACTAGCTGTGGGAAATTGGGTAAGTTACTTAAAACTTTCTGTAGCTCAATTTTCCTATCAGTGAAATGGAGATAATACTAATAGTTCTTTTGTCAGGGTTGTTGGGAGGATTAAATGTATCACTATGTGTAGTGGTATTTGGAACACTGCCTGACAAATGATGATGAAGTAGGAGAAGCACAAACTCGGGCTTGTTTGTCTTTAAGCTTCCAGTGCTCTTCCTGCTGTGTATAAGCTACTTCTCTTTTTGGAAGCCTGGCTTCCCTCATGACACCTGACTATTCTTCAGGCATTTGCCTCCTTTCCCTCCCACCATAAAGTACCTCCCCTGAATGCCAACTCTTCTGGAACTATAGGTGTTTGGATAACTTAACCTGATGACTCACTGTAGGCTGAGTTGTTACTGAGTGTTCCTGGCTTGATGGTGTGCTTTTTATTATGCTGGTGGTTCGAGTTGTGCAGGCTTGGAACAGGTTATCTTATAAAATAGAAGTTGAACAGTAACTGGTAGAGGGAGTGGAAAGAGAATCTGTGAACTGGGCAAGAGTTGTTTCTACTTTTCCATGTAAAGGGAAGATCAGTGCAGGAAGTACAGCCATTGCAGCAAATTCTGGATGACTAATCTTTATGCCATCAGGCCTTTACTTAACTATCAAATATCTCACCATTTGTTAAAGGCCTTCTGTACTTGCATGTAGGCCAGCCAGATCTGGGAGCAGCAAGTCATCTGAATAAAAGCTGGTTACTCCAGAATCTTTGTAGAAACTGATTGACTATTTTGATAGTCTTTTTGTAACTGAAACCGTATACGATTTTCATTTATAGATTAACATATTTTGGTGGTAGTTTTCTCACGCTAAACTAATTATTTATTTTACAATTTATCTCAATCTATACCACAAGACTAGATGCCTGAATTGTGGTTTGCCAATTAAGCAATTTCTTTTTCAAAAGTTTGTTTCTGCCTAAGCCTTTTTAGGCTAGAGAATATTTCAAATGCAAACCCAGCCTGACCACCTGATGATGCAAAGAGGTGACCTGAAAGAAAAATTTTGTCAAGAATCAGAAAAGAAAACAAGCCAATTTAGACTATCTTCTACTGCTAAAAACTGAACTAAGAAGGGAGGCAGGCTAAAAGGCTGCACATCTTTTAAGGAAACAGTGTGTGTGTGCGTGCGTGTGTGTGTGCATGGGCATGTGTGTGTGTGTATGTGTGTATACACTTTATTTCTGTTGACAGATGGGTCTTAGCCACCAAACTTGGAAGAAATGTAGGCAGTAAATCAGTTTTCCCATTTTATGACAGACTTTATCATGAAGGATGATTCTAAATGTAAACACAGTGGGTAAAATGCCACTTAGAGGGAATTTAATAAACATACTAATTTAGACCTCAGCAAGAGAGCACCTAAATATCAAGCATAATGATATACCACAAATCAGATATTCAGGATATCTATTTTAATCTAAGAGGAAACAGAACTCTTTATCCTAATCTTGCTGTAAAGCCTTTGGCTTCCTAAAGTATGTGATCTTGTTAAATTAAAGGATTAAAGTGAATGCATCCTTACTTTGGTATGTACTTACAACTAAATAAATAACATGCTTGTTATGACTGCAAACAAAATGAATTAAGTGAAACAAGACAGACAGCATGGACTTGCTGATGTCTTTGTTTTTTGACAGCCTTTAATCCTGGAAACAGGAAGATATTGAGATGAATAAACATTCTTTGTCTTTGTGAGCTCCCAAGTGGTTAAGTCTATGCCCAGAGTCGTGCTAAGGAGTTCAGAAACTGTCACATCTAGAGACCTTGCATATGTATAAAGGAAATCTCTCCCTTCCATTGTCTTCTCTGCATCCTGCTTATCTGAAAATCCACTAATGCTTTAGCATTTGGGGCTCTCAAATAGAGTAAGGGGTGGGGGAGGGAGAGGAAAAATTCCTCGTAAGACTCTTTTGAAGAATTGTCCCCCTTGAATAGCTGTCCCAGTTTAGTCTTCATCAGCTGTCACTGAACTTTTCAAACAAACAAAAAAAATGACCCAGTGCTCTCCATGAAACCTCATTCCCAGCAACATTTAGCCCAGGGGCCACAGATGTGTCCCCTTTCTAAATGGAGTGCTGTCCTGCGCCAAATATGTCAGCAGTTAAACAGCCCACAAACACACCACAAATATTTGTTTATTAGGAATCAAAATGTGAAGTGGGCTACAAAACTGGGGGCTGGATTATTAAGACCAGATTGAAAAGTGCTGTGGTGGTGTCTGGGTAAATATCACTAGCGGTACAATATTGAAAAGATTGGGAAGTCATCAACCAGCCCTTCAGAACTGAAACACATGATTTAACCACAAGCTGTACTTTATGAAATCTTAAACTGTAACACAAAGAGTGACCTAATTTAATCCATATGGACTACCTGTTTGATGTTGACAGACTTTCCTTTTAAACAGTTCAGAGAATGCAACAGGGTCTTTAGTCTTTAATAAAATCTGGACTGTTTCCTGCTAAGTCACTTACCTTGAGGGATTAATTATTTTTACATTATGATTGATATTCCATGGATTTTATGAGTTTTCTGTACCTCTTTATGCATGTCCTTTTTGCAAGGGACAATTAACCATGAGTCTTAAAACATTAGTCTCCTGCAGGTGTAATGGATGTGGAAGTAGGTCCTAAGGCAGACAGCGCTGCTCCCGCTGATGGGCTTGTAAGAGACATAGAATGAAGACAATAGTTGCTGTCAGAAGTAATATACATGATGCTTGCTTCATACAGAGGCTACTTGTGGACTTAATATGACAGATATGCACATATAGAAAAGTGCCTTCTAAACAACTCTTCTTAAAATAGTTTGATAATGCTTGTGGGCTGGAGCTTCCCCATTGTTTAGGTTCACAACATGTTTTTTCACCAGAATAACATTCTGGCAACATGATTATAAGGTGTTTCTTCTACTAGATAGACATCTAGTTAGCTGTTGACTTTTTTTCTTTACCATTATGACCATTAGCCTTAAATATTCCAGATGAGCACATTTCACAAGTGTATATGAGCCTTTTAAAATACTCAGTGGAACTAAAATTTCTGGTATGTCTCAGTCCATCAAGAATAGTTGAAAGTGATACAATGTCTGCCTTCAAGTAGCCCTGAGGATCTCTAGTTTGATAAAAGCAGGGATAAAATAAGTAGTTTTTATTTTTATATATTAAAAAAAGGGTAAGCAGGGGAAAACTCAGGCCTGTGCCCTGTCCCTAGCCATACTCAATCTTGTAGAACTTCACTTCTCAACCTGATGGTCTATAGACCACAGCATCAACATCACCAGAGGATTGGTTAGAAATGCAGACAGCTGCCCTTCCCAGACCCTACTGAATCAAAATCTACATTTTAACAGAAACCCTAGGTGATTTATAGGCATAATTTAAGTTCTGTTTAAAGAGACACGGCTTTAGAGGGCTTTGGCACATGGTTTTAGGAGGCCATAACTAGCTGAGCTGATCCTTCAAAACATACTACCAAAGAAGGAAAATTTTCTTTCTTGGATGTTGTCTTAGTCTGCTTTGTGTTGCTCTGAAAGAATACCTGAGCCTGGGTAATTTATAAAGAAAAGATATTATTTAGCTCACAGTTTCCTAACTGAGAAACTGTGGCATGGCCACAGTTTAAGGGCATGGCCTTGGCTTCTGGTGAGGAATTTCATGCTGCCTCACAGCATGGTGGAGAAGGTCAAAGGGGAAGCAGAGAGGTGAAAAGAGGGGTAAACTTGAGAGACATCCTAGCTTTATAACACCCATTCTTGAAGGAGCTCATCCATTCCCTTGAGAACTGATCCAGTATTTTATTTATTCTATTTTATTTTTTTTAATTGCACTTTAGGTTCTGGAGTATATGTGCAGATCATGCAGGATTGTTGCATAGGTACACACTGGCAATGTGGTTTGCTGCCTCCATCCCCCTGTCACCTACATCTGGCATTTCTCCCCATGTTATCCCTCCCCGACCTCCCCACCACCTCACTGTCCCTCCCTTGGCCCCTCAACAGGCCCCAGTGTGTGATGCTCCCCTCCCTGTGTACATGTATTCTCATTGTTCAACACTTGCCTGTGAGTGAGAATGTGCGGTGTTTGATTTTCTGTTCTTGTGTATGTTTGCTGAGAATGATGGTTTCCAGATTCATCCATGTCCCTACAAAGGACACGAACCCATCATTTTTTATGGCTGCATAGTATTCCATGGTGTATATGTGCCACATTTTCCTTGTCCAGTCTATTGTTGATGGGCATTTGGGTTGGTTCCAGGTATTTGCTATTATAAACAGTGTCACTATGAACATACATGTGCTTGTGACTTTATAATAGAATGATTTATAATCCTTTGGATATATACCCAGTAATGGGATTGCTGGGTCAAATGGAATCTCTATTTCTACGTCCTTTAGGAAGCACCACAGTGTCTTCCACAATGGTTGAACTAGTTTACACTCCCACCAGCAGTGTAAAAGTGTTGCTATTTCTCCACATCCTCTCTAGCATCTGTTGTCTCCAGATTTTTTAATGATCGCCGTTCTAACTGGCGTGAGATGGCATCTCAATGTGGTTTTGATTTGCATTTCACTAATGACCAGTGATGATGAGCATTTTTCATATGTTTGTTGGCCTCATATATGTCTTCCTTTAAAAACTGTCTATTTGTATCCTTCTCCCGCTTTTGGATGGATTTGTTTGTTTTTTTCTTGTAAATCTGTTTTAGTTCTTTGTAGATTCTGGATATTAGCCCTCTGTCAGATGGGTAGATTGCAAAACATTTTTCCCATTCTGTTCATTGCCGGTTCACTCTAATGATTATTTCTTTTGCTGTACAGAAGCTCTGGAGTTTAATTAGGTCCCATTTGTCTATTTTGGCTTTTGTTGCCATTGCTTTTGGTGTTTTAGTCATGAAGTCCTTGCCTATGCCTATGTCCTGAATGGCTTTGCCTTGGTTTTCTTCTAGGGTTTTTATGGTGTTAGGTCTTATGTTTAAGTCTTTAATCCATCTGGAGTTAATTTAGTGTAAGGTGTCAGGAAGGGGTCCAGTTTTTGCTTTCTGCACACTGCTTGCCAGTTTTCCCAACACCATTTATTAAACAGGGAATCCTTTTCCCATTGCTTGTTTTTGTAAGGTTTGTCAAAGATCATATGGTTATAGATGTGTGGCGTTGCCTCCGAGGCCTCTGTTCTCTTCCATTGATCTATAGCTCTGTTTTGGTACCAGTACCATGCTGTGTTGATTACTGTAGCTTTGTAGTATAGTTTGAAATCAGGTAGTGTGATGCCTCCGGCTTTGTTCTTTTTGCTTAGGATTGTCTTCGCTATGCGGGCTCTCTTTTGGTTCCATATGAATTTTAAGGCGGTTTTTTCCAGTTCTGTGAAGAAGGTCATTGGCAGCTTGATGGGGATAGCATTGAGTCTATAAATTACTTTGGGCAGTATGGCCATTTTCACAATATTGATTCTTCCTAACCGTGAACATGGAATGTTTCTCCATTTGTTTGTGTCCTCTCTTATTTCTTTCAGCAGTGATGTATAGTTCTCCTTGAAGAAGTCCTTTACATTCTTGGTTAGCTGTATTCCTAGGTATTTTATTCTCTTTGTAGCAATTATGAATAGGAGTTCACTCATGATTTGGCTCTCTGTTAGTCAGTTATTGGTGTATAGAAATGCTTGCGATTTCTGCACCTTGATTTTGTACCCTGAGACTTTGCTGAAGCTGCTTATCAGTTTAAGAAGATTTTGGGCTGAGATGATAGGGCCTTATAAATATACAATCATGTCATCTGCAAATAGAGACAATTTGACTTCCTGTTTTCCTAATTGAATACACTTTATTTTTTTTTTCTTGCTTAATTGCTCTGGCTAGAACTTCCAATACTATATTGAATAGGAGTGGTGAGAGAGGGCATCCTTGTCTAGTGCCCGATTTCAAAGGGAATGCTTCTAGTTTTTGCCCATTCAGTATGATATTGGCTGTAGGTTTGTCATAAATAGCTTTTATTATTTTGAGATATGTTCTTTCTATACCTATTTTATTGAGAGTTTTAGCATAAAGGGGTGTTGAATTTTGTCGAACTCCTTCTCGGCATCTTTTGAGATAATCATGTGGTTTTTGTCTTTGGTTCTCTTTATGCGGTGGATTACGTTTATAGACTTGCGTATGTTGAACCAGCCCTGATCCAGTATTTTAATAGTGAGAAGGCATTCACTATACCGTGAGAACAGAACCGAGCCACTCCTGAGGGATACACCCCCATAATCCAAACACCTCCCACTAAGCTCACCTCCTAGCACCTTCACAGTGGGGATCAGATTTCAACATGAGATTTGGTGGGGATGAACCATCCATATGTAAGCCATAACATCTAGATGTAACCTTGAAACATTAAAACAGATGAGTTACTATCAGGTTTTGAGGTATTAAAAAAAAACGTATTTCAAATTAAGTAGTATAGCGTGGTGTCCAGTACTGAGCAAGAACAAGAAAAAACACTTTTTTTTATTCCTCTGAAAAGGCTTGAGGCTGAGTACAGCAAGACAGGAAGTAGGGTGGGCCCACTTTTGCTTCAGTTTTATTACAGCTTTAAAGTTGAACTCTGCTTTTCAATTTTGAATTTGAACATTCAAATATTTTGGACCAGAAGAACCCTCATAATGTTAAGCTTTTCCTTTAAAAGAAAATAGGAGGAGTTTTTTTTTCCTTAGGGCCAGACCTTTAACATCTTAAAAATACTTTGGCTAATAGTATATAAAAACATATATTCTACATACTGGAGGAAATTTAATGTTGAAGCCAAATTATAACATATTATTATCTGTATTCACTCTGACATTCATCATGTATAATAAAAGGACATGCAACCTCATCAGATAGTTTTCATTTTTAACTTATTAAAAATAAATTCGCAAAGTAAAACATTTAAGGAATTAAAGGGTATAAAATGTAAAATTTTATACCCTCCTCTTCCAATACTGAACAAATAATTACAGTTAATAATCTGTTTTCAACATCTTTCCAGAGAAGTTTTTAAATTTTGCATACCCTTATCTGTATTTCTCCCTCTCACTCTTTTTTCTGATTTTAATGTTTTTAAAATTTACACGATGGAATTATATCACACATATTTTGTAGTACCTTGCTTTTTTCACATAATTTGTTTTGCAGAACTTCTGTGTCACCATCTACATATATGTGTCATTAGAAAAATCTTTTTGTTTGCAAATAATTTCAAACTCACAAAAAAGCCACAAGAATAGGAATGGTACATCATACCCTTGCCTAGATTCACTTATTTGATAATATTCTTCCCTATCTGATTTATGATTTAGCCCTGTCATCTCCATCTTCTGTCTCTTACTTTGTTTCTTTGTCTTTGTCTTTCTCTCTCTTCGTGTGTGTGTGTGTGTGTGTGTGTGTGTGTGTGTGTGTGTGTGTAAGGGTATATATTCTTTATCTGAATCATTTGAGAGTAAATTGCCTACATTGCGGCACTTTGTCCCTAAATATTTCAGTGTATATTTTCTAAAAATAGGGAAATTCTCTTACATAGCCATTATATTATTATCAACTTCAGTAAATTTAACATTGGTACAGCACTTTAATCTACTATCTGTATTTCAGTTTTATCAATTGACATAACAATGACTTTTTCTAGCATTTGTTTTCCTCCAGTATGAAATTAAGTGTAGGACCAGGTATTACATTGAGTTGTCAAGCCTTTTCAGTTAGCTTTGCACAGGAATATTGCCTCTGCCTTTCTTTCCTCCTCCTCTACCCCGACCCACACATTTTAAAATAGAAAATTCCTTCTTATGAATTTGTCTCATAATTCCTTAGGATTAGATTTAGAATCTGTACCCCTTGCACTTATACCATGTAACTGACATGTCGTTTTCAGGATATCACATCTGTAAACATGTAATGTCCTTAGGTTAATTTTAATTATTCATCAGAGGGTTATCCATTTTTTCTACTATATATTAATAGTTACTACTTTTTCCTTTGCAATTAATAAGGATTCTGTCAGGAGATACTTTAAGGCCATAAAATCCTGTTGTTCATTAAAATTTCCCCCCATTGTAGCTTTCTTTGACCATTCTTGCCTGAAATGATCTTTAGTATGATTGTTACAATAGGATGACCTTCTGTCTTCAACACTGACTCAACATTTATCTATTACACTTGGCATTCTACTGTAATCAAGAGCCTTCCCTCCTCCCTTAATTAATTTGCATAGACTCCCTTTTTTCCCTCTAACTGACTATAATTCTTTATTGAACTTAATTTGGGCCTCCAATTTTCCCAGAATTGGCTACTGAGTGATCTTTCAGCCGACACCTCTGTCCTTCTGTCATGTTCCAATGATTTTTTATTTTGTTTTTGAGCATATTTCTATTTTCTCATATAATAAGATGTTCTAGGATCATCTTGTATTTATTCTACCCCAGCTTTGGAATCAGCTGCTTCCCAAAGAGCCCTAATTGTTTTTAGTGTAGAATAATTTTAGATACCAAGTCTGAGAACTAGGTGTGCCTGCTTCCACCGGGGTGCCATCCATTCATGAGATGAATCCTACTTGGTTGTGATGTATTATCTTTTTTAAAAAATATAAACTTTATTTTTCAGTGCAGTTTTGGGTTCACAGCAAAATTAAGTGGAAAGTACAGAGAGTTCCCATATACCATAGCCCCCCATCTAGCCTCTTCTATTAATATCCAGCACCTGAGTGGTACATTTGTTCCAATCAATGAATTTATATTGACACATCATTATCATCCAAAGGCTTTAGTTAGAATTAGTGTTGTTCACTGTGTGAGCTTTGACAAATGTACAGTGACATGTATCCACCACTACAGTATCAGGCAGAATAGTTTCACTGCCCTAAAAAAATCTTCTGTGTTCTGCCTATTCATCCCTCCCTCTATTCTCACCCCTGACAACCACTTATCTTTTTATTTTCTCCATACTTTTACCTCTTTGAGAATGTTGTATAGTTGGAATCATATAGTATCTAGCCTTTTCAGACTGGCTTCTTTCACTTAGTAATATGCATTTAAGATTCTGCCATGTCTTTTCATGGTGTCATTTCTTTTTAGTGCTGAATATATTTTATTGTCTGGCTGTACCACAGTTTATCCATTCACCAATTGAAGGACATATAGGTTGCTTCCAATTTGTGGCAATTATGAATAAATCTGTTAAAAACCCTCTATGTACAGGTTTTGTGTGGACTTAGTTATTAACTTATTTGAGTAAATAACAAGGAATGCAATTGGTGAATTGTATGGTAAGAGTATGTTTAGTTGTGTAACAAATTACCATCTAAGTGGCTCTACCATTTTGCATTCCTACCAGCAATGAATGAGAGTTCTTATTGCTCTGCATTCTTACTGGCATTTGCTGTCAGTGTTTTGAATTTTGACCATTCCAAGATATGTAGTGATATCTCATTAGTGTTTTAATTTGCAATTCTCCAGTGACATAAGACATTTAGCATCTTTTTATAAGTCTGTTTGCCATCTGTGTATCTTTTTTGGTGAGATGTCTATTTATGTCTTTTGCTCATTTTTTATTCTGGTTGTCCATTTCTTTATTCTGGTTGTGGAGTATAATGAGCTTTTTGTATATTTTGAATAACAGCCCTTTATCAGGTGTGTCTTTTGAAAATATTTTCTTCTAATCTGTGGCTTGCCTTCTCATTCATTTAATATTATCCTATTTATAAATTGCTTTTATTTGGTAATATTTTTTGAGTATGTTTGCACCTTTGTTCATGAAGGATATTTGTCTGTGGCTTTCTTCTCTTTTAATGTCTTTGCTTTTTCACTTTTTGATTCAAGTTTAGTAGTATATATTTATGATCTGTAAGTATATCATTTACTTTCCAAATGTTTGGAGTTTTCCAAGTGTCGTTTTGTTATTGATTTCTAGGTTAATTCAATTATCATATAACATACTTTATATGATTTATGTTTGTTTTTAGTTTGGTAAATTTTACTTTATGGTTCAAAATATGATTTATCTCTGTCAATTTCCATGTGTACTTGAAAAGTATTTTGTGCTTTTGCTTGGTGTCATGTTCTATAAATATCAATTAGCTTACCTTGATCATCTATATCTTTCCTGATTTTCTGCCACCTTATTCTATCAGCTACTGACAGAAATGTTGCAATCTCCAATTGTAATGATGAGTTTATTCATTTCACCATTTAGTTCTATTGTGTTTTATGTATTTTGAAGTTCAATTGTTATATGTTTATAATTTAGTATTATGTCTTCTGGATAATTGATCTCTTTTTCATTATATAATGTCTTTATTCTTGATTGTATTTCTTGTTCTGATGTCTACTTTGTCTGATAGTATTATAGCTATTCCAGCTTTCTTTTAGGTAGTGTTTGCACCATATATATATACATATATATATATTATATATACACACTCATCTGTATGCTGTCTATATGTAATTTACTTTAAACATAAAAATATAAACTAAAAGAAAAAGGATTTTATATATATATAATTATTTATATATATAATATATATAATTATATATATTATATATATATAATTATATATATTATATATTATATATATTTATATAATATATATAATCCTTTTTCTTTTAGTTTATATTTTTATGTTTAAAGTAAATTACATATAGACAGCATACAGATGAGTGTAGCTTTGAAATCTAATATGACAACCTGTTTTAGTTGTTGTGTTTAGACTGTTCACATTTAATGTGATTATTGATGTGGCTTGATTAAAATCTATCTCCAAAGCGCTATTTGTTCATCTGTTATTTGTTTCTTGTTTTCTTTTCTATCCTTCTCTTAAGTACACACTTCCTAGGATTCTATTTTATGTCCTGTATTGAATATTTTTTAGCAATTAGAATTTACAATATATCTCTAATTATTAGAATCTACCTTTGAGTATTTTTTATGCCATTTCATGTACACTGTAAATACTTTACAACAGCATAGTCCTAACTTCTCCTTCCCATCTTTTGTGGTACTGCTATAATACATTTTACTTCTACAAATGCTGTTAACAAACAGTTCATTGCTACTAAGTTTTTGCTTTTCACATTTATCTTTCAGAACAATTAAAACAGAAAAAATAAACTTTGCTTGCATTTATTTCAAGTTCTCTTTATTTCTTTGTATATATATATGTATACACACACACAGACACACACACACATACACACACACACACAAAGTTTCTATGTTGTATCATTCCTCTTTCTTTCTTTTTTTTTTGGGGATGGGGGGCGGTTGGGATGAGGTCTTTCCCTGTTGCCCAGGCTTCAGTGCAGTGGCATGATCATGGCTCTTAACAGCCTTGAAGTCCTGGGCTTAGCTGTTTTTCCACTTCAGCCTCCTGAGTAGCTGGGACCACAGGCACATACATTTGTTTTTTCTTTAATTTTTTTTAAAGGTAGGTCAGCTGGCAATAAATTTCTATAGTTTTTATGTGCCTGTGAACATTTTTAGATTTTTTTTTCATTTTTGAAATTCATTTTTGCTGGGGATTTTATTTTGTTTTGACAGTTTTATCTCACAGCATTTTAGAGGTATTACTCTATTATCTTCTAGTTTGAATAGTTTTTGAAGAAAAATCTATTTTTTAAAATCTTTTTTCCTTCTAAAGTAATGTGTCTATCTTCTCTGGATGCCTCAAAAGGTTTTTCTTGGTGTTTTGGTTATAGGAATTTAAACAGGATTTGCCTATGTGTGTCTTTTGTTTTCTTTCCTGTTTTTTTTTTTTTTTTTAAACCTGTGGTTTGTCATCTGTCATTTTTTTTGAAGAATTTTTGGTTTTTTTTTTTTCAATTATTTCCTCTGTCCTGTTCTCTCTGTTTTGGGATCCCAGTCATTTAACAGTGTCACATAACTCTTGAATATTCAATTCTTTTTTCTTTCTTTCTGTTTTAATTTGGATAAATTATTGACCCCTTTTCTAGTTCACTCGTTCTTTCCTTGCCTGTGCCTACTCTACTTATGAACCTGTTGAAGGCATTCTTCTTTTCTGTTACTAAACTTTTGAGTTCCATTTGATACTTTCTATACTTTCCATCCAGGTGCTAAAATTACCCATATGACATTACATGCTGTCCACATATTCCATTAGAGCCTTTAACATATTAATTGGCCGGGCGTGGTGGCTCACACCTGTAACCCCAGCACTTTGGGAGGCTGAGGCAGGTGGATCACCTGAGATCAGGAGCTCAAGAGCAGCCTGGCCAACATGGTGAAACCCTATCTCTACTAAAAATACAAATATTAGCCAGGCGTGGTGACACATGCCTGTAATCCCAGCTACCTGGGAGGCTGAGGCAGGAGAATTGCTTGAACCTGGGAGGTGGAGGTTACCGTGAACTAAGATGGTGCCACTGTACTCCAGCCTGTGTAACAGAGCCAGACTAGATCTCAAAAAACAAAAACAAATCATATTAATCATAGTTGTTTTAAATTGCACGTCAGACATTTAATATCTTTGTTTTATCTCATTCCAGTTGTGGTGGTAAAGTGTCTTATGGGAGTGTGTTTTTTCTTGCTTTTCATACACCTTGTTTTTGTTGCTGTTGTTGAAAACTTAACATCTAGTGTAGAACATTAGAGACTGAGGTAATTGATTTATACTTGGAAATGGCCATACAATTTCCTTCAACCTAGCCTTTAGTACCAGGATTTGAGCTAATCTAATTGGGAGTTGGACTGTGTTGAGGTTTGCTGTTGCAATGATTACTCTGAGTGTAACACGAGCTTTAAATTCATTTAGGGATGCCTTGTGTATAGGGTAGGAGTTGGTTTGAGAGAGGAAGTGCTTTTCAGTGATTGTTCTGTCCTCAGCTTCAAGTCTTCCCTTTGTTCTGTGCCTCAGAGAGGTCTGTTTCTCTGTGCTGCTTGTGACTCAGCGCTTTTGAACCTGGTAGTGGGGACTGAAGGCGGGGAGGGTTTCTCTTGTTTTGTTCACATCTCAGTCTTAGGCAGTCACTGTGTCCCTGTATCTTGGGAGTGTGACCTTATCAGTAATCCTACCCCTCCCCCAGTGATATTGTGAACTCTGCCCATATTCCTGCTCTTCCCTTAGGGGTCTGGGTTTATTTCTTGTTCTCTTCTTCTGAGCTGCAGTGGGCTTTAACAAATGTCCTAAGTGTGATGGCATTTTTGCTCTTTTCTCCAAAGATTAAAGCTTTCCTCCCCCTACACCCCTATAGGTAAGAAGGGAGAGGAGGGTCTGGGTAAATTTCTTGCCCTTCCTCCAGTGACTGCTGTCTGTTCTCCTTCCCCAGTTCTGTACCAGAGGAAGACTTTTTCAGGACTCTCCCAGTTGTTTCTATGAATGTTCAATTTGACTTGTGAGGCAAAAATGTCCCCTGTATTTGCTGCCACTTCCGGCTTCACCCTCCCATCAGTTTACTATTGGCCTCTAGGAATTTGCCTGTCTGTCCACCTGAACTCTTGTTACTGGTGGTTTACTGTGTCTTACCCAGGTAAGTTACTGTTCATTTCTTGTGTATTCCTGTAGGTACCTCTTTCGCCCTAGATTCTGGGTCAGTTGGTTACACTGTGATGTTAGTATTCTAATAGATTCAATAAAAATCATGAATTTGCTGTTTCTCTGTTTTTTTCATTGAAATATTGACAGTGATGCTCTTATCTTTTTACGTCTCTGAGCAGAGATTAGAAGTCTGTTATTGTTTTAAAAATTATAATAGTGGATATATAATTTCAGAAAGAAATAAAGTAGGACAAACTATGCATTATCCAGAGGCAAATTCCCACTGTCAGTAAGAATTAAAAAAGAGACTGAGAAAAGCAAATAGTAAAATACAGTCACATTCACATAGGGTTACAAAGCATTGGGTATAATGTTGTGAAATACCAGAGAAAAATATATGCAGCACCAATTCTTCCTTCGAGAGCTATTTACAAAACTTTCTAGAAATTACTGTTTTGCAACCATATGCCAAAAAGGAGGCATTACTGGCTTGTTCAGTATCATTTATGGATTCCAAACTTTTCTGCTTTATTTTGTTAGCTCTAAATTGTCATTAAAATCTAAATAATAAGTGCTATTTATTTTTGTTCACTAAATGACTAATTTGTTCTTCAGAATCCAACATGAAAGGAAGATTCATTCTAAAATAACTTGTTTTAGAAACAAAAATACCCCTACAACACTGAACAAATATGATCCATTCTTAGCTAAGAACTGATGGGTTAATCTAGGCGAAACAGTGAGACCCTGTCTCTCCAAAAAAAAATTAGCCTGGCACAGTGTTGTGCACCTATAGACCCAGCCACTTGAGAGGCTGAAGCAGGAGCATCACTTGGGCCCAGGAACTCAAGCCTTCAGCGAGCCATGATTGTGCGCCTGTGTGCTTCATCCTGGGTGATAGAGTGAGACTCTATCTCTAAAACAAAAAAACAACAACAAAAAACCTGGTGGACTGTTTGGATTGTTGGCTAGTGAAGAAAGAACTGGCCAAAGAGCCTGGAAACTGGAACTTTCTTCTCTGTATAACTTTCAGCAAATTAATTCATATTTCTAGATCTCACATATTCTAAATATCAAAAGATCTGTAACATTCCTCCTGAAGTAATGACTACTGGAGTATGGATACTGTCTCCTGATATCTAATGTCTTCTGAAAGCCTGCATGGATATCCAAAGTAGACTATTACCTATAATTGGTTTTATGGCTTTGCAAGCAACACTCAATCTGTGGGCTTTTCCATGTTGGAAGTTCCTACCTCATGCTTCACCTGGTTGTATACCAGGTATTTGCAGCTCTCAGATGTTCATGTTGTTGACTGATACAGGTTGTTCTGAAGTTAGACTCTAACCTCATTTGGAACCCAGCTGAAAGATGATTTTTTTACGGTTGTGTAGAGCTTTCCTCTAGTGATTGAAAGTATGGTGGAATTACTTCACTGCCTCATGTTTTGGGAATAAAAAGACTGTTGGAGCGCACATGCTCATATGACATAAGAGTTTTTAGATACTCAAATCTAACTTGTGGAATATTACAAAGAAATATTATTTAAGTACTTTCAGAAGGAAAACAAAATGTCTTTCCATGCCCTGAAACAAAATAAAATGATCTTGACTATAGAAGCACAAGGACTGTGTTGTATTATCTACAGACACAGGGGAAAATATTGGAGGATACACAAATTAAGTACGTATGAGCTCTTTGCCAAACTTAGGAGAAGTAAGTGTTCTCTGCAGAAAAAAACATCATGATGGAGAGGGAAGGAAGTCAGCTTTTCTGTAAGTACTCACAGTAGAGTCAGGAGCACCTGCCAGGGCAGCAGAACTATAGCATCCTGACAGGTGCTAAAGGAAAATTGGAGTCTTTGATTCATGGGACCCAGTGCTCAAGTTTCCCGGCACTTGTCCAGTTTATATAGAAATATGAGCCCTGTTAAAAGAAAAGCTGAAAAAATGGCAACATTCTAGCCAGACTTGCAAAAATTATTTCATGTGTCTGTTGAGCAAGTTTTAGAGGTGCCGTTGTGCTCAGTGTGAGGAAGTTATTGATTAGTAATGTTTACTGTGAGCCTGGAATGGAGGCTCTGTTTCCTAGGCCATTGAAGATCTCCAAGAGGGTTGCATTTCATTACTGAAGCAAACTTGGGACATTGTTTATAAACCAACTAGGAAGACAGTATTCCCCCCTTATTCATGGTTTTGCTTATTCTGGTTTCAGTTACCAGCAGTCCACTGTGGTCTGAAAATATTAAATGGAAATTTTCAGAAATAAACAATTCCTAAGTTTTAAATTGCATGCTGTTCTGAGTAGTGTGATGAAATCTTCCATCCTGCTCCATTCCATCCATGATGTGAGTCACCCCTTTCTTTGTCCAGTGTATCTGTGGTGAAGACCCTCCCTGCCTGTTAACGCACTTAGTAGCTATCTCTGTTATCAAAGTGGCTGTCATGGTTATCAAAGTGCTCGTGTTCAAGTCACCTTTATTTTACTTCGTAATGGCCACAAAGTGCAAGAGTAGTGATGCTGACATGTTGTTATAATTGTTCTACTTTATTATTAGTTATTGTTAATCTTGGATGGTACCTTATTTATATAAAACTTTATCATAGGTTTGTATGTATAGGAATGAACCTAGTAGAGATAGGATTCAGTACTGTCTGCCATTTCTGGCATCCACTAGGTATCTTGGAACATATTCCCCGTGGATAAGGGGCAACTACCATAAAAAGTATATTTTAATACATCTTAAATGCTTAGAGATTTTACCTGTCCCCCTGAAATTTTTCAGGGCTCAAGTTTGTTTTTATCTTCCTGCTGTCTAATTGAAAATTTTAAATAGCCCCTTTTTCCACCACAACACAATTAAAAAAATCTACTTTTCCTTTTTATTATTCTGTAGACTTGAATGTAGAAAGCCTTATAAAGTATGCGTTTGTACAGGCTTCCCTTATTTTTTTAGTTGTTGTACTAATTTGACTTCAAGCTCTTTTATTTGCCTGAGTAATTTTATGCTTTGCACCCACAGAGACAAGGTGGTAACCAGATTCAGCAGAAAATAGCAGAGAGGACAATAGAATGCTTGGCCTTGCTGTCTTGATGTCCATTTGAGTCAGAATGTAGTGCTAGGACCACACCTGTTGTTTTGAAGATGAGAGGGAGATTTTTGTTTTAACTATTCAGTCCACTTCCTTGAGTAGTGGTGGATTTCAGTTGTTAGGGACCTGAGGTTTTGAGACGATATTGACATCTCAGAAATATTTTTATTGTCAAGGAAGCCAACTGTATCGTGGCCTTCAGAAATATCCTCAGACATCTGAATCCACCTTTTTTCATAGGAGGTTCTGTAATGTTCATTCATTCTACCCCCTGCTTGCCACTGCCAGCTTCACCCATTTAATTCTTCATTCCCTTCATCATTCCTAATGGTTTATTTGCTTATTTTTGTTTCTATGGACATTAGGCTCCCTCTTAATGGATGTTTACAATCCCCTAATTGCATATAGGCTGTTGGCCTGTCAGGAGATTTTTTTGTGTGTGTGTGGTGTTTTATTCAGTTGCCTGTCAATTTCTATCCTTCAACTTTTATTTTTTCTATGATTCTTAAATTTTAGTGTACAGAAAATTCATTAGGAATACTTATTAAAATGCAGGTTCTCAGAGATTCTAATTAGTAGATGGGAGGCCCAAGAATCTGTACTTTTAACAAATCACACAAGTAATTCTGATACAATAGACCAGAACTCCAGCATTATACTTTGAGAAGTACTGTTCTTTGATGTTTAAATTATTTTAGAAAACTTACATTTTATCTTTGTGTGTGTGTTTTGCTTAATACAGATAAAATCATTACAACCTTAATTTTGTGTAAAAAACTCAAAGTGCATTATATTGGCTGCATTCCAGCATTCCCGTTCAACTGTACCAAGCACATTGTGTCTAGACTCCCAATATCAATGCCTTCTCTTATCCCAACCCACGGTGCACCAGACTACCATATGATCCTATTCTATGGCTTTGAATGGTTAAATCAAGTTTAAGCTCTGTCATTTTATTTGAAATCACTTTATTGTTCTATGAAATTGTACTTTTGGATCTGATTTCAAAAGCATTGTTTTTAAGCTTTAAATTAAATACCATTTAGTGCTATAAATAATAAGGAAAAAATATAGTTTATTTCTAAAAGCTGCCCTTCTTGCCCTCACAAAATATTTATGTCCCTTATGAAAGTCCCAAGGGCTGGACAGGTCTAATTTAAGGCTAAAAGAGAGCAGGGAGTAGCAAGTTTCCCAGTTGCTGTGTGACCTCAGCCGGCAGATATTCACAGTGAAGAAAAATAGGTTATTAGTAAGGGTATGATCTAGTAGACAGAATTCTAAGTCAATGATCAAATCTCATCTGTATTCTTGACATTATGATTAATCTCTTGAAAATAATTTTACTGCTTTGTTTCCTTTCCAGTTCACAAACAGAGCAAAGAAACACCTCTGGGTAGAATATGGCTCTCTGGGAATGTGATATCTAACAGAAAGATATTTGATAGCCAGAATGATAGTAGTAAAAATAGGCATAATTAGTTTAACAACAACAACAACGACAAAAAACTACCAGCACTAGTTGCCAAACTTGAAACTGTTATATACATTTGATTCTTAAAACTGCATTTTAGTTTCAAATACATTTTAAACCATGTTTTTACGCACATGATTATTTGAAGGGAAGCATAGCACAAGGTCAAAAATTTAGATGCTGTATTTCTCATAAGTCCCTTAGAAGCAATTTTATTATGATAATACCAATGGTCTTCTGATTTTAAAAGGTGTTGAACTCAACATTTATTGGTTCAGCATAATGAATCTGTTATAAAGGAAGATAGTAGTAGTGTGTCCCTGCATTCCAAGTATCATGTTTGGGAAGCACTAGACTTGATCATGGAAACAGAAGAAAGAGTGCTACAAGTACCTGGGGTGTAACAACTTAAAATAAGTAAATGACTGTAAATTAAGGAAATTAAGATAGACCAAGAAGAATATTAGAAGATTTTTATGTAATAGAACTGATACTCCCACTGTACCGTGTGTCACTTCATCTGATCTTCCACGGCACTTATCTCAAGGAGATTGTAATTATGTGTTTCTATGTCTTTCACTGTCATCGACAGCAAATTCTCTTGAGGTAGGCACTATGGCTTATTTATCTATACCTTGCAGCAACTAGTGCAATGCCTAGCATATAGCACACAGTCAGTATGTATTGCTGGATAAATGGGCTGACGGGCAAATGGAAGAGTGAATAGAAAATTATACTGAGGGAATAAAACATACAACACAAAGGGAAACACATTAGATTGACATCAAGAAGTTTCTCCAAATTAAAAAAAAATAAGAATTCTAAAACCTTGTGTTTTGGAATCTGAGTGTAAAGGGTCTGAAATTTCCAGGAAAGCAAAGTCTTGTCCAAGACATAAGTTTTCTCAAACCTGTGAGATGATTACTTTACTATCATCTCATTGCATGATAATTTGGATGGTGGTAGATTTTTAGTCTTAAAATAATTTTTACTCAGAAATCAAAAGCTATTGTACTGTATGTTATCTTAGATGAGAAGTCTGATGGCAGTCTGATTTTCATTCTTTTGTATGTTGTATTTTCTCTCTGGAAACTTTAAAGCTTTTCTCTTATTTTTAATGTTTGGAAATTTCATGGTGATAAGAGGAAATTGATATCTTTTGTTGTGCGGGGCTTGACTGAAGAGTTGAGTCCTTAAATTCTGGGAACGTATTTTGACTGAGTACTTACTGATGTTCTCATTCATTTTCTCTGTACTCTTATTCTGTGACTCCTACTATTTGAATTTTAGACTCTTGGACTACAAACTCTAATTTGTTTATATTTTCTCTAATTTTTTTTTTTTTTGGACGGAGTTTCACTCATGTTACCCAGGCTAGAGTGCAATGGCGCGATCTCGGCTCACTGCAACCTCTGCCTCCTGGGTTCAGGCAATTCTCCTGCCTCAGCCTCCTGAGTAGCTGGGATTATAGGCATGCACCACCATGCCCAGCTAATTTTTAGTATTTTTAGTAGAGACGGGGTTTCACCATGTTGACCAGGATGGTCTCGATCTCTTGACCTCGTGATCCACCCGCCTTGGCCTCCCAAAGTGCTGGGATTACAGGCTTGAGCCACCACGCCCGGCCTATATTTTCTCTAATTTTTAAAATCCCTTTTGTTTTATATCCTTAGTGATTTATTTTTACTATTCTTTAGCACTTATGTTCTTTATTTTAAAGCATTCCTTCTTTCTTCTTCCATGACTGTTCCTCTTTCTTAGACTACTAATCATATTTTTCTAATGCGGTTTTTCACATCTCTCCAAAGATGCAAATTCAACTTGTTAAAAAAAACCCCGAACTATCTTTAAGTTTTAAGTCATGCTTCTGCTTCATCTCTTTCTCTTAAGAGCTTTCCTTATGTTTCTAAGCATCCATGATTATCAATTCATATTTAAGAGTGAGATGGTAAAAGATTATCAGCAGATTTGAATACATTGTTGAGAATATCTATATTCTCTTTGGAGTGAATGGTCTGGCAGAAGACTGTTGCATTGGGACTCCTCCTTATGAATGAATGTGGCGGTCTCTTCTGTCATCTGGTATCTTTAGAGAAGGCCTACAACTATTTGATGTTGAACTCAAATTATTTTGTATTGTGGGAATGGGAAGGATGGAGCTGTTGACAATTTTATATAGACTTTCAATTAATCTACTATTTCAATTCTGTATCTTACTTCTGTGATCAGATACCCCTCTGTGACCACATGGTATATAATACTGCCGAGTCCCAAGCCTCTTTCTGGTTCTTTTAGATCAGTGGACAATATTCTCCACTGGATCCCTCTTCATACATTGTCCAGCTTGTAGCTTCTCCTATCCTCTTTCCCTATTCCTGGGACCTCTTTGATTATTCTATAAGTTCGTTGAGAACTCTTACTCAGTATTGGCCCATCAATTTTGTTTATTGTTGAGGGTTTAATCTCATTTAATCTTTTATAATAATTTAAATGACTTTCAGGAAGGAAAAGATAAAGCACTTATTATGTATTCACTATCTTTTATCAGTTATAGCAGCATTTAAAAATAAAAGCGTCTGATAAAATTTGGAAATACTATATACTGTGAAGAGTTCTCCACTTGGAGATTCATAAAGTTCATTGGCATAGTAGTAAAGAGAAGTCCTGCCAGAAATAAACATGTTAAAACACAGTTATCTCAATGTTTCCCAAACTTATTTTTACCATGGAGTGCTATTTTATGAAGAAAACCTACCAAAACCTGCTATATACAGCATTCCACAAATTATAACCTAAGAAATAATACTCCAGAATACCACTTATAGATAAGAAATGATAAAAATATAGCTTAAATAATTAGAAAAAATAGGGAGGCACACTTCTTTCCCTATTTTTCTTCTTTCTAAAAGATAGAAAAACTATGTTTTATAAAGTAGCTTACTTTGTTCTGCCTGTATGGGTCTCTTTCTTTTCTCTGAACAAGATCATACTGTGATTATTTGATGGCAGTGATCTTTAAGCTGTAGAACATCATGAGATTGATCCTGTTAATACCTACCCATTGCACTGTTAGGTGTGATCATCCTACTCTCTACCTGAAGGTGGTGTTCTTCACCCAAAGGAACTATTTTAGAACCCCGGGGCAGGTAGCAAGAAGTTCTGTTCTTGGCTTTTCTTCCAACCCTACAAGGTCACCATATAATGGTTTATGTTGGCTTTGGAGAGTAGTATTTCCACCTGTGATTATCACTTATCTTTGTTTTTCTTCCCCTCCTCTTATGCCTTCCATATCTCTTGCTGCTTCTCCTTTTCTTTTTCTCACACCTCCTCTTTCTCCTTTCCTCCTCTGCTTCTGTACTCTTGTTCTACCCATCTCTTATTCCTTCTTTTTTTCAGTTTATTTGAGACACTGATGGAAAAATTTCTCATAATCTTTTACAGAAGCTTATAAAACTAGCAAGTAAGATTTGTAAGGCAATGAGGTGCCATTTGATGGGCAGATTTGTAGGCATTACATGTAGCCTTTCTCTTGGAAGGGACACAGAGATCTTGGCATACTTTGTTTAAGAACAATAGCCATTGTCTATTAATTCCATATGTGTTCTTTAAAAAGGAAAATCATTTTATGGGAATAGTGGGATCTCAGGTTTAATATGAAAAGGGTATTTCTTTGAATCTCCCTTTTTACAGGGTCATAAACATGTTTGAATCCCAGTCAGGATATTCACCTAAGTTTTCTAAATCTCAGTCCAATTTTCATCTTGTATTGCTTTTTTTATTTATTAAATTTCTAGTAAATTAAAGTGTATTTTTGTCCAAAATGAGCATTATGTCTCCTGCTTTGTTTTAACTTAGATTGAGTGTTAGGATAATTTGCTGCTTCGATCTCTTGGGGTTTTATATTTTCAAACAACCTGGAGATAAATATCTTAACTGTGTATTCATCAATTCCTTCATTAAAGTATTTATCAAGAAGATACTCTTCTAGGTGCTGGTATTATAGCAGTGAACAAAACAAATCATAACCTCCTGACTTCAAGGAGTTTACATTCTGAGCAGTGGTGGTAGAGGAGACACAATTAATTAATATACAAATTAATATGTAGTATAGTATTATGAATGGATACATTTTAGGAAGAAAAATAGATAAGGATAAGGGAATGGAGAGTAATGAATATGCTGGAGGGTCATCACAGAGGTGGCCTTTGACTGAGCTTGATTTAGTAGTTGTATGATGTTACTGACTTTTATTTTGAGTAAAGTGGATAAAGAAGTTCTTTCTAATAAAGTGGGATTTAAGCTGAGAGTTAAATGAGGAGAGTAAATGAGCCATGCTAATATCTGGAAGACAAGGAAGGATTCCAGGCAGAAGAAATAGCCAAGCGTGAAGGCCCTCAGAATGTTCTTTGATATGTTTGAGGAGTGGTGAAGACATTGATTTGAACTGTGGTGGAATGTACTGAAAAAAGAATGGCAGAAGATGAGCCCAGAGAAGTGAAAAGGGTAAAAGCTCATGCTGGGCATTGAAGGCTGAGGTAAGGCCTGCAGGCTCTGTGTCCCCCTGTTCTCACGGAAAGATGATGAGAAGCCATTTTTTAGTGCAGCAATGACATGGGCAGATTTACTTTTTAAAGTGTCCCTCTAGCTCCTATGAGAAGATTAGAATGCAGAGGATCAGGAATGAAAGCAGCGGACCAATTAGGAAGCCATAAAAATAATCTAGTGACAGTTGATGATGGGTTGGCCAGGTCATAAAAGATTCCTTTATATGTTTGGACACATTTAAAAGGGAAGCCCAACACCATTTAAAAGTATTTTTGTTACGAGTTGTTAGAGAATTCAAGGCTAGTTACAGAGTTTTTGGTATGAGTTACTAAATTTATTGACGCACGTAAAACAAAAAATCACTTCTTGACATGTTAAATTTGAGATGATTGCTTGCCCTCACACGGTGAAATTTAGAAGGTAGTTGGATACAGAAGTGTGGAGTTTAGGTAAGAGGTCTGTGGCAAAGATACCCATTTGGAAGCATCGAGAGTATTGATATATAAAGTCAAAAATGAAATGAAATTGTCTAAGGAATAAGTGTACATAAAGAAAAGAAGAAAGATGTGGGAAAGTTTGGAACTTCCTAAAGACTTGTTCATGGCTTTGACCAAAATGGTGATAGTGATACGGACAATGAGGTTGAAGTGGTCTCAGGTATAGATAAGGATCTGAAATTATCCTCTCACCTTAGCCTTTTGAGTAGCTGAGACTATAGGCACACACCACCACACCCAGCTGATTTTAAAATTTTTAGGGAATTCGAATAAATGTGACTCTTACTATGTTTTAACAACAGACTGGCAGCATTTTGCCCCTGCCCTAGAGATCTGTGGAACTTTGAGCTTGAGAGAGATGATTTAGGGTATCTGGTAGTAGAAATTTTTAAGCTGCAAAGTGTTCCAGAAAAAGCAGAGCATAAAAGTTTGAAAAACTTGAAGCCTGACAATGCAGTAAAAAAGAAAAACCTATTTTATGGGGAGAAATTCAAGCCAGCTGCAGAAATTTGCATAAGTAAAGAGGAGCCAAATGTTCATAGTGAAGACAATGGGGAAAATGTCTCCAGGGCACGTCAGAGACCTTTGTAGCAGCCCCTCTCATCCCAGGTTTGGAGGCCTAAAAGAAAAAAATGGTTTTGTGGGCCAGGCCTCAGACCCCTCTGCTGCGTGCATCTTATAGGGACTTGGTGCCCTGTGTCCCAGCTGCTCCAGCCTTTGTTAAAAAGGGCCAAGGTATAGCTCAGGCTGTGGTTTCAGAGGGTAAAATCCCCAAGCCTTGGCAGCTTCCACATGGTATTGAGATTATCGATGCACAGAAGTCAAGATTTGAAGCTTGGGAATCTCTGCCTAGATTTCAGAAGATGTATGGAAACGCCTGGATGTCCAGGCAGAAGTTTGCTGCAGGGGCAGGGACCTCATGGAGAATCTCTGCTAGGGCAATATGGAAGGGAAATGTAAGGCTGGAGCCACCACTGAGTCACTGCCTAGTGGGGCTGTGAGAAGACGGCCACCATCCTCCAGACCCCAGAATGGTAGATTCATCAATAGCTTGCATTGTGTGCCTGGAAAAGCTGCAGACACTCAATACCAGCCTGTGAAAGCAGCCAGGAGGGGGGCTGTAGCTGCCTAAGGCCATGGGAGCCTATCTCTTGTATCAGCGTGACTCGGATGTGAGATATGGAGTCAAAGGAGATCATTTTGGAGCTTTAAGATTTGACTGCCACATTGAATTTTGGACTTTCATGGGCCCCATAGCCCCTTGGTTTTGGATAAGTTCAATGCCTGTACCTTCATTGTTTCTAGGAATTAACTAACTTGCTTTTGATTTTACAGGCTCATAGGCAGAAGGGGCTTGCCTTGTCTCAGATGAGATTTTGGACTGTGGACTTTGAGTTATGCCAAAATAAGTTAAGACTTTGGGGGACTGCTGGGAAAGCATGATTGTGTTTTGAAATATAAGGACATGAGATTTGCGAGGGGCTGGGGGTGGAATGATATGGTTTGACTGTGTCCCCACCCAAATCTCATTTTGAATTGTAGCTCTCATAATTCCCACATGTCATGAGAGGGACACAGGGCGAGGTAATTGAATCATGGGGACAGGTCTTTTCTGTGCTGTTCTCATGATAGTGAATAACTCTAATGAGATCTGATGGTTTTATAAAGGGGTGTTCCCCTGCACATGCTCTCTTGACTTCCACCATGTAAGATGTCCCTTTGCTCTTCCTTCATCTTCTGCCATGATTGTAAGGCTTCCACAGCCAAGTGGAACTGTGAGTCCACTAAACCTCTTTCCTTTATAAATTACCCACTCTGGGGTATGTCTTTATTAGCAGCATGAGAACAGACTAATACAAATGGAAACATGTAACAAAATTTCAATATGTTTGCTATATATTTCTGTCAAAAATACAGATATTTGTTCTAGGTATAGAGCATTAGCCCATATTGTCCAGGCTAGACTGACATAAATTCACGTAGAGAATTTCTGTGGTTTTACTTTTGGAGCTGAGGCTAGGAAAGGAAGGAAACTCTTCTCATATGCTTATGTGTCACTCTGTTAAACATTGGCATACTTCATGTAGATAACTCTCAGCCAAAGATGCACTCTGGATTATGATTCCATAGAACAGGGTAAAATATCTGTAGTTGTTAAATTTCATTTAACTTATTCTGAAATGATTCTGAAAATGTGCAATGACTTTGTCTTGGCCTTCAAAGATAGAAGTCTCTGACTCTATTTGAGCATTGTTCACTTTATCTTGATGTTGGTTATATTGAAACAGTATTTGAATGATGTGGGGAAGGACACTTTTTTCTGTGTATGGTTCTGGAGAGTATCTGTTGCATGCTTTCCAGGGAGGAAATCACACAGGTTTCATGTAAGAGGAACTTCAAGTGTTGTGAGAATGAGAGAAATGGAAAAGAAAGGTTCAGCAGTAATCAGACATATTTGAAAAAGCCTTCCATAGGATGACTGAACAGAATGTCTATATCTGTACCATACAGTACAGTATGGTAGCATTTAAATTTTAAAATTTAAACTTCAAAATATTGTAATGTGTCAGTTAACATTGGGGTCACATCTGACAAATGTGCTGTTAGGTGATTTCGTCATTGTGTGAACATCATAGAGTGTACTTACACAAATCTAGATGGGATAGCCTTCTACACACCTAGGCTATCATGGTGTAGCCTGTTACTCCTAGGCTACAAGCCTGTACAGCATGCTATTATACTGAATACTGCAGGCAATTGTAACACAATTGTAAGTATTTGTGCTAAACATATCTAAACATAGAAAAGGTATAGTAAAAATATAGTATTATATTTTATGGGACAACCATATATATTTGATTGGTTATTGACCAAAACATCATTATGCCATACATGACTGTATGAACAATTATTTTTTAATTATAAAAGTAATACATGTTTAAAGTAAAAAAAAAAAACCTGACTACTGTTAGCAACAGTGAATCCATATGGGTCTGCTGCAACCTCAGTTCTTGTCTCCTCAGAAGAAAGAATTTGACTGAGGGGTATAAGGCAGAGTGAGAGATGGAAGCAAGTTTTAGAGCAGGAGTGAAAGTTTATTAAAAAGCTTAGAGCAAGAACAAGAGGAAGTAAGGTACACTTGGAAGACGGCCAAGCTGGCAATTTGAGAGATCAAGTGCTCCGTTTGACCTTTGAGTTGGGTTTTTATGCACTGACATACTTCCAGGGTCCTGCATCACTATCCTCAATGATTCTTCCCTTGGGGTGGGCTGTCCACACATACAGTGTGTTTACTGGAGTTGTACATATGCTCAGTTAAGGTGTCCTCTTACCAGTCAAATGTTCCTGGAAAGTATATACTAGTTAAACCCCACCATTTTGCCTCTTAGTGTACCTGATTGAGCCCACTTGCCTAATTCCTGAGATCTTATTAGGAAGCTGCTGATCACAAGTTTCAGGTTATTTTTTTTTTTCTCTCTGTTGGGGGATGGCCTTTCCCTGGCACTAGCTGTGGCTGATTATTATTTTAGAGTGACAGTGTAACAACTCCCTGACCATCACCTGTTGGTTGCCTGATATTCCTGGTGGGGTGGGGGTTCTCCCCTACCCTGCTCTTGCCTGACTAGCTACCTACTATAACACTATTAGATAAATGTAAGATCAAAATAAAAATTCTGCTTTTAGGTTCACACCCTAAATAACAGTCTTATACTTCTTGTGTTTAGCTATGTTCAGTAAAAATATACCTATATACCTAGTGGAGGATTATTTATCTGAAAGTCTGAATATTGAAAATACCCAAAATTGAATTAATAAAAGGTTTTAAATTTTTTAAGAAAAATATTGTATTGAAACCATCTTTGCAAACATTATGTCAGTAGAAAATTATGTCAGGGCCGGGCGCGGTGGCTCAAGCCTGTAATCCCAGCACTTTGGGAGGCCAAGGCGGGTGGATCACGAGGTCAAGAGATCGAGACCATCCTGGTCAACATGGTGAAACCCCGTCTCTACTAAAAATACAAACAATTAGCTGGGCATGGTGGCGTGTGCCTGTAATCCCAGCGACTCAGGAGGCTGGGGCAGGAGAATTGCCTGAACCGGGGAGGTGGAGGTTGCGGTGAGCGGAGATCACGCCATTGCACTCCAGCCTGGGTAACAAGAGCTAAACTGCGTCTCAAAAAAAAAAAAAAGAAAAGAGAAAATTATGTCAGTGAAAGAGATCTGAGCTAACTTATTACGCATCTTGCTTTTCTCTTAATTATTCCTGGGCTATTTGGCTGAGCTAACTTGGGAAGACATTTAACCTGTAGTTTAAATTATCATAGGCCTTGCCCCAAACTCAACTCCTTTTGTAAAGTTAATGGGAGGCCTTCAGGCTTGCCGGAGGAGAGGAGCCTGAGTGCTGCTGCCAAGGCCCAGACATAAATGATTGTCAGCCATTATTTCAGAGTTTATAAGATATGAAACTTCTTGAATTACTCCTGCAAATAATATTACTATTGTAGAACCTAAGATTGGCCTTTATAGAGATCTTTTCAGGTATTTTTTGCATGTCTGACACCCATGGTTCTACCTGGACCTGCCAACCCCATACCTGTGGCCCCACCCAGAAGCCATTCAGCCCACAGGAGAACAGCTTTGATCGTCTATGATTTCATCTCCATTCCAACCAATCAGCAGCAAGTACTGATTACCTGGATATCCCAACCACCCCAAAATTGTCTTTGAAAAACCCCTGACTTACAAGCTTTGGACAAGATGATTTGAGGACAAACTCTATCTCCTGTATGGCATGGCCAGCTGGCCTCATGTGTATGAAATGCTTTCTCTTCTGCAATACCATAGTCTGTTTTTATGTGGCAGGCAGGAAAAACCTTTTAGACAGCTACAATACCAGTTGAATGAAGGAAGAATGTTAAGCTCATGTTTGTTACTGTTACCTTGTCATAGAGTAATCAGTTTGATCTAAATGACCCATCAATGACATCAGAGCCACCCAAGCTATGAGATACAAATCAAATGATATGCAACACAGAAGTTGGTTGCAGTTGATACTGACAGGAGACAGGGAAGTACTGGCTAGAAGAGGGTGGTTCCTTGACAAAGGCCCCCCACACACTCAAGCCTGAAGACCAACCTCATGGCCCTAAATGAGGACAGGCATTCCTAGTTTCATGCCCAAAATATTTCCTTTTGACCCACCACACCCTCTATCCTACACCCATATAAACCCTGAACCCCAGGCTCCAGAAGCAGACCAGCAAGCTAGAGCAGCAGACAAACAGTGTAACAACATGTCAGAGAAAGAGAGAAGAGGAGTGTATTGGTTCGTTTCACACTGCTGATAAAAACATACCGAAGACTGGGCAATTTACAAAAGAAAGCAGTTTAATTGGACTTATAGTTCCATGTGGCTGGGGACGCCTCACAATCATGGCAGAAGGCAAGGAGGAGCAAGTCATGTCTTACATGGATGGCAGCAGGCAAAAAGAGAATGAGAGCCAAGAGAAAAAGTTTTCCCCTTATCAAACCATCAGATCTCATGAGACTTACTCACTACCACAAGAACAGTATGGGAGAAATCACCCTCATGATTCAATTATCTCCCACCAGGTCCCTCCCATAACATGTGGGAATTATAGGAGTACAATTCAAGATGAGATTTGAGTGGGGATACAGAGCCAAACCATATCAAGGAGGAACGTCTAAATGCTGAGATGAGCCCATCTGGAGGCATTCGGAGAGGAGTCCAGCCAATGGGCAGCCCAACTCCAGGGGAAGATCACCTTCCCACTCTGTCCCCCACCTCCAGCTCCCCATCCATCTCACTGAAAGCCACTTCCACCACTCAGTATAATCTCACATTCATCCTTCAAGCCCGTATGTGACCCAAATTTTCTGAGATACAGAAAGCTGTCACACTGGCCCTCTGCCCTTGTGAAAAGGCAGAGGGTCCATTGAGCTAGTCAACACTCGAGCTGTCTGTGGATGACAAAGCTGAAAGAGCATAGTAATACTGGGATTGCAGGTACTCACCCCTAGACACTACTGCAGGGCCAGAGCCCAAAGCACTTGCTCCAGCTTCTGCACCTGCCCATCTTCATGCTTCTCCTCCTGCAAGGGCTTTGAGCAATGGTACGACTGAACAGGTGAGCCACACCCCTGTAGCATGTCTCAGGAAACTCTCCCATTTACTCTAGTAGTCTTGCTTGTAATGCATGAGTTGCCATAGTTTTCAATTATTTGCATATGTTGTTATGTAAGTCAGATTGCAATTCGGTAAGTATATACAAGCAGGATTGCAATCTCTTTTCTGAAATCCTTAGGCCAGTTTTATGCTAGAATTAAGAATTTTTCAGACTTTTAGAAAGATAACTTGGTACACCGTTAAAGGAAACCAGAGACTAGCAGTAGTTAAAGTGGTAAAATCAGATTTTATTCAGGACCTATTGCAGTATAGGAGGAGAGTCCTCAGAATAGAGCTGAGCTTAATTCGAAATACTGCATAGACAAATGGGAATTTATAATCAAGGAGCAAGGTGAAGGTTAGTGAATGGAAAACTCCTAAGAAGAAACATCAGGGGTAAGGGGAGATTCTGGCTGAACCGACTTAACAGGATTCTTGCTGCAGGCAGGCCATGGTGATCAGATACCAAGGGTAGGAATGAGGAATTTCATCAAATACTGAGAGTAATGTGGTATCCAGGATTGAGGATTCTTCCTAAATTGATTTAACAGGACTCTTGCTCAAAGGGTGTTGCTAAAAGGAGCACTAAAGCCCAAAGGCCAGGGCCTACTTGAGAAGAGGGTTCAAAGGAGGCCGAATAAAGTTTTTTCAAGAAGAGTCTTCATCAGCACACACCATATATTTTGTAATATCAGCAGAAGGTTTGGTTTGTAATATCACTTAATAAAATACATTAATACCTCTTCAGTGAAATGTAGGAGTAATCAGATTTTGCTGCCAAATGAATTATGAAAAGCTTTCAATTTTCAGATCTTTTTGGATTTCAGAATTGTGGACTGGTGAAATATCCTATTTTTAAATTTTTACGCTACAAAGAAAAATCATTAGAACATATCCAAAAGATGCTGGCACTAGATTTAATCTTTCTTTTTTTCAAATAATTTCTTTTTTTGGTGTGAAGAAATGTGAACTCCAGAAATATCATTGATTATAGGTCAGATGTTAGCCAGTTAGATAAGTTACTTCATGAATATACAAAATAGAAGATAAATACAAATCGGTGTATTAGGAAGCCTGTAGTGAGAGGCCTCAGTATGGGACAGAGGAGGATCTTTTTAAATAACAGAATTTAGTTATGGCGTAGTATGTTGAGGTATTATTTGGAAATAAAAGAAGTTTCTTACATGAGGATTTCTGACTAAGAATACAAGTCCTTAATGGAATAGTTTCCTAACCCATGCTTGTGTGGTTTTGACTGAGTGCAGCCCCTGTCTAAAGGGAATGTTTCATATAAAACTGAAGCTTGCTTTTACATTTCAAGTAGTTATTTAGATACCTGGTCTCTATTGTATGATCTTCTGATTTGAACATAGTTTGTCATTCATTTTTATCCAGTTTCCATGACTCAAACCCTTATGTTAAGCCAGAATGTGGTAATAGAGGCAATTACGCCATTGAGTATGCAGCCCAGCCCTCAGATTAAGGTTTCACACCTGGGTATCATTATTCTTTCCCATATCAATTTATTATTTAAGGACTTATTATTTGAAAGCCCTTATACTGCATAAGCAATTAGGGTAGGTGAGAGTCTGTCTGTATTAAATGTATTTATTTTGCTTTCCTAGCTTTTTATGCCAGAATAATTAAATCTCTTTCTAGTGTGTCAGTGGCAGACTGTTTTGAAACTGACAGCACCCTTTCCTCCCCTCTTAAATAACAAAAAACCCACAGAGACTGACAGATTAATAATAAACACAAAGAAAGGAAAGAGAAAACAGAACGCATACTAGTTGAGAGGATATTTCTCCTTCCAGTCAGCACTGAAGTACTGAATATATCTGATTTTTTTTAAAAAACAGATTTTTACATTCTTAATGGTGCTACTGTTGACTGTGTAATAAACAACTTAGTCTTTGGAAATGAATATTCCATCTAGCAAATTTGTACAATAGAGTGTGTGAGTAATAAGGTATTATACTCAACATTTAAAATGAAATGACCTGTTTCATAGGACATTTTTGGAATAAGGAAATGGATTGGCTTGACCTCAAGGGAATATTCATTTGCATGTGCTTTGGACGCAAAGAACACTTTACAAATTTTGAATTTTACCATGTGGCTGTTGTAGCAGAATGGCTGGTCTCTTTTCTAAAGAGTATATTTGCATATGATAGTTAAACAGCTATTCCCTTTTGTTCCTGGATGATTAAGTTTCAGTCCTAGGAGAAAATAAATTAAAGGTGGTTCCTTACAATTTGAAAAAGTATAATTTGAAGATAAGAGGAAACTCTGAAAAGCAGCTTTTACATATGAAGGCTTAGGCTAAGAAATACTGTTTTTCTCTGAATGTACTAGCATTGCTGTTCCTAATTTTTGGTGTAGTTGTGTCTCTAGAATCCCTGTGAAGCCTAAATAACTCCTTAAAATCTTCTGCATCTATTGTTTGTCTACCTAGTGAAATCTAACCTTCAGCATTTCACTCCCTTGGTTCAGGGCCTTGACCCTTTGCTTAAAATTTAAGTTTCCTTGGTGGGTACCATGGGAGAAGGCAGAGATAAGTGTTTTCTGAACAGTGGTGACTTCAATATTCTATATGGAAAAATAACACTGGACTTAAAGAAAAATTAGAAAACTGCATAGGTACTCTACCTTTGGAGGTTCACAATACTCATTAGCATATGAAAAGACCCTTATTCAGTTGGGGGAATAGTCCTTCTAATTTTTTTTCAGTTGTCTCAAACATTTGACGTTGGGATTTTTTTTTTTTTTTCAGATAATACCTATTAGAGTTCTTGGTACTAGTATCCACTGGAATATACTTAGGGATATTATGCAATTCCCTGGATAAATACCTTAGAACTGTTTGTTGATTGCTTAAGGATATTCATTTTATCTTCATGAGAAGAGAATTTCATTGGGGTTCTTCATAGTGATGGCTTCCATTAGACTATAGCCAATGTTAAAAAATTATTCATAATACTTGTTAAAGAACAGTAAGGCTGAGGCTGACTAGTCAAGATCATCACCATAAGTGTAGGGACCTTTGCAGTAGAGTTTCACAGTGTGGGAGAGAGATTGGGCTCATCTCGGAATGAACAAGTAAAAGTGGGAATTTATAGCCAAGAAGCTAGATAGGAGCCATTGGATGGAAAACTAAGAGGAAACATAAGAAGTAAGGGAGAATTCTGGCTAACCTGACTTAACAAAAGTCTGGCTGAAGATAAGCTAGGGTAGTCAGACATCACCTCGGGCACTTGTGAGTGTGAGGAACCGATCAGATATGAAGGGTGGTTTGTATTGAGAGGGAGAAGGACTTTGACTACTCCAAAAAATCCAGGATTCTTGCTAAAATTAGAAAATTCAGAGAGGAACTTCAAAATCAGGGCCTACTGAGAAGACAGTTCAGAGGAGCCTGAGTAGCATTTGCTCAAGGAGAGAATGTTTGTCACCAGCCAGGGACCATAGGATTCTCTTGTCTTTCTGCTGAGGATCAAGTCAATAGGACACATAGGAACTGGGGTGCTGCTTAAAGGTATTAGGTCAGCAATCAGGAAACTGACTGACTGACATTTTTAGTTTTACTTGTACTTTGACAAATGTATAGAAAACCTTCGCTAAGCTTTAGTTAGAATCTCTAATCTATATTCTACTGGAGCACTGCCAACTGTTTGTGGTGACATTTGTTCTTTATCAAACTTTGTCTCCTTAAATATTCTGAAGGACAAAATGAGGTTTAGAAATACCATACAGAAATTAGAGGAGTAAACTTTAAAAGTCTCCGTTAGGTTTTCCTATGTAGATATTTGTGATTATTCTTCTGCTAAATTTGATTCAGTTTGTTTTATTCCTCTGTTTTTTTTTTTTTTTTTCTAAAGTTTTGGAAAAGAATCTAAGTGTCACATTGAAGGAATTTTCAGATTGATTAAAATAGAGAACACAGTAAGGTTCATCTATATTTTGTGCTTTGTTTGTAAAGCTTCTTAAAAATAATGTCTTTCGCAGCTATTGCTAAGTAGGCCTATAGTGAATGCAGCATCTTTCTACGACAGCAGTTTAAACAATATTGTGCTTTTGAAGGAAATTAGGGAATTGAGGATTTGAATTGGCAACATAACAAAAGTCTGTTATCTCTGAGGAAATGTGTGCTATCGATTCTAACTAAAAATAATAGTACACTCAGGGACACCAGGAGAATAGTATAAAAAGCCACTCGGATGGTGGTGATGGTGGTGGTGTAGATTATTCATGATTTAAAAACAGAGTACAATATTTTGAAAACATTTCTGATTTTTTGTTAACTACTTTAGTAGACGACTGTTTCTGACAAGACTCTCATACTCTGAACAAGTTATTGGTTGTTTTATTAAAATATAATACACTTGTGGCTCGCTCTTGATAAGTCTTTTCCAAAAACCAAACACATTACACCTAGAGAGTTCTGCCTAGCACACATGTGGGAATTAACTTCTGTTATTTCTTTAATCAGTAAAATTAGATTAAGTAATTAATACATGTCAAATGAGAATCAAATGAGACATAGAATCAAATGTGCTGAATATGTGAATAGTGATATTCCCTTCTACCTGTTACTTCCAAATGAATGCAAATAGGATTTTAAGAAAAATAATGTTGGTCACATAAGCAGTGTTTGTTTAAGATCCACTATATGTTTACAGGATGCCAGATATCTATGGAAATTTAAATATCTATGAATATTTGAAAAGCATTAGCTCCATTAGTATAGACATAGTGTCTGACTTTCCTCTTATATTTCCAGCACACAGCACTGTCTTGTAGTTAGCACTCAGTAAATATTTATGGGATAGATAGGTGAATTAATAAATGAGTGAAATATTTGAATTCTTCTTTGGTTTTAATCCTGATATTTTTGATATTCTACAACCAGAACAAGAGTATACTTTCAAACTGATTCAAAGTTAATATGGGATATCTGGTGATCTAAGAAACAAACCTGACTTTCCTAACTACTGAAGTCTCTTTTATTTAGGGAAAAAAAAATATATATATATATATGTATATATGATGCCTGGCACATACTTAAACTAAAAAATTCTTCATTGTTGATCTGAAATTCAAATTTAAGTAGGCATCTGTGTATTTTATTTGCTAATTTATGGCAATTGTATAAAAACAGAGTAATGTGGCTAGTGTCTGAAGTTAGTTTCTGTAGAAAACTCTATCGGGGCCCCTTTCTGATCTCTTTGAATCACTCTATATACCCATCCTTCAGCTTTTCCAGGCTTTGCTAATAACTTCTTCCACCTTCAGTTTAGTCCAGATGATTACCTTTGAGCTGGCTCTAGAGCCTCCTTGTCCACAAGGACAGGTTTTGCCCCCAGGATGAGGTTGAGTGTGGGACTTGATCTGAAACTGCATTCTTGCTTGGCTTCTTCTCTCTTTTGCTTTCCCACTCTCCTATTAGCTTCTCCTGGGAGCACTTCCTTAATGAATCAACTACAGGTACAAGATCTGCTTCTAATATAGCTTATCTAAGATTATTTTTTAAGCTACTTACCTCTATTTAGAAAGAAGGTTTGCCACCAAAAAAATTTTAAAAAGTAAATCTTTAAAAATTTTCTCTATTGAAAGAAATCTTTCACTTTTCACTAAGCTTTAAATCATGAGCAAGTACTCTATTATCATGTGGTCCTAAAGAGTAGTAACAGAACCTCCTTCACTGAATGGGTTGTGGTAAGAACACAGAAGTCCACAGAAATTCTCTTTCTCATGGTAAAATCAGAACTACAGCCAAAATAGAATGGAGCTAACATACTAGGATTGCAGTGTGTACTCTCTTGAGGATGAGAAATGCAGTATGTTAGGTCAGTTCATTTATGTAAACTTTTCTCTGGTGTGTTGTTTCTACAAATAGCAAATATCCACTTTAGTCTTACCTTTTTATTTTTCCTGGAGAGATTTGTGGATTGTGGTGGGATCAGTCATCTTGTTCCCAAATTGAAAATGGATTGCCAACTAATTTACCTGACGCAATGAATGTTGGCCGGGTATATTCTAATGAAGAGCTATATCTTCATTATCTATTTCTGCATAGCAAATTACTCCAAAATTAGCAGCTTAAGACAACAGACTTTGATTATCTTTCACAGTTTCTGATGGTCTGGAATCTGCAGACTCTTTACCTGGGTGGCTCTGACTTAGGGTCTTTCATGATGCTGCAGTCAATCCTTCAGGAAGAGCAGCATTCTCTCAAGATTTGACTGGGGTTGAGGGATTCACTTCTAAGCTCACTCACATGGCTCACTGGGCTGCTCTTGACATAACTCCTACTCCAGTGAGTGACCTGAGAGAGGGAGAGAGCTCACAGGAGGCACCAAGACAGAAGCTACAATCTTTTATAACCTAATCTCATAAGTGACATACCATTACTTCTGCCATGTTCTAGTCATTAAAATAGAATGAGTTACTAAGTCCAGCTCATATTAAAGGGGAGGAGAGTTAAGTTTCACTTCTTGAAGGGAGGAATATCAGAGAACGTGTGGATATACTTTTAAAACCACCACAAGCTTCCCCAGAGTAGCAGTACTTGAATGGATTACTTTTATTCAGCAGATATTTAAAGAGTACACATATGTACCATTTATACAGAGAGTACATATATGTAGAAATCTAGAAGCTTCAGATAAAAAGGATGAATAAGACAAAGTTCCTACCATTAAGATACTTATGGCCCACTGGAAGAGTGAACCATCTATTAAAATATTATTGCAGTGGAAAACCACTCTGTAGCAGAGGTTCTCAACCCTGGCTACACAGTAGAATAGCTAAGGCGCTTTCTGACTATATGGATATCTGACCCCACCCAACAGCACTGAGTAAAAATCTTTGTTGATGGGGTCCGGACATCAATGTTTTTGAAACTTTTTCAGTTGATTATAATATGGAGCCAGTTGAAAATTGTTTTTCAGTTTAAAATTTGCTCAGCATTTACTGTGAATTGACTTCATTTGAGTTCCTCCAGAAGCTGACCCTGTGACAAAGATTTTAGTGCAGGTCATTTATTCCAAGGTAATCCCAGAAATTGTTCACAAAGGAATGAGGAAGTGATACAGGGAAGGCAAGGAGGCCTATTCAGAATGCATTAGCAATCAAGTTACCACTGGGATGGGGAACTTCGGAGACAGTGTAGATCACTCTTTAGCATTATAGTTAGCCTACCTCTTCCACTTCCGGGGCGGGGGAGATAAAGTATTTGTTTGTCATGTTCAATAGTCAGTGAGTGTTCATTACATCATATTTATTACTCAATGACTGAGGCTGCCCCCTGGCAGAGTCACAGGTTCTTATAGCTGAAAGCAAGCCAAGTCAGTCTGCAAGAATGTAAGAGCTGAGGGGATATTCGAAGGGCACTAATAGTATCTGCCATACACCTTACTTTTTAACTTGTAGGATATATTTACTGCTACCTTCTTTGAAAGGTATTCGGCTAGGTTAAATGAGATAATTAGCCTGTATAAAGTTCCTAATACAGTGTCTAGGGCATAATAGCACCTTAGTAAGTTTTGGAGTGGTAAATAAGACCTTCTGTGTTACTTAGAAGTTTTTTTTAAAGCACGTGGATATGAAGATGATCATGGCACTTACGTCAAGTGAAGTAGCGTTCCTATAGAGCTTAAGGTAATTCCATGAATTAAGTGATTTTTAGCACTCAAAACAGCAAATAATAGGGATACAGAGCTATGTCTGGGAGAGAATTTGGGCTTTGGGTTTAGGCAAATCTGTGTCCAAAACTTGGCACTACTACTTATTAGCTGTTTGTCATTGGGGAAGTCACTTAACTGGTTGTTTGGATTCTTATTTATATAGTGGAAATAATACCTGCTTTACTAAAGCATTGCAAAGATATGAAATAAAATCTGTAAAGGGTATAATACAGTGCTTAGTATAAGCATTTACTTCCCCAGTGACCCCCATATTGTGTTTGGAATCATACTAACATTAATTCCACTTTCTTACTAATTGCTAGCCCCCACCCATGGAGAAAATTCAGCAAGTTGCAGAGTTCTTTTACCAAAGTATTTCCACCAGAAAACTATCTTAGTTGTGCCTGCTAGTAGTCTTACTGCTGTTATGGCCAGGCAAGCAAGGGCTTCCGGACACTGGTCTTGATTTACCAGTAGGTATCTGTTTCTGATTGTGTCAAACGTTCAAGATTAAACTCTGCTGACATTCCTTGAGTAGTGAAGCTGTACTCTTGCATAATAATAGTTATTAAGTATTTACTGTGTTTCAGGCACTGTTATAAGTGTTTTATATAAAATTTAAAACTTGAATCTGCAGAACAATGTCATTATCTCCAATTATCAGATGTACTTGAGCCCAGCAGTTTGAAGTGACAGTGAGCCATGATCATGCCACTGCACTTCAGCTTGGATGACAGAGTGAGACCCTGTTTAAAAATAATACTAATAATAATTAATGATTTTTAAAAGTCCTGCTTGGTATTCTCTGTGATTTGTGAATCTGTGATTTGGTGTCTGTCTTTACTTTAGAAAATTCTCCACTGTCATTTCTTCAGATATTTTTTTTGCTTTGTTCTCTCTCACTTCTCCTTTTGATATTCCAATTATACTTATGTTAGACTTTTTAATATTGTCCTATAGTATTGAATTCTCTGATTTTTTTCCACCTTCTATTTTCTTTATATTTCAGTTGGGTAATTGCAATTGACTCATCTTCCAACATATTAATTTTTTCCCCATGTGTTAAGTCTACTGATGAAACTGGCATTCCTCATCTCTATTATCCTTCATTTCTATTAGGTTTGTTCTGATAGTTTCTGTGTCTCTGTTGAAATTATCTACCTGATTTTGCATGTTATCTGCCTTTTCTATTAGAGCCTTTAACATATTAATTATAGTTATTTTAAATTCTTTATCTGATAGTTCTAATTTCTCTTCATATCTGTATCTGATTCTATTAATTTGTCTCTGACATTGTGCTTTTTTTATTCTTGCTTTCCTATATCCTTATAATTTTTTGTTGAAAATCAGACATCTTGTGTAGGATAGTAGATACTGAGGTAGTTTTT